>NC_069503.1:551784406-552084406 GCF_027579735.1 Bombina bombina | reverse complement strand
TCATTCATGCAGCAGTGTCTGGTATTTAGGTGCCTTCCTTAAAAATGTTTTTTTCCTGCCCAATTACTTGTGGACTACACAACTTTGGTATAAGTTCCCAGGAGTAATGATTTGTGGACTCTCCCCACCTTATGAAATAAAACATTTATGCTTACCTGATGATAAAAAAAATTTTTTTTTCAGTTTGCATTTATTTTTCCTGCTTTTTCATATCCTACATTTCTACTTCTCCTTTCTTGCATATACGTCAGACTGGAAAACCAGAGAGGTAATTGGTATTAAGTGATTTTAGAGCTTTGGTAATCTTTGTCTCCTAGTGGCCAGGAGTTGAATCCCAGGAGTAATGGCTCATGAACTCTCACCACCATGAAAAAAATAAATTTATCAGGTAAGCATACATTTTATTTTCCTCTTTCATTCACCCTCACATTCCCTATAAACTACAACTTAGACTGTTCCACGTTTGCCTCATTTGTGCTACCCAGCTTATACCTAGATTTTGGAAGCAGTCTAAGGCCCCCCTCCATTGCAGACTTGTAGAATCACATTACACACACCATTTCTTTAGAACAATACCTCTCTATGATACAGCACTTCATGTCATGAATTTATGAGGTTCCTTTGAAATTAATATATTAATGCCATTCCCTCCTAACACTTGACATCTATTAGGGAGATTTCGCCTTATATAACCTCGAGGACAAGCATCTATTTTTTAATTCTATGGGGGGAAAATCCTTCTGGTTTCTGCTTGTATTGGTTTTAACGTAGATATTTACTAATATACGTGTGTGGCCTATATTGTTGAAGGTTATTCATATGTGTTAATGTACCTACAATTTCTTTTGCAAGATGTACCGAGTCCACGGTTTTATCCTTACTTGTGGGATATTATACTTCCTAACAGGAAGTGGCAAAGAGAGCACCCACAGCAGAGCTGTCTATATAGCTCCCCCCTTAACTCCACCCCCCAGTCATTCTCTTTGCCGGCTCTAAGCAGGAAGGGTAAAGTGAAAGAGGTGATAAGCTGTTAGTTTTATTTTTCTTCAAGCAAGAGTTTGTAATTTTTTAAATGGTACCGGTGTGTACTATTTATTCTCAGGCAGGAGATGGATGAAACTTTCTGCCTAGAGGATGATGATCTTAGCATTTGTAACTAAGGTCCACTGCTGTTCCCACAGAAGCTGAGGAGTACAGGAAAACTTCAGTGTGAGGAACGGTTTCTTGCTATACAGCAATGAGGTATGTTTTTCTGGAGAGACTGTGATATTTCAGAAAGGCTGACAGTATCCCCATGAGGGTAAGCAGTAATCCTAGAGTTAAAAGAAGGGCATTACTTAGCTTGCTTTTGGGGCCAATTACATATATGGTTGACACTGAATGTACAATGTTTGTGTGCAAACGTTTTTTGAATTGGAGTGCTTTAACGTTTTTTGTGGGCAATAAACGTGTTGGGCAACTTTATTAGGACACACATGGCTTATTTCTTTCATGTAATTAGCAAGAGTCCATGAGCTAGTGACGTATGGGATATACATTCCTACCAGGAGGGGCAAAGTTTCCCAAACCTCAAAATGCCTATAAATACACCCCTCACCACACCCACAAATCAGTTTTACAAACTTTGCCTCCTATGGAGGTGGTGAAGTAAGTTTGTGCTAGATTCTACGTTGATATGCGCTCCGCAGCAGGTTGGAGCCCGGTTTTCCTCTCAGCGTGCAGTGAATGTCAGAGGGATGTGAGGAGAGTATTGCCTATTTGAATTCAATGATCTCCTTCTACGGGGTCTATTTCATAGGTTCTCTGTTATCGGTCGTAGAGATTCATCTCTTACCTCCCTTTTCAGATCGACGATATACTCTTATATATATACCATTACCTCTGCTGATTTTCGTATCAGTACTGGTTTGGCTTTCTACAACATGTAGATGAGTGTCCTGGGGTAAGTAAGTCTTATTTTCTGTGACACTCTAAGCTATGGTTGGGCACTTTTTTATAAAGTTCTAAATAATATGTATTCAAACATTTATTTGCCTTGACTCAGGATGTTCAACTTTCCTTATTTCAGACAGTTTCATATTTGGGATAATGCATATGAATAAATCAATTTTTTCTTACCTTAAAATTTGACTTTTTTCCTGTGGGCTGTTAGGCTCGCGGGGGCTGAAAATGCTTCATTTTATTGCGTCATTCTTGGCGCGGACTTTTTTGGCGCAAAATTTTTTTTCTGTTTCCGGTGTCATACGTGTCGCCGGAAGTTGCGTCATTTCTCCTGTTAAGTGTAGTCAGTCCACGGGTCATCCATTACTTATGGGATTATAACTCCTCCCTAACAGGAAGTGCAAGAGGATCACCCAAGCAGAGCTGCTACATAGCTCCTCCCCTCTACGTCATACCCAGTCATTCTCTTGCACCTAACTAAAGATAGAACGTGTGAGAGGACTGTGGTGTGTTAAACTTAGTTTTTACTTCTTCAATCAAAAGTTTGTTATTTTAAACGGCACCGGAGTGTGTTGTTTATTCTCAGGCAGCATTAGAAGAAGAATCTGCCTGAGTTTTCTATGATCTTAGCGGTCGTAACTAAGATCCACTTGCTGTTCTCGGCCATTCTGAGGAGTGAGGTAACTTCAGAACAGGGGATAGCATGCAGGGCCCACCTGCAAGGAGGTATGTGCAGTAAATTATTTTCTAAGGAATGGAATTGACTGAGAAAATACTGCTAATACCGATGTAATGTAAGTGCAGCCTTAAATGCAGTAGTAGCGACTGGTATCAGGCTGATAAGTATGTATGTATACTCTGAGGTATTTCTGGGGAATGGAATTTCACTAAGAAAATACTGTCAATATTAAAGTAATATTTGAGCCTGCACTGCAGTGAAAGCGACTAGCAGCAGGCTTATTAATAACACTTCATAATTTTCAATTTTAAAACGTTTACTGGCATGTTAATCGTTTTTTCTGAGGTACTTGGTGATAAAACTTTATGGGCATGATTTCTCCAACATAGGTGTGTCCGGTCCACGGCGTCATCCTTACTTGTGGGATATTCTCTTCCCCAACAGGAAATGGCAAAGAGCCCAGCAAAGCTGGTCACATGATCCCTCCTAGGCTCCGCCTTCCCCAGTCATTCTCTTTGCCGTTGTACAGGCAACATCTCCACGGAGATGGCTTAGAGTTTTTTAGTGTTTAACTGTAGTTTTTATTATTCAATCAAGAGTTTGTTATTTTAAAATAGTGCTGGTATGTACTATTTACTCTGAAACAGAAAAGAGATGAAGATTTCTGTTTGTAAGAGGAAAATGATTTTAGCAACCGTTACTAAAATCGATGGCTGTTTCCACACAGGACTGTTGAGAGGAATTAACTTCAGTTGGGGGAACAGTGAGCAGACTTTTGCTGCTTGAGGTATGACACATTCTAACAAGACGATGTAATGCTGGAAGCTGTCATTTTCCCTATGGGATCCGGTAAGCCATTTTTATTACAGAAAGAAAAAAAGGGCTTCACAAGGGCTTTTTAAGACTGTAGACATTTTCTGGGCTAAATCGATTTATATATAAACATATTTTATACTCCATAGCCTTGAGGAATTATTTTAATCTTGGGAATTATGTAAAATAACCGGCAGGCACTGTATTGGACACCTTATTCTCTAGGGGCTTTCCCTAATCATAGGCAGAGTCTCATTTTCGCGCCTCTATTGCGCACTTGTTTTTGAGAAGCATGACATGCAGATGCATGTGTGAGGAGCTCTGATACATAGAAAAGACTTTCTGAAGGAGTCATTTGGTATCGTATTCCCCTTTGGGCTTGGTTGGGTCTCAGCAAAGCAGATACCAGGGACTGTAAAGGGGTTAAATATAAAAACTGCTCCGGTTCCGTTATTTTAAGGGTTAAAGCTTCCAAATTTGGTGTGCAATACTTTTAAGGCTTTAAGACACTGTGGTGAAATTTTGGTGAATTTTGAACAATTCCTTCATACTTTTTCGCAATTGCAGTAATAAAGTGTGTTCAGTTTAAAATTTAAAGTGACAGTAACGGTTTATTTTAAAACGTTTTTTGTACTTTGTTATCAAGTTTTTGCCTGTTTAACATGTCTGAACTACCAGATAGACTGTGTTCTGAATGTGGGGAAGCCAAGGTTCCTTCTCATTTAAATAGATGTGATTTATGTGACACAAAATTTAGAGAAAATGATGCCCAAGATGATTCCTCAAGTGAGGGGAGTAAGCATGGTACTGCATCATCCCCTCCTTCGTCTACACCAGTCTTGCCCACACAGGAGGCCCCTAGTACATCTAGCGCGCCAATACTCCTTACTATGCAACAATTAACGGCTGTAATGGATAATTCTATCAAAAACATTTTAGCCAAAATGCCCACTTATCAGCGAAAGCGCGACTGCTCTGTTTTAGAAAATACTGAAGAGCATGAGGACGCTGATGATATTGGTTCTGAAGGGCCCCTACACCAGTCTGAGGGGGCCAGGGAGGTTTTGTCTGAGGGAGAAATTTCAGATTCAGGGAAAATTTCTCAACTAGCTGAACCTGATGTGATTACATTTAAATTTAAATTGGAACATCTCCGCGCTCTGCTTAAGGAGGTGTTATCCACTCTGGATGATTGTGAGAATTTGGTCATTCCAGAGAAACTATGTAAAATGGACAAGTTCCTAGAGGTCCCGGGGCCCCCCGAAGCTTTTCCTATACCCAAGCGGGTGGCGGACATTGTAAATAAAGAATGGGAAAGGCCCGGTATACCTTTCGTCCCTCCCCCCATATTTAAAAAATTGTTTCCTATGGTCGACCCCAGAAAGGACTTATGGCAGACAGTCCCCAAGGTCGAGGGGGCGGTTTCTACTCTAAACAAACGCACCACTATACCCATAGAAGATAGTTGTGCTTTCAAAGATCCTATGGATAAAAAATTAGAAGGTTTGCTTAAAAAGATGTTTGTTCAGCAAGGTTACCTTCTACAACCAATTTCATGCATTGTTCCTGTCACTACAGCAGCGTGTTTCTGGTTCGATGAGCTAGAAAAGGCGCTCAATAATAATTCTTCTTCTTATGAGGAGATTATGGACAGAATTCATGCTCTCAAATTGGCTAATTCTTTCACCCTAGACGCCACTTTGCAATTGGCTAGGTTAGCGGCGAAAAATTCTGGTTTTGCTATTGTGGCGCGCAGAATTGTCTCTTCTCCCAGAAGTATTTCTTCAGATTGTTCAAATATGGGGTCTTCCAGAAATAGATCTGATGGCTTCTCATCTAAACAAGAAACTTCCCAGGTATCTGTCCAGATCCAGGGTTTCTCAAGCGGAAGCGGTGGATGCTTTGTCACTTCTTTGGAAGTATCATCCTGCCTATATCTTTCCGCCTCTAGTTCTTCTTCCAAGAATAATCTCCAAGATTCTGAAGGAATGCTCATTTGTTCTGCTGGTGGCTCCAGCATGGCCTCACAGGTTTTTTGGTATGCGGATCCGGTCCGGATGGCCTCTTGCCAACCGTGGACTCTTCCGTTAAGACCAACCTCTGTCACAAGGTCCTTTTTTCCATCAGGATCTCAAATCCTTAAATTTAAAGGTATGGAGATTGAACGCTTGATTCTTAGTCAAAGAGGTTTCTCTGACTCTGTGATTATTACTATGTTCCAGGCTCGTAAATCCGTATCTAGGGAGATATATTATAGAGTCTGAAAGACTTATATTTCTTGGTGTCTTTCTCATCATTTTTCCTGGCATTCTTTTAGAATTCCGAGAATTTTACAGTTTCTTCAGGATGGTTTGGATAAAGGTTTGTCTTCAAGTTCCTTGAAAGACCAATCTCTGCTCTTTCTGTTATTTTTCACAGAAAGATTGTTAATCTTCCTGATATTCATTGCTTTGTACAAGCTTTGGTTCGTATAAAACCTGTCATTAAGTCAATTTCTCCTCTTGGAGTTTGAATTTTGGTTCTGGGGCCTTCAAGCTCCTCCTTTGAACCTATGCATCTTTGGTCATTTTATTTTCTTTCTGTAAAGTTTTGTTCCTTTTGGCCATCTCTTCTGCAGAAGAGTTTGATTTTCTGCTCTTTCTTGTGAATCTCCTTTTCTGATTTTTCATCAGGATAGGACGGTGTTGCGAACTTCCTTTTAATTTTTTCCTAAGTTGTGAATTCTAACAACATTATAGAGAAATTGTGGTTCCTTCATTATGTCCTAATTCTAAGAATTTAAGAGAAATCATTGCTTTCTTTGGATGTAGTTAGAGCTTTGAAATATTATGTTGAAGCTACTAAGAATTTCAAAAGACTTCTAGTCTATTTGTTATCTTTTACGGTTTCTAGAAAGGTCAGAAGGCTTCTGCCATTTCTTTGGCATCTTGGTTGATATCTTTATTTCATCATGCTTATGTCGAGTCCGGTAAAACTCGCCTCAAAGGATTTCAGCTCATTCTACTAGGTCAGTTTTCTACTTCCTGGGCGTTTAGGAATGAAGCTTCGGTTGTTCAGATTTGCAAAGCAGCAACTTGGTCTTCTTTGCATACTTTTACTAAATTCTACCATTTTGATGTGTTTTCTTCTTCTGAAGCAGTTTTGGTAGAAAAGTACTTCAGGCAGCTGTTTCAGTTTTGATTATTCTGCTTATATTTTAAGTTTTAAACTTTGTTTGGGTGTGGATTATTTTCAGCGGAATTGGCTGTCTTTATTTTATCCCTCCCTCTCTAGTGACTCTTGCGTGGAAGATCCACATCTTGGGTAGTCATTATCCCATACGTCACTAGCTCATGGACTCTTGCTAATTACATGAAAGAAAACATAATTTATGTAAGAACTTACCTGATAAATTCATTTCTTTCATATTAGCAAGAGTCCATGAGGCCCACCCTTTTTTTGTGGTGGTTATGATTTTTTTGTATAAAGCACAATTATTCCAATTCCTTATATTTATGCTTCGCACTTTTTTCTTATCACCCCACTTCTTGGCTATTCGTTAAACTGATTTGTGGGTGTGGTGAGGGGTGTATTTATAGGCATTTTGAGGTTTGGGAAACTTTGCCCCTCCTGGTAGGAATGTATATCCCATACGTCACTAGCTCATGGACTCTTGCTAATATGAAAGAAATGAATTTATCAGGTAAGTTCTTACATATAATACAATACACTAAAAAGCGCCCCACATAAAAAAGGATATATGGTGTTTAAATTGCGTTCAAATGATGTATCCAAAGATTCAATTCACATAAAAGGGGTTGCTGCCACCAAAATACACGGTTTCTGGAACCGGATCCACTAAAAGATAAAGAAAAGAACAGAGGCAGGGCGCATCCCCTCTAAGTGTAATATGTTTTTAAACAGGCACAAATTTATTAAAATATACAATTTCAAACTCACACATTCAGACCTCAAACATGTGAGGTATGTTGAGGCACTGGGAGAACAACTCTCTGAGTCTCTCAAGGCAAATCTGTAGCAATGTATTTGATACAGCTTACTCGGTCTGGAGGTTATAGATGTTAGTTCCTCACTAGTAATATCCAGTAGCAGAGACTCCTATGGTCCCAAAATTGTCCCCAGAAGGGATTAAAAGTGTTCAAAGAACACACCAACAGTTAAATGTTCTGTTCAAAGTTTGTATAAATACAATTACCACCACGCTCAGTCTTCTGAACAGCTGAGGCGCAAGAGAAGAGCCGGCTTGCTTGCGGTTGCGATAGCTGAAACGGCTGACGTGGTGACGTGATGCGGTGGGCGTGGCCTTACGCGTTTCGTAGGGAATCTCCCTACTTCGTCAGAGGCTGCCCACTGTAACCACCAATGCATCTTAAATAGCAGTACCTAAGGGCACCCTATTTTCCGGAACTGCCTGTAGGTATATCTGACACCATATTTGTTAAGGGCAACAGGTGCATATATTTCATATATTTAGCACATAAGAATAATTTAATTAAATCATTATGTCACCCGTTTTTTAAAAGAGATATATGATAAAAAGGTAAACAAATGCATGTCTAAACAGATAAAATAACATACATGTTAGACACAATCGCACCAGTGACAATATCACCAGTCATTACAAATACTTTTAAAATTCCAAAGGAGTGCATAATTCATTGTTTTAAAAATCACATTTCATTACACCTCATAAATTTATATTTATAAATAAATAAAACATATGATAATACAAATCACCTTTAAAAACCCTTATGATATACATAAAATGGTAATCATAATTGAGTCACACATATATTTCATAGATATTGCAAAAGATAATAATAATAATAATAATTTAAGTTCAGGTCAATCTAAAATTAAGATTAGAATTAGAATTAAAACATGATTACTGTCCTATTAATTTAATTTGATTTAAGGGTCAACCCAGTATTTGTAGTATTGAAATACCTTATCTCAGATCTATATGTGAAAATACTTAGTAACATATAGTCTACACTTCATAGTTTATAATCTATAATTTATATGTAAAAAAACCATACCATATAGCGTATACTCCATATATGAATTAGTTGATATGAAATGTGAAATAAAATATAATGTATTATATAAAAGATTCAATGTATATATCCATTAACTAAATTACACCTTACTACAAACTAATGTGAATACATATGTAAGTGTAAATGGTCTAAAATTAGGAATGAATATTTATGACAAGTCAATATGAAAGGGAGGGGGGCACGATAAGATGACATCTTATTCCAAAAGGGACAACTAATATATGGCCACCAGGTAATGGTTTGAAATAAATGATGATAAAATTCAATCATCTACTAAAAAGGCCGCTAGATCTATTTCTCGGTTCATCCCACTGGGCTCTAATGTTCCCAGAGTCCTGATCCAATAGGTTTCTCTTCTTCTCAGGGCTATCAATCTGTTGCCTCCTCTTATATCAAGTTTAACTCTCTCAATAGCCTTAACCTGTAAACTACTTGGATCTTTATTGTGGGTTTCAGAAAAATGTGCTATAACCCCATGGGACAGAACACCTTTTTCAATGTTAACAACATGTTCCCTAAAATGGGTTTTTAAACTTCTTTTTGTTCTTCCAATATATACTTTCCCACATGAGCAAGATAAATGATACACTACATGTGTGGTTTTACAATTTAAAGATTCTTTGATTGAATAAGTTTTATCATCCCTTAAAGATTTAAATTCCGTATTTACCTTGTCCCAGTGTAAGCAACTTAGGCAGTTTTTTCTTCCACATTTGAAAAAACCGGAAGCCCGTTTCTGTAACCAGTTCTTACACTTAACTTCTTCTCTTAGTTTACTGGGAGCTAGAATATTTTTCAAATTGTCATTTCTTTTAAAAATGATATGTGGTCTCTCAGTTAAAACTTCTTTTAAAATAGGATCTTGTAATAAAACTGGCCAATGTTTTCTAAAAGATTTTTCAATTTGTCTAGAGGCTCTATTATACTTGGTTATGAACAGGGGTTGATCTTTCATTTTCCTAGTCTTTTCAGGATTTCTGTCTTTTTTTGTTACTAGGAGGGTATTTCTTTCTATTTTCTTGGCTCTAGTATATGCATCTGATATTACTATAGGGTCATATCCTTTGCTTATAAATCTCTTAAGTATTTCTGATTCTTTCTCAAAAGTTGTTAGATCTGTACAATTTCTCCGAACCCGTTGAAATTGTCCAAACGGTATATTTCGGATCCATTTGGGGTGATGTCCACTCGTAGCATGTAAATATGCATTAGTGTCAGTCTGTTTTCTGAAAAGGCTGGTGATGATTTCATCTCCTCTGTGGGACAATGTTAGGTCCAGGAAAGTGATATTATCACCATTATGTGATTCAGTGAATCTTAAATTTAAAAAATTCTGATTTACATGTCTGACTAGCCCTGCTACTTCTTCTGATGTGCCATTCCAAATTATGAGGACATCATCAATGAAGCGAAACCACTTGACAATCTTATCTTTGAAGGGATTATTCGTATAAATATACGAATCCTCCCACCACCCCATATACAAATTCGCGAAATTAGGGGCGAATTTAGTCCCCATCGCTGTGCCTGTTTTTTGAAGGAAAAAATTTCCTTCAAACAAAAAGAAATTACTCTTTAAGATGAAATCAATCGCATTCAAGATGAATGATCTTTGTGTTAGATCTATATAACCAGTCTGTCTGAAATGATATTCAATAGCTGCTAGACCTAGATCATGCGGAATGCAGGTGTATAGAGATGAAACATCTAAAGTTACCCACATATATTCAACTTTCCAGGTACATTTTGAGAGCTGTGTTATAATATCAGTTGAGTCTCTCACATAAGACTGAAGGCAGGGGACAATGGGTTTTAAAATAACATCCACATATTCAGACAATTTTGACGTAAGTGACCCTATTCCGGACACTATTGGTCGTCCGGGGGGATCAATTAGGCTCTTGTGGATTTTGGGGAGGTGGTAAAATATTGCAATTTTTGGTTCTACCACCTTTAGAAATTCAAATTCTGATTTTTCCAAAACCCCCAAATCTCTTGCTTTACAAATCAGGTTGTCATATTGTTCTTTAAAGACCTTTGTTGGATTTCTATTCAATTTCACATATGTGTCTGTGTCCCCTAGAAGTCTGTAGGCTTCTCTCAAATAGTCAGCTTTGTCCTGCAAAACTATTCCACCTCCTTTGTCAGCTCCACGTATGACCAGAGAATGGTCATTTTTTAAATCATTCACTGCTTTCTTTTCCTGTAAACTCATATTATGGTTTACATGCGATTTTTTGTTCGTGCAAATCTGTTCTAGATCATTTAATACAAGTTTATTAAACACTGGTATAAAATTACCCTGTGCTTGAACTGGATAAAACGTGGAATTTGGTCTTAGACCTGTATGGTTAACTTTTAGGTCCTTAAGTGTAAGAACTGGTTACAGAAACGGGCTTCCGGTTTTTTCAAATGTGGAAGAAAAAACTGCCTAAGTTGCTTACACTGGGACAAGGTAAATACGGAATTTAAATCTTTAAGGGATGATAAAACTTATTCAATCAAAGAATCTTTAAATTGTAAAACCACACATGTAGTGTATCATTTATCTTGCTCATGTGGGAAAGTATATATTGGAAGAACAAAAAGAAGTTTAAAAACCCGTTTTAGGGAACATGTTGTTAACATTGAAAAAGGTGTTCTGTCCCATGGGGTTATAGCACATTTTTCTGAAACCCACAATAAAGATCCAAGTAGTTTACAGGTTAAGGCTATTGAGAGAGTTAAACTTGATATAAGAGGAGGCAACAGATTGATAGCCCTGAGAAGAAGAGAAACCTATTGGATCAGGACTCTGGGAACATTAGAGCCCAGTGGGATGAACCGAGAAATAGATCTAGCGGCCTTTTTAGTAGATGATTGAATTTTATCATCATTTATTTCAAACCATTACCTGGTGGCGATATATTAGTTGTCCCTTTTGGAATAAGATGTCATCTTATTGTGCCCCCCTCCCTTTCATATTGACTTGTCATAAATATTCATTCCTAATTTTAGACCATTTACACTTACATATGTATTCACATTAGTTTGTAGTAAGGTGTAATTTAGTTAATGGATATATACATTGAATCTTTTATATAATACATTATATTTTATTTCACATTTCATATCAACTAATTCATATATGGAGTATACGCTATATGGTATGGTTTTTTTACATATAAATTATAGATTATAAACTATGAAGTGTAGACTATATGTTACTAAGTATTTTCACATATAGATCTGAGATAAGGTATTTCAATACTACAAATACTGGGTTGACCCTTAAATCAAATTAAATTAAATTAATAGGACAGTAATCATGTTTTAATTCTAATTCTAATCTTAATTTTAGATTGACCTGAACTTAAATTATTATTATTATTATTATCTTTTGCAATATCTATGAAATATATGTGTGACTCAATTATGATTACCATTTTATGTATATCATAAGGGTTTTTAAAGGTGATTTGTATTATCATATGTTTTATTTATTTATAAATATAAATTTATGAGGTGTAATGAAATGTGATTTTTAAAACAATGAATTATGCACTCCTTTGGAATTTTAAATGTATTTGTAATGACTGGTGATATTGTCACTGGTGCGATTGTGTCTAACATGTATGTTATTTTATCTGTTTAGACATGCATTTGTTTACCTTTTTATCATATATCTCTTTTAAAAAACGGGTGACATAATGATTTAATTAAATTATTCTTATGTGCTAAATATATGAAATATATGCACCTGTTGCCCTTAACAAATATGGTGTCAGATATACCTACAGGCAGTTCCGGAAAATAGGGTGCCCTTAGGTACTGCTATTTAAGATGCATTGGTGGTTACAGTGGGCAGCCTCTGACGAAGTAGGGAAATTTCCTACGAAACGCGTAAGGCCACGTCAGCCGTTTCAGCTATCGCAACCGCAAGCAAGCCGGCTCTTCTCTTGCGCCTCAGCTGTTCAGAAGACTGAGCGTGGTGGTAATTGTATTTATAAAAACTTTGAACAGAACATTTAACTGTTGGTGTGTTCTTTGAACACTTTTAATCCCTTCTGGGGACAATTTTGGGACCATAGGAGTCTCTGCTACTGGATATTACTAGTGAGGAACTAACATCTATAACCTCCAGACCGAGTGAGCTGTATCAAATACATTGCTACAGATTTGCCTTGAGAGACTCAGAGAGTTGTTCTCCCAGTGCCTCAACATACCTCACATGTTTGAGGTCTGAATGTGTGAGTTTGAAATTGTATATTTTAATAAATTTGTGCCTGTTTAAAAACATATTACACTTAGAGGGGATGCGCCCTGCCTCTGTTCTTTTCTTTAAGTTCTTACATAAATTATGTTTTTTAGGGTCTTAGAACCCACATGGCTAGTTATAACCGCTCTGGTGCGGTTCTTTAAGGCTCAGGGAACATTGAGGGAGATGGGCGGGGCCTATTTTCGCGCCTCAGTTGCGCACTTAGTTTTGTACAACAAACAGCAAGCTAACTCCTGAGGGCCCTGGTGTATGTTTGGGGCCAAATCGAAGCTTTTACCCCACACTTTCGATCCCTGAGGGCAGACAGGGCCACAGCAGGGCTGTGGCAAGGTGCTGAGGTTTTTTTTTCCTGATTTGGGCCTATTTTCAATCCGGTTTGGACATTAAGGGGTTAATTGTTAAAAAAAATTGTGGTGCAATCTTAACTACCTATTGTATGCCTACATACAAAATTTTAAAAATTTTGGTGCATGTTTAGGCGTTTTCTCCTACATTGGTGTGTCCGGTCCACGGATTCATCCTTACTTGTGGGAATATTCTCTTCCCTAACAGGAAATGGCAAAGAGGCACACAGCAAAAGCTGTCCATATAGCCCCTCCTCTGGCTCCGCCCCCCAGTCATTCTCTTTGCCGCTCTGAACAAGTAGCATCTCCACGGGGATGGTAAAGAGTTTGTGGTGTTAGTTGTAGTTTTTATTTCTTCTATCAAGAGTTTGTTATTTTAAAATAGTGCCGGTTTGTACTATTTACTCTGCAACAGAAAATGATGAAGATTTCTGTTAAAGAGGAGTATGATTTTAGCACTAACAACTAAAATCCATTGCTGTTCCCATGCAGGACTGTCGAAACCAGAGAACTTCAGTTGGGGGGAACAGTTTGCAGACTTATCTGCTTCAGGTACGATCAGTCTCTTTTCTAACAAGACCCAGTATTGCTAGAAGACTGCCAGTTTTCCCTTATGGGACCGGTAAGCCATTTCTTAGATGCAGTAACAGAATTAAGGCTTTAAAATTGGGTTTTATGCTGGTTGACACCTTTGTAGGCTAAATCGATTAGTTTTTTAGCATATTATATGGCAATTGGAGTGTTTTGTGAACTTGGAAACACTTTTGGGAACGTTTTTATTTGCGCCTGGCATTTGTTTTAGACGCCTATTCTAGTCAGAAAGGCCCCTTCACTCTGGTATACAGAGGGAGGAGGCCTCATTTTCGCGCCTCAGTTGCGCAGTTACTTCCATAGGCAGTGCATGCAGCTTCATGTGAGAGGGTCCTGTAGCTGAGAAAAGGACTCAGGGAGGCTTAATCCTATATTGAATCACCCCTAAGGAAGGTAAAAGCCGCAGCAAAGCCTGTGGCAGGGACTGTAGTGTGTTTAAACCGGTAAATTGAACTATTAGCTCCGGTTTGCTTATTTAAGGGTTTAGAGACTTGAAATTTGGTGTGCAATACTTTCAAAGCATTAAGACACTGGGGTGTAAATTTCAGAAAGATCGGATTTTTCTTTGATGGTTTTTGAACATTCAGAAATAAAGTGTGCTCTTTTTATTATTTAAAGAGACAGTAACGGTTTTGTTTAAAATTGTTTTCATTGCATTAACAGCCTGCCTAAATCTGTCTAACATGCCTGTACCTTCAGATAGCATATGTTCTGTGTGTATGGAGGCCAAGGTGGTTCCCCCTTTAAATGTATGTGAAAATTGTGCCATGGCATACAAACAAAGTAAGGACAGTACTGTCACATTTAATAAAATTGCCCAAGATGATTCTTCTAATGAAGGTAGTGGGGATAGTTCATCATCCTTTCCTTCTGTGTCAACTCCAGTTTTGCCCGCGCAGGCGATTCCTAGTACATCTAGCGCGCCAATGCTTATTACTATGCAGCAATTAACAGCAGTAATGGTTAATTCTATAGCAGCTCTTTTATCCAAACTGCCAGCATTTCCTAGAAAGCGTGATTGCTCAGTTTTAAATACAGAAGATGAGCAAGTAGGCGCTGACGATAATTTATCTGTTTTACCCTCACATCAATCTGAGTTGGCAGTGAGGGAGGGGCTGTCTGAGGGAGAACCTGATATCGTGGCATTTAAATTTAAGCTAGAACATCTCTGCACCCTGCTTAAGGAGGTACTAGCTACTCTTGATGATTGTGATTCCTTGGTAATTCCAGAGAAGTTGTGCAAAATGGACAAATTCTTAGAGGTCCCAGTGCACGCTGATGCTTTTCCGATACCCAAGAGGGTGGCGGACATAGTGACTAAGGAGTGGGAGAAGCCAGGTGTACCTTTTGTTCCTCCTCCTATATTTAAGAAAATGTTCCCCATTGTCGACCCCAGAAGGGACGCATGGCAAATGGTCCCTAAGGTAGAGGGGGCAGTTTCAACGCTAGCCAAGCGTACAATTACAGTTGTGCTTTCAAAGATCCTATGGATAAAAAATTGGAAGGATTGCTTAAAAAGATTTTTGTTCAGCAGGGTTTCCTTCTTCAACCAATTTCGTGCATTATTCCTGTCACTACGGCGGCGTCTTTTTGGTTCGAGGAACTAGAAAATTCGCTCCAAAGGGAGACTCCATATGATGAAGTCATGGACAGAATTCACGCACTAAAGTTGGCTAATTCCTTTATTTTGGATGCCTCCTTTCAATTGGCGAAATTAGCGGCGAAAAACTCAGGTTTTGCAATAGTGGAGCGCAGGGCGCTTTGGCTAAAATTCTGGTTGGCGGATGTGTCGTCCAAAACTAAATTTCTTAATATTCCTTTCAAAGTTAAGACCCTTTTCGGGCCAGAATTGAAGGAGATTATTTCAGACATCACTGGGGGAAAGGGCCATGCCCTCCCACAGGATAGGCCTTTCAAGGCTAAGAACAAGTCTAATTTTCGTTCCTTTCGCAATTTCAGGAACGGACCGGCTTCTAACTCTGCAGCCTCTAGACAAGAGGGTAACGCTTCCCAGCCTAAACCTGCATGGAAACCATTGAAAGGCTGGAACAAGGGTAAACAGGCCAAGAATCCTGCTGCTGCTACCAAGACAGCATGAAGGGGTAGCCCCCGATCCGGGACCGGATCTAGTAGAGGGCAGACTTTCTCTCTTTGCTCAGGCTTGGGCAAGAGATGTTCCGGATCCCTGGGCACTAGAAATAGTCTCTCAGGGGTATCTTCTAGAATTCAAGGAACTTCCTCCAAGGGGAAGGTTCCACATGTCTCGCTTATCTTCAGACCAGATAAAGAGACAGGCATTCTTACATTGCGTAGGAGACCTATTAAAGATGGGAGTGATAAACCCAGTTCCAACAGCGGAACAAGGTCTCGGTTTTTACTCAAACCTATTTGTAGTTCCCAAAAAAGAGGGAACTTTCAGGCCAATTCTGGATTTAAAAATTCTAAACAAATTCCTCAGAGTTCCATCATTCAAAATGGAAACCATTCGGACGATTTTACCAACAATCCAGTAGGGTCAATATATGACTACCGTGGACTTAAAGGATGCGTATCTGCATATTCCTATTCACAAAGATCATCATCAGTTCCTGAGGTTCGCCTTTCTGGACAAACATTACCAGTTCGTGGCTCTTCCGTTCGGTTTAGCCACCGCTCCCAGAATTTTCACAAAGGTGCTAGGGTCCCTTCTAGCGGTCCTAAGGCCGAGGGGCATTGCTGTAGCACCTTACCTAGACGACATTCTAATCCAAGCGTCGTCCCTTTCCAAAGCAAGGGCTCATACAGACATTGTTTTAGCCTTTCTCAGATCTCACGGCTGGAAGGTGAACATAGAAAAAAGTTCTCTGTCCCCGTCCGCAAGGGTTCCCTTTCTGGGAACAATAATAGATTCTGTGGAAATGAAGATTTTCCTGACAGAGGTCAGAAAGTTAAAACTTCTAAAAGCTTGTCGAGTTCTTCATTCTATTCCTCAGCCTTCCATAGCCCAGTTCATGGAAGTAATAGGACTAATGGTTGCAGCAATGGACGTGGTTCCTTTTGCTTGAATTCATTTAAGACCATTGCAACTGTGCATGTTCAAACAGTGGAATGGGGATTATGCAGACTTGTCTCCCCAGATTCAAGTAGACCAGGTAACCAGAGACTCACTCCTCTGGTGGTTGACTCAGGATCACCTGTCTCAGGGAATGAGTTTCCGCAGACCAGAGTGGGTCATTGTCACGACCGACGCCAGCCTCTTAGGCTGGGGCGCGGTCTGGGACTCTCTGAAGGCTCAGGGTCTATGGTCTCGTGAAGAGTCTCTTCTCCCGATAAACATTTTGGAACTGAGAGCAATATTCAATGCGCTCCTGGCTTGGCCTCAACTAGCGAAGGCCAGGTTCATAAGATTTCAGTCGGACAACATGACGACTGTAGCGTACATCAATCATCAGGGGGGAACAAAGAGTTCCTTGGCAATGAGAGAGGTATCCAAGATCATCAAATGGGCGGAGGATCACTCCTGCCATCTATCTGCAATTCACATCCCAGGAGTAGACAACTGGGAGGCGGATTATCTGAGTCGGCAGACTTTCCATCCGGGGGAGTGGGAACTTCACCCGGAGGTCTTTGCCCAATTAATTCAACTATGGGGCACTCCAGATATGGATCTGATGGCGTCTCGTCAGAACTCCAAGGTTCCTCTCTACTGGTCCAGATCCAGGGATCCCAAGGCGACACTAGTGGATGCATTGGTGGCGCCCTGGTCGTTCAATCTGGCTTATGTGTTTCCACCGTTCCCTCTCCTTCCCAGGCTTGTAGCCAGGATCAAGCAGGAGAAGGCCTCGGTGATTCTAATAGCTCCTGCATGGCCACGCAGGACTTGGTATGCAGACCTGGTGAATATGTCATCGGCTCCACCATGGAAGCTACCTTTGAGGCAGGATCTTCTAGTACAAGGTCCATTCGAACATCCAAATCTAGTCTCTCTGCAACTGACTGCTTGGAAATTGAACGCTTGATTCTATCTAAGCGGGGTTTTTCAGATTCGGTTATAGATACTCTGGTTCAAGCCAGAAAACCGGTGACTAGGAAAATTTACCATAAGATATGGCAAAAATATATCCGTTGGTGCGAATCCAAGGGATTCTCTTTAAGTAAAATTAAAATTCCTAGGATACTTTCCTTTCTCCAAGAGGGTTTGGATAAAGGTTTGTCAGCTAGTTCTTTAAAAGGACAGATATCTGCTCTGTCTGTTTTGTTGCACAAACGTCTGGCAGCCGTGCCAGATGTACAGGTGTTTGTACAGGCGTTAGTCAGAATCAAGCCTGTCTACAGACCTATGACTCCTTGTCATGATCCTCCTATTCCACCTTAAATGTGTCAAGCAAATACTATATACCACCTTTACATCTT
Source organism: Bombina bombina (assembly GCF_027579735.1). Classification (NCBI taxonomy): domain Eukaryota; kingdom Metazoa; phylum Chordata; class Amphibia; order Anura; family Bombinatoridae; genus Bombina; species Bombina bombina. The sequence goes on along the minus strand of NC_069503.1, from coordinate 552,066,328 downwards.
GTTAACTTTCTACCTGAACCCAATATAAACCTGCTTCCTCCCATGGTCCTTTGCTGGTTTATTGAAGTGTAATAGCTACAGTTCCAGTCCTTACCTTTTCTACAGCATAACAGGATTTAAACTGTGTATTTATTTCCTTTTCTATCAGCATACCTCTACTTCAGCCGGAGCTGACATTTCATATCTGCAGCAGGACTTCACTCCACACCTCCCCCATCCAGGCTCTACTTGTGAGTATTCCTAACAACCTGGCGTGACACGCCACTCAGCAAACAGGAAATGCAGGGACCACAGCGTTCACACTGCTCACCAAACTCATTGGGACCGGATCTCTGTGCTGCACTCATCGCACTCACAGCAGCTGCAGTTTGCTTAAAGGGGAAATCTCATTCAGCGACTTCTGGACAGGTGCTGTATAAACTTTCATAAACACACTGTGCAACTCTCTTCTGAAGTACACTTAAACATACTAGAAGTGGGGGGGCGGAGCTAGCTCTGATTCTGAACGGTCGCATGCTGCTATAGCTCTGGCTATTTATATAATAAATTTCAAAATATTTGGCCGTTCAGTTCAGCCTAATTGACATTTACATGGTGACTATCAACCCACAGTCCTTGGATAAGTAACCTGGAGATTTGGGGACATCGCAGTGTCAAGCAATTCTTCTTAATCTTGTGGCGTTTTTGGTTGAGGCCTTGCGAGGGCGGCCATCTTTCAACTGTGTGCAGTGGCAAACCGCGGCTGCAGTATGGCCCCCAAGATCACCATGGTATCTGCTCTCTGCATATTAGATGACATTAAGGTTCTCCTACAGTCCTATCAGTCTGCCTTTGCAGAGCCTCTGCAGTCCGCTTTGTTTTCAGCTACTGAGGATGACCCAGGAGAGATCCAGGTGAAGCCGGGTGATGTGCTTTCAAGTGGGCTAGCACAATACGGGGGCACATCTCAGAAGGAGACTTCACTCTCTGACAGGGAGACTAGAGACTTGGGGCTAAAGTTAGATGCCCGAGAGGTACAAATATACTTGCAAACTCCTAATGGTTGCAAACAAGCCACGCTGTTCTCTACACTACTCACTGGAAGAAAGACACATATTACACCAGATGCGGTAGGGCAGCATGTTAATGCTGACCCTATCCCACTCTACAAGTATGTTCTGGCTGATGTGCAGGGCGATCACCCCAGAATCACTCATTTCCCCCTTTGCTACAACAGCATATGGAACCCAGAGGAGGAGTGTTTCATGAAGAACCTACAATGGAACCATGACTTTCCCTTGCTAAATGCAGCTGGGTGCGCAGATTTCAGCATGCCAAGCAGTTGTTCCCCCTCCGAGGCACACACTATTCAGCTGCAAAGCCTGACAGAGGAGTGCTTTTATCTGGCTCCTCCTGGGGACTTCTTATGGAGTTTCCAGGCAGTATTGGGATTCAGGAGGCCCTACAAGTTGCAAGTACATCACAGATGCCGGAATAAGATGCCACAACATTGCTATGGAGTAAGCCCTCCTCTGCAAGAGTCTGATGAGGAGTTTTGCTTGCTATATACAAGATTGCCAAACTCTGTGAAACGGCCTAAAGTAACTGAGACTGTTGTCAGATCACTTATGTTTTAAAGTTGTTGTGTTTGGTGTTTTTCTATACAGTTACTATTTTTTTTTTTTTTTTTTTTAGCTACAGTCCAGACCCTTTTGTTTTAGCATATTAATTGACCGCAATCTCTTATTACAGCCTTATTCCTATTTACATACCAGTTATCCCTCATAGTATTTATACATGTAGGCGAGTTAACAGTTTTATGTGAGATGTACTCGGACTGGCACAAGGGATTCAGATTGAAGATTAGTACACGTTACTGATTCTTCCTATACACTCTCCATACTAACAATATGTTTCCCTTTTCTTACTATGCAACTCATATCCTTCCTGGCCCACTAGATGGCAGCATAGATACATAGGAACTCTCAGTCATGTTGCTGCATGCCCCTTTTTCTGTTTCCATAACGTAGATGGAATCGGCTAGTCCAACAAGGTACTTTGTAGTGAATGGGAGATTTATTTTATTTTAGTGCTTCTGGGACTCTCACCTTCTAATGATATTACAGCAGTAGTTAGGTTTTGGTACAATTCTTGCCATGTGGGTGTCTAATAATAGTACTACGGCTCCATGAGTATGTTTCTGTTTGATATACTTGTTAAATGTTTGAGTGTATGCACATGTGTTCAGTTCATTTGGGCTCTCTCAGCTATTAAGTATCCTAGATATTATATCACTGTTCTCCCCCCAGTTAAGTGCAGTGACAAAAGTTGTTTGGTTTTTTTCATGTTCAGTGACTCATTTTTCCTTTTGCACAGCTACATAACTCTATGTGTTCTATTCAGCTATATAGATTTAGGAAGTTTGAGATATCTTTATAACAATAAGTCATACTGCAGAACATGGCTTTAATTTAATGTCCCTAGATGAAAGATGTAATAGCCATTTTCCATCTCAGGAGGGGAGTCAAGATTTGACTATAATCTGTTCACCATAACTTTTTGTGCTTACTTTCCTTGGTCCTAGTCCATGTATTAGTCTAACAATTACTGCTTCAATTGAGAGAGATTTAACTAGCCCTAGAATGTTCCTGCCTTGGAACCTATTATCATCTCACTCCTGATAGCTTATAATTAATTGTAGTTTCAATAACATATTTACTTAACTGGCCTTTATGTCAATATCTTAATCCCCAAGATCCAGTTTTAGGTGCAATTTGATTGTATTGGTCTCTTCTATAAATGCATAATATACTTATGGGAGTTTCATATGTTTGCTAATGACTCAGACAGCTACCCTACAGCACATTTAAGAGCTAAATTTTGCAGTTAACCATCCTCAGCCTAACTCAGTATAATATTCTGAAATGTTTATATTACCACAGTTAAAGATATTCGGTAATGTTATTTCTGCTTCTATGTCTGCTTGCCTGCCAGGGTCAATATTATGTATAGTTTGAATATGCTTAACGTTACTGACATCTGTTTTACGTATATATATATATATATATCTACCTATCGTTGGGTATAGGGCCCATGCCCAGACGGTGGGAGTATTTTTTTTTTTTTTTTTTATATTTTTTTCGATAATTTAGATGTCTTTGTATTTTCTCCTGACCTAATACAAGCTGTACTAAAGGTTGCAGTTATAGTGGCATGTATCTTTGATTAAGGTTACTTATATTTAGATAGTACTCTTCGCCCCCTAGTAGCTGCAGTATGGCTGATTGCTTAATAAATGTAAGGGTACCAGTGATAACAGGATAGAATAATGATCTCCTTCAGCTTACTATACATTATTCGCTATTTGGGATTATTTTATATGTATATATGCTAATATATATATGTACTTTAATAGTACTCTCCTTTATGTTTCTTGGGTGTGCCTTAACTTGAGATAATCTATACGGAAGCTATGCATGGAAGGCTCTTTTGCTATTATGTATAGTCTCCCTCTTCATAATTTTGTAAATGAGCTACTCAACTGGCGTCAGGGTTGCTACCATGGATTTCTAGATTCTCCCATGCAGGGTGCAGCATTTGCCCTTCATTTAACAAGCTTGTTCCAATATATCTTCTGATTATCCATTTGCCCTTAAAAAAATCTAAAATAGATATGGCGTTTTGATGACTAATTTGCTTACCACCCACAAAATATCACCTCCCCCCCCCCATTATAATAAACCTCCTATACCAGGAGGGTTAAATACGCAGTTTGTCTTACCTCTACCTAGGTTGATGCCCTTGTTTGATATATTTATGCTACAACTGCTACAATTTTTAAGCCAGTCTACTCAATTCATTCAGCACCTGTTTCCAAAATATGTGTTCGTCTACCCTCTTTTCTATTTGCAACAAACCTCTAAGGCCGTCAGTTATTTATTCCCTTCATCTCACTATCATTACCACCTCCTCCCCCCCCACCACCATAAAGAACCTCCTTTTACAGGAGGGCTACCTACGCGGCTTATCTTTCCTATGCCGCATTTTCTTCATAGTTCTTTCTCAATAGCACAATATGTCTTTACTTCATAATAACCCTTATTGTTTCGCACCTTAATAAGCTTCTTTCACTCAGTTACAAAATTACTCTAATTAGACATATATCCAAAAGAGACTAGTCTTATCATCCTATTTCCTCTAGACATCATTTTAGGAGACAGGAGCCTAGAGGTGGCTTATTTTATTAAGAGAGGAAAATACTATAAAGCAGAAAATGAGGTTTCAGTTTTACCTGTTACATATAAATATAGAGAGATTACTTTGGGTTTTCTCATGAACAGTTTTTACCTATATGTGACCGCAGAATAGTTTTGAATTCCAAATGCTTTTGAATGTTTATGTAACATGTTTATTTGATGTTGTTTTGTCAATAACCTCAATAAAAAACTTATTTAAAAAAAAAAAAACATACTAGAAGTGTAAGTTTTGTATAGTGAAGCTGCTTGCATTTAACCGTGAACTCTCTTTACTAATTGCATCCTGAAATACAATTAACCTCTGCACTACTGTTTGTAGACTGAAGCTGCTTGCATTTAACCCTGGTCTCTTTCTACTAACTGCATCCGGATATATAATTATCCTCTGCACTACTGTTTACCTCTGTATATCCATTGCTACGAATACCTGCCAAAGTCAACTCCCACTAATAGACACTCCAGTTTACTGGGAGCTAGCTGTCCGGCAAAATTAACAACAAGTGTTATACAGTTCACTAAATGCATATAGTGTACTGTCATCCTCAACTCTTGTAACACATCCCCAATTTTACATGATATCTTGGTTGTTACAATTACAAGTGAGTTGATTGTTACATAATAAACCAGCCTTATATAGTAGCCATGGAGCCCACTGACGTCACTCCCCAGTTACACAGCCTAAATCAAAGGCTGGATAACCTAACCCAGGCTTTCAGGGATTTGCAGGTGGAAAATCAAAGCCTTAAAGCCTGCTTAAGGGAAGTGCTATCAAATAGAAATTCTGGAAATGACCATCATGCTGAACCCCAGGTTTCATACCCCAAAAAGTTCTCAGGGGACCGCTCCACTTTTCGTCAATTTCGTAATGCATGCTTATTGCTTTTCGATTTACGCCCTAGGACCTACCCCACTGACAGGGCCAAAGTACTAACCATCCTATCATACCTTAGGGGAGAGCCAAGGGTCTGGGCTGACTCTTTCTATGAGTCACAAGATCCAATACTGAATTCACTGGACTGCTTCCTTAAAGCCCTCTCCTCTCTTTATGATGATCCCTACCGCCAGATTACAGCTGAGGGCAAACTGAGAGGTTTAAAACAGCTTAAAGCCCCAGTTGAAGAGTATATCACTCGTTTTAGGATATGGGCCAGAGATTCCCTCTGGAATGAGGCGTCTCTGAAAAACCAGTATCGCCTTGGTTTATCCGAAGACATTAAGGATGAACTCGCCAGAGTAGGTATTCCAGACCGCCTGGAAGAACTGTACATCCTTACCACTACTATTGACCGTAGACTTAGGGAGAGGAGGCAAGAAAAAAGCCCCTCTAACCCCCCTCAGCGCAGGGTTTTACAGAAACCATCTACTTCACCACCTGAGCAACCTATGGACATTAGTTTTCTATGTGGACCCCTCTCTCCACAAGAGAAATTGAGACGCCGTACGTTAAATTTGTGCATGTATTGCGCATCAGCAGACCATGTTGTTAAGGAGTGTCCACTACTACTTAAACAGAAGATAGGTAAGGTACACCCTTTCAACCATTGCCTAAACACAAAAAATATTGCCACTGCCTATCTAACATTACCCTTATCCTTGCAGTGGGAACAACACAGGATAAAGTGTGAAGCCATCATAGATACCGGAGCATGTGCCAACTTTATTGATTTGATTTGAGTTTAGTCACTGTTAATAAAATACCTTTTCTCCAACATAGATGTGTCCGGTCCACGGCGTCATCCTTACTTGTGGGATATTCTCTTCCCCAACAGGAAATGGCAAAGAGCCCAGCAAAGCTGGTCACATGATCCCTCCTAGGCTCCGCCTACCCCAGTCATTCTCTTTGCCGTTGTACAGGCAACATCTCCACGGAGATGGCTTAGAGTTTTTTAGTGTTTAACTGTAGTTTTTATTATTCAATCAAGAGTTTGTTGTTTTAAAATAGTGCTGGTATGTACTATTTACTCAGAAACAGAAAAGAGATGAAGATTTCTGTTTGTATGAGGAAAATGATTTTAGCAACCGTTACTAAAATCCATGGCTGTTCCACACAGGACTGTTGAGAGCAATTAACTTCAGTTGGGGGAACAGTGAGCAGTCTCTTGCTGCTTGAGGTATGACACATTCTAACAAGACGATGTAATGCTGGAAGCTGTCATTTTCCCTATGGGATCCGGTAAGCCATGTTTATTAAGATAGTAAATAAGGGCTTCACAAGGGCTTATTAAGACTGTAGACTTTTTCTGGGCTAAATCGATTCATTATTAACACATATTTAGCCTTGAGGAATCATTTAATCTGGGTATTTTGATAAGATTATATCGGCAGGCACTGTTTTAGACACCTTATTCTTTAGGGGCTTTCCCAAATCATAGGCAGAGCCTCATTTTCGCGCCGGTGTTGCGCACTTGTTTTTGAGAGGCATGACATTCAGTCGCATGTGTGAGGAGCTCTGATACCTAGAAAAGACTTTCTGAAGGCGTCATTTGGTATCGTATTCCCCTTTGGGCTTGGTTGGGTCTCAGCAAAGCAGATACCAGGGACTGTAAAGGGGTTAAAGTTAAAAACGGCTCCGGTTCCGTTATTTTAAGGGTTAAAGCTTCCAAATTTGGTGTGCAATACTTTTAAGGCTTTAAGACACTGTGGTGAAATTTTGGTGAATTTTGAACAATTCCTTCATATTTTTTCGCAATTGCAGTAATAAAGTGTGTTCAGTTTAAAATTTAAAGTGACAGTAACGGTTTTATTTTAAAACGTTTTTTGTACTTTGTTATCAAGTTTATGCCTGTTTAACATGTCTGAACTACCAGATAGACTGTGTTCTGAATGTGGGGAAGCCAGAGTTCCTTCTCATTTAAATAAATGTGATTTATGTGACAATGACAATGATGCCCAAGATGATTCCTCAAGTGAGGGGAGTAAGCATGGTACTGCATCATTCCCTCCTTCGTCTACACGAGTCTTGCCCACTCAGGAGGCCCCTAGTACATCTAGCGCGCCAATACTCCTTACTATGCAACAATTAACGGCTGTAATGGATAATTCTGTCAAAAACATTTTAGCCAAAATGAACACTTATCAGCGTAAGCGCGACTGCTCTGTTTTAGATACTGAAGAGCATGACGACGCTGATAATAATGGTTCTGAAGGGCCCCTAAACCAGTCTGATGGGGCCAGGGAGGTTTTGTCTGAGGGAGAAATTACTGATTCAGGGAACATTTCTCAACAAGCTGAACCTGATGTGATTACGTTTAAATTTAAGTTGGAACATCTCCGCATTCTGCTTAAGGAGGTATTATCCACTCTGGATGATTGTGACAAGTTGGTCATCCCAGAGAAACTATGTAAAATGGACAAGTTCCTAGAGGTCCCGGGGCTCCCAGAAGCTTTTCCTATACCCAAGCGGGTGGCGGACATTGTAAATAAAGAATGGGAAAGGCCCGGTATTCCTTTCGTCCCTCCCCCCATATTTAAAAAATTGTTTCCTATGGTCGACCCCAGAAAGGACTTATGGCAGACAGTCCCCAAGGTCGAGGGAGCGGTTTCCACCTTAAACAAACGCACCACTATACCCATAGAAGATAGTTGTGCTTTCAAAGATCCTATGGATAAAAAATTAGAAGGTTTACTTAAAAAGATGTTTGTTCAGCAGGGTTACCTTCTACAACCAATTTCATGCATTGTCCCTGTCGCTACAGCCGCGTGTTTCTGGTTCGATGAGCTGGTAAAGGCGGTCGATAGTGATTCTCCTCCTTATGAGGAGATTATGGACAGAATCAATGCTCTCAAATTGGCTAATTCTTTCACCTTAGATGCCACTTTGCAATTGGCTAGGTTAGCGGCTAAGAATTCTGGGTTTGCTATTGTGGCGCGCAGAGCGCTTTGGTTGAAATCTTGGTCAGCTGATGCGTCTTCCAAGAACAAGCTACTTAACATTCCTTTCAAGGGGAAAACGCTGTTTGGCCCTGACTTGAAAGAGATTATCTCTGATATCACTGGGGGTAAGGGCCACGCCCTTCCTCAGGATCGGCCTTTCAAGGCCAAAAATAAACCTAATTTTCGTCCCTTTCGTAGAAACGGACCAGCCCAAAGTGCTACGTCCTCTAAGCAAGAGGGTAATACTTCTCAAGCCAAGCCAGCCTGGAGACCAATGCAAGGCTGGAACAAGGGAAAGCAGGCCAAGAAACCTGCCACTGCTACCAAGACAGCATGAAATGTTGGCCCCCGATCCGGGACCGGATCTGGTGGGGGGCAGACTCTCTCTCTTCGCTCAGGCTTGGGCAAGAGATGTTCTGGATCCTTGGGCGCTAGAAATAGTCTCCCAAGGTTATTTTCTGGAGTTCAAGGGGCTTCCCCCAAGGGGGAGGTTCCACAGGTCTCAGTTGTCTTCAGACCACATAAAAAGACAGGCATTCTTACATTGTGTAGAAGACCTGTTAAAAATGGGAGTGATTCATCCTGTTCCATTAGGAGAACAAGGGATGGGGTTCTACTCCAATCTGTTCATAGTTCCCAAAAAAGAGGGAACGTTCAGACCAATCTTAGATCTCAAGATCTTAAACAAGTTTCTCAAGGTTCCATCGTTCAAGATGGAAACCATTCGAACAATTCTTCCTTCCATCCAGGAAGGTCAGTTCATGACCACGGTGGATTTAAAGGATGCGTATCTACATATTCCTATCCACAAGGAACATCATCGGTTCCTAAGGTTCGCATTCCTGGACAAGCATTACCAGTTCGTGGCGCTTCCTTTCGGATTAGCCACTGCTCCAAGGATTTTCACAAAGGTACTAGGGTCCCTTCTAGCTGTGCTAAGACCAAGGGGCATTGCCGTAGTACCTTACTTGGACGACATTCTGATTCAAGCGTCGTCCCTTCCTCAAGCAAAGGCTCACACGGACATTGTCCTGGCCTTTCTCAGATCTCACGGATGGAAAGTGAACGTGGAAAAGAGTTCTCTATCTCCGTCAACAAGGGTTCCCTTCTTGGGAACAATAATAGACTCCTTAGAAATGAGGATTTTTCTGACAGAAGCCAGAAAAACAAAACTTCTAGACTCTTGTCGGATACTTCATTCCGTTCCTCTTCCTTCCATAGCGCAGTGCATGGAAGTGATAGGTTTGATGGTAGCGGCAATGGACATAGTTCCTTTTGCGCGCATTCATCTAAGACCATTACAACTGTGCATGCTCAGTCAGTGGAATGGGGACTATACAGACTTGTCTCCGAAGATACAAGTAAATCAGAGGACCAGAGACTCACTCCGTTGGTGGCTGTCCCTGGACAACCTGTCACAAGGGATGACCTTCCGCAGACCAGAGTGGGTCATTGTCACGACCGACGCCAGTCTGATGGGCTGGGGCGCGGTCTGGGGATCCCTGAAAGCTCAGGGTCTTTGGTCTCGGGAAGAATCTCTTCTACCGATAAATATTCTGGAACTGAGAGCGATATTCAATGCTCTCAAAGCTTGGCCTCAGCTAGCGAGGGCCAAGTTCATACGGTTTCAATCAGATAACATGACAACTGTTGCGTACATCAACCATCAGGGGGGAACAAGGAGTTCCCTAGCGATGGAAGAAGTGACCAAAATCATTCTATGGGCGGAGTCTCACTCCTGCCACCTGTCTGCTATCCACATCCCAGGAGTGGAAAATTGGGAAGCGGATTTTCTGAGTCGTCAGACATTGCATCCGGGGGAGTGGGAACTCCATCCGGAAATCTTTGCCCAAGTCACTCAACTGTGGGGCATTCCAGACATGGATCTGATGGCCTCTCGTCAGAACTTCAAAGTTCCTTGCTACGGGTCCAGATCCAGGGATCCCAAGGCGGCTCTAGTGGATGCACTAGTAGCACCTTGGACCTTCAAACTAGCTTATGTGTTCCCGCCGTTTCCTCTCATCCCCAGGCTGGTAGCCAGGATCAATCAGGAGAGGGCGTCGGTGATCTTGATAGCTCCTGCGTGGCCACGCAGGACTTGGTATGCAGATCTGGTGAATATGTCATCGGCTCCACCATGGAAGCTACCTTTGAGACGAGACCTTCTTGTTCAGGGTCCGTTCGAACATCCGAATCTGGTCTCACTCCAGCTGACTGCTTGGAGATTGAACGCTTGATCTTATCGAAGCGAGGGTTCTCAGATTCTGTTATCGATACTCTTGTTCAGGCCAGAAAGCCTGTAACTAGAAAGATTTACCACAAAATTTGGAAAAAATATATCTGTTGGTGTGAATCTAAAGGATTCCCTTGGGACAAGGTTAAGATTCCTAAGATTCTATCCTTCCTTCAAGAAGGATTGGAAAAAGGATTATCTGCAAGTTCCCTGAAGGGACAGATTTCTGCCTTGTCTGTGTTACTTCACAAAAAGCTGGCAGCTGTGCCAGATGTTCAAGCCTTTGTTCAGGCTCTGGTTAGAATCAAGCCTGTTTACAAACCTTTGACTCCTCCTTGGAGTCTCAATTTAGTTCTTTCAGTTCTTCAGGGGGTTCCGTTTGAACCCTTACATTCCGTTGATATTAAGTTATTATCTTGGAAAGTTTTGTTTTTGGTTGCAATTTCTTCTGCTCGAAGAGTTTCAGAATTATCTGCTCTGCAGTGTTCTCCTCCTTATCTGGTGTTCCATGCAGATAAGGTGGTTTTACGTACTAAACCTGGTTTTCTTCCAAAAGTTGTTTCTAACAAAAACATTAACCAGGAGATTATCGTACCTTCTCTGTGTCCGAAACCAGTTTCGAAGAAGGAACGTTTGTTGCACAATTTGGATGTTGTTCGCGCTCTAAAATTCTATTTAGATGCTACAAAGGATTTTAGACAAACATCTTCCCTGTTTGTTGTTTATTCAGGTAAAAGGAGAGGTCAAAAAGCAACTTCTACCTCTCTCTCTTTTTGGATTAAAAGCATCATCAGATTGGCTTACGAGACTGCCGGACGGCAGCCTCCCGATAGAATCACAGCTCATTCCACTAGGGCTGTGGCTTCCACATGGGCCTTCAAGAACGAGGCTTCTGTTGATCAGATATGTAGGGCAGCGACTTGGTCTTCACTGCACACTTTTACCAAATTTTACAAGTTTGATACTTTTGCTTCTTCTGAGGCTATTTTTGGGAGAAAGGTTTTGCAAGCCGTGGTGCCTTCCATTTAGGTGACCTGATTTGCTCCCTCCCCTCATCCGTGTCCTAAAGCTTTGGTATTGGTTCCCACAAGTAAGGATGACGCCGTGGACCGGACACACCTATGTTGGAGAAAACAGAATTTATGTTTACCTGATAAATTACTTTCTCCAACGGTGTGTCCGGTCCACGGCCCGCCCTGGTTTTTTAATCAGGTCTGATATTTTATTTTCTTTAACTACAGTCACCACGGTATCATATGGTTTCTCCTATGCAAATATTCCTCCTTAACGTCGGTCGAATGACTGGGGTAGGCGGAGCCTAGGAGGGATCATGTGACCAGCTTTGCTGGGCTCTTTGCCATTTCCTGTTGGGGAAGAGAATATCCCACAAGTAAGGATGACGCCGTGGACCGGACACACCGTTGGAGAAAGTAATTTATCAGGTAAACATAAATTCTGTTTTTCTTTCAAAAGCACACCTCTGTGCTTTATTGACGGTTCACATCTACCATCTGGTCCTGTCATGCAACAGACTATTCCCTTATTGGTTACTTCTGCCTGTGGTCATTCTGAGACCATTACCTTTGAAATCATATCATCCCTTCTCTATCCTATAGTTCTGGGAATTACCTGGTTACAGTTTCACCAACCCACGGTGCATTGGGACACACTTACTCTATCCTTTCCCTCTTCTTACTGCTCTAAGACCTGTTTTCCAACTGCTCATTTACTCTCTACCTCTGCTCCTTCTATTCCTCCTCAGTATTCAGATTTCTCTGATGTCTTTGATCAGAAAGAGGCCGAGTCATTACCTCCACACAGGTCCTACGATTGCCCCATTGACCTGTTACCGGGAGCCACCATTCCCTACGGCCATATCTATCCCCTGTCCAGACCTGAGTTACAACATTTAAAAAACTACATAACTGATAATTTAAAAAAAGGTTTCATCCGTCCCTCCACTTCCCCTGCCGGTGCCGGCATCTTTTTTGTAAAAAACAAGGACGGGTCCTTGCGCCCTATTATAGATTATTGTGAATTAAATAAACGCACGATAAAGAACAGGTACCCGCTACCTCTAATCCCAGAATTGTTTGAGAGGTTGAGTGGCGCTACTATATTTACCAAACTAGACCTTAGGGGCGCATACAACCTTGTTAGAATAAGGTCCGGGGACGAGTGGCTGACAGCATTTAGGACTAGGTATGGTCTTTTTGAATATACTGTTATGCCATTCGGTCTGTGCAACGCCCCGGCGACATTCCAGAATTTTATCAACGATATCTTCAGGGACATCTTAGACACTTTTCTGGTGGTCTATCTTGACGATATTCTAATCTATTATTCTTCCCTTTCAGAACATGTCATACATGTCAGGCAAGTGTTGTCCAGACTAAGGTCACATAGTCTTTACGTAAAATTAGAGAAATGTCTCTTCCATGTTACAGAGGTCTCATTCCTAGGTTACCGTATCAGTCAAAGTACCATTATGATGGAAGACAATAAAATCAAAGCCATCACATCTTGGCCTACACCAACCACTATCAAAGAAGTACAACGCTTCTTAGGCTTTGCAAACTTTTACAGGTGCTTTATCCATAATTTCGCAGCTATCACTAAGCCATTAACAAATCTCACTAAAACGACAAAGCCTTTCCTCTGGACCACCCAGTCTCAAAAAGCCTTCAATGACCTCAAGTCCCGGTTCGTGTCATCACCTATTCTTCAATTACCAAACAGCAAAGCTCAGTTCATATTAGAAGTTGACGCTTCCGAATATGCCATCGGTTCAGTTCTTTCTCAAAGGTCCTCTCCTGACAAACAGATCCATCCTGTTTGTTATTTCTCCAGACTTTTAACACCCGCTGAGTTGAATTACCCCACAGGGGAAAAAGCGTTATTAGCCATCAAGTCATCCTTTGATCAGTGGAGACACTTATTGGAGGGGGAAGAACACCCTATAACTATTCTCACCGATCACAAAAATCTCCAATACCTCCAAACCAATCGCACTCTCTCTGCTCGCCAACTTCGTTGGAGCCTCTACTTCTCCCGGTTCAATTTTACCATAAGCTACCGCCCCGGTTCAAAAAACGCTAAAGCTGACGCACTCTCACGCAAGGACCATAAGCCCAACTCTGATCCTTCCTACGCAACTATAATCCCTAAAACATCCTTCATTGGTTTCATGTCCAAGGATTTTTCAGAGCTCAAAACCCAACAACAATTGGATCCCACTACAAGTTCCTATACTTTATCTATGGATGACAATGGTATCCTATGTAACAACTCTAAGTTTTATATACCTCCCTCTCTCCGTGACAAGGCTTTACAACTCACACATGATTCTACACTGGCAGGACACTTAGGTGTACAAAAGACACTGGATCTCCTACAAAGACATTTTTGGTGGCCCACCATGAAACACTCAGTAAAAGCCTATATCAAGTCCTGCCCCACCTGTCAGACCTCTAAGCCTTCACACCAATTGCCTATTGGCCTATTACAAAATCTACCCATTCCAGATTGCCCATGGAAAAGCCTCTCTATGGACTTTATCGTTGACCTCCATAAATCCCAAGGAAAGACTGCCATATTTGTCGTAGTGGATCTATTTTCTCGTATGGCTCATTTCATACCAACTGACTCTCTCCCTACAGCACAACAAACCGCCGAGCTGTTTATCAAAGAGGTTGTGCACCTTCACAGATTACCTACATCTGTATTGAGTGACAGAGGCTCGCAGTTCACCTCAAAGTTTTGGAAATTTCTCTGTTCCTCTCTTTCCATTCAGCAACATCTCACCACCTCATACCACCCGCAGTCAAATGGTCTCTGTGAGAGGACAAACCAGTGGCTAGAGCAGTACTTAAGATGCTTCTGTTCTAGCACCCACGAATCATGGGTCTCCTTCATACCTCAAGCGGAATTTGCATACAATAATACTACCAACTCTTCTACCGGATTTTCACCTTTCTATATCAACTCAGGACTCCATCCACGTTTCCATCCCTTATCATCCTCTCACACTCCTTGTCCTCAGGTTAATGATCTCATCAATTCTATTAAACTAACATACAATGTGGTCCAAAGCAACATCAAGCATGCACAAGCTTCTCAAAAGCGCTACTATGATTTACGGCATCGTCCACAACCTAATTACAAGGTTGGGGACATGGTTTGGTTGAGCACAAAAAATCTTAAAATACCCTCACCATGCAGGAAGTTTAACAATCTCTTTGTTGGTCCTTTTCCAATTGTAGCCATTCGCAACCCACTTACTGTTACCTTACAGCTCCCTGCTACTTACCGCATCCACCCGACTTTTCATATATCATTGATCAAACCCTGTGATACCTCTCGTCTTCTCCCTCTTCCTGCTCAGGTGTCCCCGACGCCGGATCCTGAATATGAAGTACATTCGGTTTTGGACTCTCGTCGATGCAATGGACAACTGCAGTACCTGGTCCATTGGGCTGGATTTGATTCCTCTGAAGATTCTTGGGAGCCTGCAGCCAACCTCTCGGCTCCCCAGCTGGTGTCTCTCTTTCATAGGCGCCATCCCGATCGTCCCGCACCCTGATCCCTTCTTGATGGATCTTTGGGGGGGGGATGTGTCATGATCCTCCTATTCCACCTTAAATGTGTCAAGCAAATACTATATACCACCTTTACATCTTGTTAACTTTCTACCTGAGCCCAATATAAACCTGCTTCCTCCCATGGTCCTTTGCTGGTTTATTGAAGTGTAATAGCTACAGTTCCAGTCCTTACCTTTTCTACAGCATAACAGGATTTAAACTGTGTATTTATTTCCTTTTCTATCAGCATACCTCTACTTCAGCCGGAGCTGACATTTCATATCTGCAGCAGGACTTCACTCCACACCTCCCCCATCCAGGCTCTGCTTGTGAGTATTCCTAACAACCTGGCGTGACACGCCACTCAGCAAACAGGAAACGCAGGGACCACAGCGTTCACACTGCTCACCAAACTCATTGGGACCGGATCTCTGTGCTGCACTCATCGCACTCACAGCAGCTGCAGTTTGCTTAAAGGGGAAATCTCATTCAGTGACTTCTGGACAGGTGCTGTATAAACTTTCATAAACACACTGTGCAACTCTCTTCTGAAGTACACTTAAACATACTAGAAGTGTAAGTTTTGTATAGTGAAGCTGTTTGCATTTAACCGTGAACTCTCTTTACTAATTGCATCCTGAAATACAATTAACCTCTGCACTACTGTTTGTAGACTGAAGCTGCTTGCATTTAACCCTGGTCTCTTTCTACTAACTGCATCCTGATATATAATTAACCTCTGCACTACTGTTTACCTCTGTATATCCATTGCTACGAATACCTGCCAAAGTCAACTCCCACTAATAGACACTCCAGTTTACTGGGAGCTAGCTGTCTGGCAAAATTAACAACAAGTGTTATACAGTTCACTAAATGCATATAGTGTACTGTCATCCTCAACTCTTGTAACACATCCCCAATTTTACATGATATCTTGGTTGTTACAATTACAAGTGAGTTGATTGTTACACTCCTCCATGGAGTCTAAACTTAGTTCTTTCAGTTCTTAAAGGGGTTCCGTTTGAACCCTTACATTCCATAGATATTAAGTTACTATCTTGGAAAGTTCTGTTTTTGGTTGCTATTTCTTCTGCTAGAAGAGTTTCTGAATTGTCTGCTTTGCAGTGTACTTCACCCTATCTGGTGTTCCATACAGATAAGGTAGTTTTACGTACCAAGCCTGGTTTTCTTCCAAAAGTGGTTTCCAACAGGAATATTAACCAGGAAATAGTTGTTCCTTCTCTGTGTCCGAATCCAGTTTCGAAGAAGGAACGTTTGTTACACAACCTAGATGTGGTCCGTGCTTTAAAATTCTATTTAGAAGCAACAAAGGATTTCAGACAGACATCATCCTTGTTTGTCGTTTATTCTGGTAAGAGGAGAGGGCAGAAAGCTACTGCTACCTCTCTTTCCTTTGGCTGAAAAGCATAATCCGATTGGCTTATGAGACTGCCGGACGGCAGCCTCCTGAACGAATTACAGCTCACTCTACTAGAAGAACGAGGCTTCTGTTGATCAGATCTGTAAGGCAGCGACTTGGTCTTCTCTGCATACTTTTGCCAAATTTTACAAATTTGATACTTATGCTTCTTCGGAGGCTGTTTTTGGGGGAGAGGTTTTGCAAGCTGTGGTGCCTTCCGTTTAGGTTACCTGACTTGTTCCCTCCCTTCATCCGTGTCCTAAAGCTTTGGTATTGGTTCCCACAAGTAAGGATGAAGCCGTGGACCGGACACACCAATGTAGGAGAAAACAGAATTTATGTTTACCTGATAAATTCCTTTCTCCTACGGTGTGTCCGGTCCACGGCCCGCCCTGGCTTTTTGTCAGGTTTAAAAATGTTTATTTCTATGCACTACAGTTACCCCGGCACCCTATGGTTTCTCCTTTTTCTCCTAACCGTCGGTCGAATGACTGGGGGGCGGAGCCAGAGGAGGGGCTATATGGACAGCTTTTGCTGTTTGCCTCTTTGCCATTTCCTGTTAGGGAAGAGAATATTCCCACAAGTAAGGATGAAGCCGTGGACCGGACACACCGTAGGAAAAAGAAATTTATCAGGTAAACATAAATTCTGTTTTTGCAGCATGTGTATACTTTTTTTCTCTTAAAGGCACAGTACCGTTTTTTAAGATTATTTTTTTCACTAAATAAAGTGTTTTCTCACTTGTTTGTAGTCATTACTTGCATGTCTGACATTGAGGTAAGTCAATGTTTAATATGTTTAGAAGCCATTGTGGAATCTCCACGTAGACTGTGTCCCTCATGCACTGAAAGGTCAATAAATTGTAAAGAACATATTTTAGCTACTAAAAGTATGTCACAGGATGATTTTAGAAGAGAATCAGTTTTTGCCATCTATTTCTCCCCAAGTGTCACAACCATTAACGCCCGCACAAGCAACGCCAAGTACTTATAGTTCGTCTAATTCTTTCACCCTGCAGGATATGGCCGCAGTTATGAATACTTCCCTCACTGAGGTTTTATCTAAGCTGCCGGGGTTGCAGGGGAAGCGCAGTGGGTCTGGGTGAGAACATACACTGAGCCCTCTGACGCTTTATTAGCTATATCTGATGTACCCTCACAATGTTCTGATGTGAGAGATTTGCTGTCTGAGGGAGAGATTTCTGACTTAGGAAATATGTTCCCTCAGACAGATTCAGATATGACGGCTTTTAAATTTAAACTAGAATACCTCCGCTTATTGCTCAGGGAGGTTTTAGCGACTCTGGATGATTGTGACCCTATTGTAGTTCCAGAGAAATTGTGTAAAATGGACAAATTCCTAGAGGTTCCTGCCTACACTGATGTTTTTCCAGTCCCTAAGAGGATTTTGGAAATTGTTACTAAGGAGTGGGATAGACCAGATATTCCGTTCGCTCCCCCTCCTACTTTTAAGAAAATGTTTCCCATATCGGACGCCGTGCGGGACTCGTGGAAGACGGTCCCTAAGGTGGAGGGAGCTATTTCTACCCTGACTAAGCGTACAACTATACCTATTGAGGACAGTTGTGCTTTCAAAGACCCTATGGATAAAAAATTAGAGGGTCTCCTGAAGAAAATATTTGTTCTTCAAGGTTTTCTTCTCCAACCTATAGCGTGCATTGTTCCTGTAACTACTGCAGTGGTCTTTTGGTTTGAGGCTCTGGAAGAGGCTAGTCAGGTTGAGACTCCATTAGAGGATATTCTAGATAGAATTAGGGCTCTCAAGCTAGCTAATTCTTTCATTACAGATGCCGCTTTTCAATTGGCTAAATTAGCGGCAAAGAATTCAGGTTTTGCCATTTTAGCGCGCAGAGCGTTATGGCTTAAGTCCTGGTCTACTAATGTGTCATCAAAAAGCTAAGCTTTTAGCCATCCCTTTCAAGGGTAAGACCCTATTCGGGCCTGAACTGAAAGAGATCATTTCAGACATCACTGGAGGGAAAGGCCATGCCCTTCCTCAGGATAAGATGAATAAGATGAGGACCAAACAAAATACTTTTCGTTCCTTTCGAAACTTCAAGGTGGTCCCTCTGCCGCGAAGCAAGAGGAGAATTTTGCTCAATCCAAGTCAGTCTGGAGACCTAACCAGACTTGGAACAAGGGTAAACAGGCTAAGAAGCCCGCTGCTGCTACCAAGACAGCATGAAGGGGTAGCCCCGATCCGGGACCGGATCTAGTAGGGGGCAGACTTTCTCTCTTCGCTCAGGCTTGGGCAAGAGACGTTCAGGACTCCTGGGCTTTAGAAATAGTAACCTAGGGGTATCTTCTAGATTTCAAAGATTCTCTCCCAAGGAGATTCCATCTTTCTCAATTGTCTGTAGAACCAGACAATAAGAGAGGCGTTCTTACGCTGCGTAGAAGACCTATATTCCATGGGAATGATCTGCCCAGTTCCGAATACAGAACGGGGGCAAGGGTTCTACTCCAATCTGTTTGTGGTTCCCAAAAAATTGTGGAACTTTTAGACCAATTTTGGATCTCAAGATCCTAAACAAATTCCTCAGAGTCCCATCCTTCAAGATGGAGACCATTCGGACTATTTTGCCAATGTTCCAGGAGGGTCAATATATGACCACCGTGGACTTAAAGGATGCGTATCTACACATTCCTATCCACAAAGATCATCACCAGTTCCTCAGGTTCGCCTTTCTGGACAAACATTACTAGTTTGTGGCTCTTCCCTTCGGGTTGGCCACGGCTCCCAGAATTTTCACAAAGGTGCTGGGGTTTTTTCTGTTAGTTCTAAGGCTGCGGGGCATAGCTGTGGCGCCTTATCTGGACGATATCTTAATCCAGTCAACTTACCAATTAGCCAAGTCTCACATGGACATCGTGTTGGCTTTTCTAAGAGGGTGGAAGGTGAACGTGCAAAAGAGTTCACTTATCCCTCTCACAAGAGTTCCCTTTCTGGGAACTCTGATAGATTCGGTGGACATGAAAATTTTTCTGACGGAGGTCAGGAAATCAAAGATTTTATCCATCTGCCGAGCTCTTCATTCCATTCCTCGGCCGTCAGTGGCTCAGTGTATGGAGGTAATCGGTTTAGTGGTAGCGGCACTGGACATAGTTCAGTTTGCTCGCTTGCATCTCAGACCACTGCAACTTTGCATGCTCAAACAGTGGAATGGGGATTATGCAGATTTATCTCCTCGGATAAATCTGGACCAAGAGACCAGAGACTCTCTTCTTTGGTGGTTGTCACAGGATCATTGGTCCAAGGGAATGTGTTTCCGCAGGCAGCATGGGTCATAGTGACGACGGACGCCAGCCTGTTGGGTTGGAGTGCAGTTTGGAATTCCCTGAAAGCACAGGGATTGTAGACTCAGTAGGAGGCTCTCCTCCCGATAAATATTCTAGAAATATGCAACGCGCTTCAGGCGTGGCCTCAGCTGGCGTCGGCCAGATTCCTAAGATTCCAGTCGGACAATATCACGACTGTAGCATATATCAATCATCAAGGGGGAACAAAGAGTTCTCTAGCGGTGATAGAGGTTTCCAAAATAATTCAATGGGCAGAGACTCACTCTTGCCATCTATCAGCAATCTATATACCAGGAGTGGAGAACTGGGAAGCGGATTTTCTAAGTCGTCAGACTTTTCATCCGGGGGAGTGGGAACTCCTTCCGGAGGTGTTGCACAATTGATTCATCAATGGGGCACACCGAAATTGGATCTGATGGCGTCTCGTCAAAATGCCAAACTTTCTAGATACGGGTCCAGGTCAAGGGATTCTCAGGCAGTACTGATAGATGCTCTAGCAGTACCCTGGTCGTTCAACCTGGCTTATGTGTTTCCACCATTTCCTCTCCTTCCTCGTTTGATTGCCAGAATTAAACAGGAGAGAGCTTCGGTGATTTTGATAGCACCTGCGTGGCCATGCAGGACTTGGTATGCAGACCTGGTGGACATGTCATCTCTTCCACCATGGACTCTGCCACTGAGACAGGACCTTCTGATTCAAGGTCCGTTCCAGCATCCAAATCTAGTTTCTCTGCGACTGACTGCTTGGAGATTGCACGCTTGATCTTTTCCAAGCGGGGGTTCTCTGAGTCGGTCATAGCGGTCGGTCTGAGTCGGTCATAGTCGGTCTTGATTCAGGTCCGAAAGCCTGTCACTAGGAAAATTTATCATAAGATATGGCATAAATATCTTTTTGGTGCGAATCCAAAGGCTACTCATGGAGTAAGATCAGGATTCCTAGGATTTTGTATTTCAAGAAGGATTGGAGAAGGGATTGTCAGCTAGTTCCTTAAAAGGACAGATATCTGCTTTGTCTATTCTATTGCACAACCATCTGGCAGATGTCCCAGACGTTCAGGCGTTCTGTCAGGCTTTAGTTAGAATCAAGCCTGTGTTTAAACCTGCTCTGCCATGGAGTTTGAATTTAGTTCTAAAAGTTCTGTTTCTAGTTGCTATCTCTTCAGCTTAAAGAGTTTCTGAACTATCTGCATTACAATGTGACTCGTCTTATCTTGTTTTCCATGCTGATAAGGTGGTTTTGCGTACCAGACCTGGGTTCCTCCCTAAGGTTGTGTCTAACAGGAATATCAATCAGGAAATTGTTGTTCCTTCTCTGTGTCCTAATCCTTCTTCTAAGAAGGAACGTCTGTTGCACAACTTGGACGTGGTTCGTGCTTTGAAGTTTTATTTGCAGGCAACCAAAAATTTTCGTCAAACATCTTCTTTGTTTGTTGTCTATTCTGGAAAGCATAGAGGTCAAAAGGCTACGGCTACCTCTCTTTCCTTTTGGCTGAAAAGCACCATCCGTCTGGCTTATGAGACTGCTGGACAGCAGCCTCCTGAAAGAATTACAGCTCACTCTACTAGAGCGGTGGCTTCCACATGGGGTTTTAAAAATGATACTTTCTGTTGAACAAATTTGTAAGGCTGCGACTTGGTCTTCGCTTCATACCTTTTCCAAATTTTACAAATTTGATGCTTTTGCTTCTTCGGAAGGTTATTTTTGGGAGAGAGGTTTTGCAAGCAGTAGTGCCTTCCGTTTAGGTTCCTGTCTTGTCCCTCCCTTCATCCGTGTCCTAAAGCTTTGGTATTGGTATCCCACAAGTAAGGATGAAACCATGGACTCGGTACATCTTGTAAAAGAAAACAAAATTTATGCTTACCTGATAAATTTCTTTCTTTTGCGATGTACCGAGTCCACGGCCCGCCCTGTCTATTCAAGACAGATAGTATTTTTTATTGAAAACTTCAGTCACCTCTGCACCTTATAGTTTCTCCTTTTTCTTCCTTGGCCTTCGGTCAAATGACTGGGGGGTGGAATTAAGGGGGGAGCTATATAGACAGCTCTGCTGTGGGTGCTCTCTTTGCCACTTCCAGTTAGGAAGGATATTATCCCACAAGTAAGGATGAAACCGTGGACTCGGTACATCGCAAAAGAGAGAAATTTGTCAGGTAAGCATAAATTTTGTTTTTGTTAGTTTTCCTTGATCCTTTTTTTTCCTTATTTTTACAATATATTGCACTTTATATTGCATTTAATTGTTACTGTTATGCAAGACTTCATGTTTGTTTACTTATGAGAGAAAAAATTCACACCTGCCTAAAATGTTTGCACAGTAGTGTTTGTGTGTATCTATATGTATATATATATATATATGTTTGTTATAAATATATATATATATATATATATATATATATATATATATATATATATATAGCGAGAGATACAAAAATATACATTTTATCATTAAATAGATATAAATTGACAATTACTTTTTTTTTCTTTTGCTATTTATATAGAGAACATTTGATTTTAAAATGGTCCTTATGTTAGTGATGGATTGTGAAGATAGAAGCTGTGTGTTGCTAAACTTTACTTTTCGTATTTTATAGTGAATGATGTTAAAAATGCAGCTCCATGTGTGGCAAGCTACCTACTTTTTGACCAAGGTGACCAAGTGATGAAACAGAATATGGCCTACTATGTGTATCATAAGGAGAAATGGGGTCTTTCAGAAGAACATTTTAAGCCAAGACCTGTAAGTTGACTTACACATTTCAGTGTTCTCCTCAGAAAATATTACAAGCTGGGTGGTATAACAAAAGTATGGGGTGAATGCTGGTTTAGAACAATTCAAACTGTTAGCTCACAGAAAAAATGACTCTTCAGTAGTCAGGTGGGGCAGTGTAACCATTTCTATTATATAATTTTCTGCTATGTAAAGCACACATTAATTGCATAATTTAACATGTATTTAATTAGAATTTGTGCAATAAAATGGAACCTTTTTAATATTAGCTTATTTTAACTTAATATTGTCTAAAATTTTAGTCGTGTGGTCAGTAAAATCAGCCGAGTGGTGCACCGCTAGAAAGGTCCTAGGAAGAACACTGCATTTTTTATTTTCCCTTGAGTTTACTTATTATGCATGTTAATAACTAGTATATATACTAATTCAAGGTTAGCATTTCATGTTTTTGATAAATACTTTTTCAAGTTTTTAATTTTGTGCACTAAATTTTGCTTTATCTGTTACAGTATGTCCAAGAATCTAAGCTTTCCCTTATATTAAATTCTTTTTTTTATATACTCATTTTATGTTTTATATTATCTATTGATGCAATTTACGGAGTATATGAATGTATGAGATATAGGGGCTACATTTCTTTAGAACAAGTTTTAAGTACAGGAAAAAAGTAGGGTTGTAGCAGAAAGATTTTTACCAGGGTACTTGTAGTATTGAATTACATGAGGTTTTTGTGATCTGTTCACTTTCTACTTCATTGTCATGATAATAGTGGGTTCGGACAAAATAGAAACAATCTGTAAATTGTATTTGTACCCCCATCTATGGAGAATAAAACGTAAAGTAGCGCTGTGGATGACTATAAAACAATGGTCTTCTAAGTGTGGGGCGCTAAAGCATATAAGGGAAGGCACAGGAGCAGTCACACTATGCACTATCGTCTGGAAACCACAACCAGCAGCTGACTTTGACAGACCATAGAAAAAATTTTAAGAGCCGACAATTACACTTATGTTGTGATGGAACACTGCAAAGGGCGTGATTTAGTTTGTAAGAAAGGCACATAGGTCAAAATCACCAATTTGGATTAATCAGTAACTTTAGGATCAGCTCAAGAGCAGAGTGTGAGCCCTGAAAAATAAAGAAACACCAGAGGGGAGGCCCACCTCCTAAGATTTTGAAAAACACAATGAATGAAAATTTTTATCAAGCTCTGTGTGTCCCAAAGTATAATTTAAATAAGAAAATGTCAGTCATAAAAAAGTGAAAATTCATTTTATTAACCACACGCAAACTATATTAAAGCAAAATATAGAAACATGCAAGTCACAATTGCAAAAAAATTATTGTGATTATAAATTGGTGATTAGCAAGCATGTGTTATGTCAGAAGTGATGGTAAACTCTCCCCTTTTCTCCAACATAGGTGTGTCCGGTCCACGGCGTCATCCTTACTTGTGGGATATTCTCTTCCCCAACAGGAAATGGCAAAGAGCCCAGCAAAGCTGGTCACATGATCCCTCCTAGGCTCCGCCTACCCCAGTCATTCTCTTTGCCGTTGTACAGGCAACATCTCCACGGAGATGGCTTAGAGTTTTTTAGTGTTTAACTGTAGTTTTTATTATTCAATCAAGAGTTTGTTATTTTGAAATAGTGCTGGTATGTACTATTTACTCAGAAACAGAAAAGAGATGAAGATTTCTGTTTGTATGAGGAAAATGATTTTAGCAACCGTCACTAAAATCCATGGCTGTTCCACACAGGACTGTTGAGAGCAATTAACTTCAGTTGGGGGAACAGTGAGCAGTCTCTTGCTGCTTGAGGTATGACACATTCTAACAAGACGATGTAATGCTGGAAGCTGTCATTTTCCCTATGGGATCCGGTAAGCCATGTTTATTACGATCGTAAATAAGGGCTTCACAAGGGCTTATTAAGACTGTAGACTTTTTCTGGGCTAAATCGATTCATTATTAACACATATTTAGCCTTGAGGAATCATTTTATTTGGGTATTTTGATATAATAATATCGGCAGGCACTGTTTTAGACACCTTATTCTTTAGGGACTTTCGGATCTGGTGGGGGGCAGACTCTCTCTCTTCGCTCAGGCTTGGGCAAGAGATGTTCTGGATCCTTGGGCGCTAGAAATAGTCTCCCAAGGTTATCTTCTGGAATTCAAGGGGCTTCCCCCAAGGGGGAGGTTCCACAGGTCTCAGTTGTCTTCAGACCACATAAAAAGACAGGCATTCTTAGATTGTGTAGAAGACCTGTTAAAAATGGGAGTGATTCATCCTGTTCCATTAAGAGAACAAGGGATGGGGTTCTACTCCAATCTGTTCATAGTTCCCAAAAAAGAGGGAACGTTCAGACCAATCTTAGATCTCAAGATCTTAAACAAGTTTCTCAAGGTTCCATCGTTCAAGATGGAAACCATTCGAACTATTCTTCCTTCCATCCAGGAAGGTCAATTCATGACCACGGTGGATTTAAAGGATGCGTATCTACATATTCCTATCCACAAGGAACATCATCGGTTCCTAAGGTTCGCATTCCTGGACAAGCATTACCAGTTCGTGGCGCTTCCTTTCGGATTAGCCACTGCTCCAAGGATTTTCACAAAGGTACTAGGGTCCCTTCTAGCTGTGCTAAGACCAAGGGGCATTGCTGTAGTACCTTACTTGGACGACATTCTGATTCAAGCGTCGTCCCTTCCTCAAGCAAAGGCTCACACGGACATAGTCCTGGCCTTTCTCAGATCTCACGGATGGAAAGTGAACGTGGGAAAGAGTTCTCTATCTCCGTCAACAAGGGTTCCCTTCTTGGGAACAATAATAGACTCCTTAGAAATGAGGATATTTTTGACAGAGGCCAGAAAAACAAAACTTCTAGACTCTTGTCGGATACTTCATTCCGTTCCTCTTCCTTCCATAGCTCAGTGCATGGAAGTGATCGGGTTGATGGTAGCGGCAATGGACATAGTTCCTTTTGCGCGCATTCATCTAAGACCATTACAACTGTGCATGCTCAGTCAGTGGAATGGGGATTATACAGACTTGTCTCCGAAGATACAAGTAAATCAGAGGACCAGAGACTCACTCCGTTGGTGGCTGTCCCTGGACAACCTGTCACAAGGGATGACATTCCGCAGACCAGAGTGGGTCATTGTCACGACCGACGCCAGTCTGATGGGCTGGGGCGCGGTCTGGGGATCCCTGAAAGCTCAGGGTCTTTGGTCTCGGGAAGAATCTCTTCTACCGATAAATATTCTGGAACTGAGAGCGATATTCAATGCTCTCAAGGCTTGGCCTCAGCTAGCGAGGGCCAAGTTCATACGGTTTCAATCAGACAACATGACAACTGTTGCGTACATCAACCATCAGGGGGGAACAAGGAGTTCCCTAGCGATGGAAGAAGTGACCAAAATCATTCTATGGGCGGAGTCTCACTCCTGCCACCTGTCCGCTATCCACATCCCAGGAGTGGAAAATTGGGAAGCGGATTTTCTGAGTCGTCAGACATTGCATCCGGGGGAGTGGGAACTCCATCCGGAAATCTTTGCCCAAGTCACTCAGCTGTGGGGCATTCCAGACATGGATCTGATGGCCTCTCGTCAGAACTTCAAAGTTCCTTGCTACGGGTCCAGATCCAGGGATCCCAAGGCGGCTCTAGTGGATGCACTAGTAGCACCTTGGACCTTCAAACTAACTTATGTGTTCCCGCCGTTTCCTCTCATCCCCAGGCTGGTAGCCAGGATCTATCAGGAGAGGGCGTCGGTGATCTTGATAGCTCCTGCGTGGCCACGCAGGACTTGGTATGCAGATCTGGTGAATATGTCATCGGCTCCACCTTGGAAGCTACCTTTGAGACGAGACCTTCTTGTTCAGGGTCCGTTCGAACATCCGAACCTGGTTTCACTCCAGCTGACTGCTTGGAGATTGAACGCTTGATCTTATCGAAGCGAGGGTTCTCAGATTCTGTTATCGATACTCTTGTTCAGGCCAGAAAGCCTGTAACTAGAAAGATTTACCACAAAATTTGGAAAAAATATATCTGTTGGTGTGAATCTAAAGGATTCCCTTGGGACAAGGTTAAGATTCCTAAGATTCTATCCTTCCTTCAAGAAGGATTAGAAAAAGGATTATCTGCAAGTTCCCTGAAGGGACAGATTTCTGCCTTGTCTGTGTTACTTCACAAAAAGCTGGCAGCTGTGCCAGATGTTCAAGCCTTTGTTCAGGCTCTGGTTAGAATTAAGCCTGTTTACAAACCTTTGACTCCTCCTTGGAGTCTCAATTTAGTTCTTTCAGTTCTTCAGGGGGTTCCGTTTGAACCCTTACATTCCGTTGATATTAAGTTATTATCTTGGAAAGTTTTGTTTTTAGTTGCAATCTCTTCTGCTAGAAGAGTTTCAGAATTCTCTGCTCTGCAGTGTTCTCCTCCTTATCTGGTGTTCCATGCAGATAAGGTGGTTTTACGTACTAAACCTGGTTTTCTTCCAAAAGTTGTTTCTAACAAAAACATTAACCAGGAGATTATCGTACCTTCTCTGTGTCCGAAACCAGTTTCAAAGAAGGAACGTTTGTTGCACAATTTGGATGTTGTTCGCGCTCTAAAATTCTATTTAGATGCTACAAAGGATTTTAGACAAACATCTTCCTTGTTTGTTGTTTATTCCGGTAAAAGGAGAGGTCAAAAAGCAACTTCTACCTCTCTCTCTTTTTGGATTAAAAGCATCATCAGATTGGCTTACGAGACTGCCGGACGGCAGCCTCCCGAAAGAATCACAGCTCATTCCACTAGGGCTGTGGCTTCCACATGGGCCTTCAAGAACGAGGCTTCTGTTGATCAGATATGTAGGGCAGCGACTTGGTCTTCACTGCACACTTTTACCAAATTTTACAAGTTTGATACTTTTGCTTTTTCTGAGGCTATTTTTGGGAGAAAGGTTTTGCAAACCGTGGTGCCTTCCATTTAGGTGACCTGATTTGCTCCCTCCCTTCATCCGTGTCCTAAAGCTTTGGTATTGGTTCCCACAAGTAAGGATGACGCCGTGGACCGGACACACCTATGTTGGAGAAAACAGAATTTATGTTTACCTGATAAATTACTTTCTCCAACGGTGTGTCCGGTCCACGGCCCGCCCTGGTTTTTTTAATCAGGTCTGATAATTTATTTTCTTTAACTACAGTCACCACGGTACCATATGGTTTCTCCTATGCAAATATTCCTCCTTAACGTCGGTCGAATGACTGGGGTAGGCGGAG
Organism: Bombina bombina; assembly: GCF_027579735.1. Taxonomy (NCBI): domain Eukaryota; kingdom Metazoa; phylum Chordata; class Amphibia; order Anura; family Bombinatoridae; genus Bombina; species Bombina bombina. Next base: position 552,038,679 of record NC_069503.1, on the reverse strand, counting down.
CCTAGGAGGGATCATGTGACCAGCTTTGCTGGGCTCTTTGCCATTTCCTGTTGGGGAAGAGAATATCCCACAAGTAAGGATGACGCCGTGGACCGGACACACCGTTGGAGAAAGTAATTTATCAGGTAAACATAAATTCTGTTTTTTTAAAATCAGATTCGGAATGTTAGTTATATTTTAGATAGCGTTTTTAATTCATCAGTTGTAACGAAGATGCGCTATAATTTCAAAAGTCAATTTTTCTGTGAGCTAAAGGTTTGAATTGTTCTCCAATCAGCACTATAGCTACAACAAAAGTGCCATATTTGGGGAATGCTGGTTTAGAACAATTTAAACTGTTATCTCACAGAAAAAAATTACTTTCCTTTTTAAGATAGGGAGAGTCCACGGCTTCATTCCTTACTGTTGGGAAATAGAACACCTGACCACCAGGAGAAGGCAAAGACACCCCAGCCAGAGGCTTAAATATTCCTCCCACTTCCTCACTACCCCAGTCATTCTTTGACTTTCGTCACGTTAGGAGGTGGCAGAGAAGTGCCAGTAGATTCGGAGAGTCCTGAAAAAGGGTATCTGCCCTTCGAGATAGGACTGGAGTTTTAAGTAGTCATATCAATCTCTCAGTGAGAGTATTGGTGAAAGTTAGAGTCTGGAGATTGTTGGTATATACTAGGTTTACAATAAAGTTTTATTATTATATCAGCAGTAATCTCCAGTAACATGTTGGAGAACTTATCTTAGCAGTAACCAATAAAATGTTTATATGTAACAATAGATTTATTACAATCAATATTTATTCCTTAGTTCTTGATTAGTTAGCTTTATAGACACCTTGAATTATATTTATGTAGAAACTAGATTATGAATCAATTGTTCACGCTTATTACAATACCACAAATGGTTCTATATAATTCAAATTAAACCACCAGAAATTGTGTATTGTTAATGCAACAGCCAATTTATATGCCAATTAATATGAGCTGAAATAACCTCTTATTTAGCCACAATAAAACACATTTTAAAATATATCACAATTAGCTACAAATACTTAATAAACACCAGAGAGATTTAAATACAATAACCAATGTATATGAAATTTCACAATAGTAAAACTGACTTCTAAATATGGGATGTAAAATCATTTCTAGCAAATAAAATTACTGGACATCAATATGATTATTTCTAAATTACACAGGACTATGAATATAAATTTTAAATACCAAATATACCTTTAAATCACTAGCTTCAATTAAACTGTGGCAACAATGAATGTATTTTAAAATATTAAATTATAATCACTGCCATACATTACAACATAACCAATTTGAAAGTTTCAGCTTTTTCAGATAAATCCGTTGACACCTCATAAATAAGAAAGGTATTTGCTATTATGGAAAAAGAAAGTTAGGCCCAGTTTTTGCTTTATAGAGACTGTGTTCCAAAGGCAGCAGTTGTGAGTCAGTCAAAATTCCAGCAAAAGACCCCTTTCTTTCCTCTTGCAGGAGCTTTTATCAAGTGATAAGCCTGCATCTATTTTGTAATCATTGGTGAATATTTGGATACGCCCCATCGGTACTGTCTCTCCATTGGCCCTCGGAGCTAGACATTTCATTGGCTTACTAGGAATGTATGGGTTTTAACAGTCAACCCGTTTGACTGTAATTCTCGCATAAACCACCAGAGGGCAGCAGACAACCAGAAATACAGTCTCACTATCAATACTGCTAACAGTTTAATATCTATATTCTGATATATTTTTAATTGTATATTTAAAATACTCACTATTTCCTGATATTGATAAACTTATCTGGTCAACATATATGTCCCATCTAAAATAATTTAGCATGTATTTCTAGAGACTAAACATGAGTATACTTCTAGTATTATATTCGTAAGCAATTATACTGTTAATTATTTGCTCTTCATAAACTCATAGCATTCAACATACTGGCATTATATTGTATCTTAATATAAATCCAGTATATGCCATATTTCTAATAATTGTTGAGTGCATGGACTTATGTTTAGGCGAAATATTCATAGAACAGCTTATCAGTCTTATTTGGAATTTTCCTGTCAGACCAGGCTCTGAAAAATAAAGAAAAGCATTATTTATTTATTTTTATCCTGAAGGTTTGCAAAACATTTTGAATTCAGCAATACAGCCATTCATTTAATATAGGACATTTATCCAGTATAGTATAATTTTTCAGATTGATGCACATATATCTAGATATTTTCAATATGATGTGGGTATAGAGAATATTAACTTATATGAAGATTAATTCACTGCATTTCCACATGTCTAACTTTTTTTGTTTTCAGGCAAGATGTGTATTTAGTTGGTTCAGGGGTAATTAATATTTGCATATAAATTAGTTATCTCTCCTGAAAACCTGTCTTTCTGTGCATACACTTGGGCTTCAAAAGATTAGCTCTAGACCAAGTGACTGTTGTTCACAGGGGGTCTGTAACTTTATTACACATCTTTGGCAGGAAATACATACATATATATATATATATATATATATATATATATATATATACACACACACACACAGTGGATATAAAAAGTCTACACAACCCTGTTAAAATGTCAGGTTTCTGTGATGTAAAAAAATGAGACAAAGATAAATTATTTCAGAACCTTTTACACTTTTAATGTGACCTATAAACTGTACAACTCAATTGAAAAACAAACTAAAATATTTTAGGAGGAGATAAGTAAACAAAAAAAAAACTAAAATGTGGTTGCATAAGTGTGCACACCCTCTTATAACTGAAGATGTAGCTGTGTTTGGATTTAAGCAATCAAAATCATGTTAAATAGGAGTCAGTACACACCTGCCATCATTTAAAGTGCCTCTCATTAACCCCAAATAAAGTTCAGCTGTTCTAGTAGTTCTTTCCTGACATTTTCTTAGTTGAATCCTACAGCAAAAGCCATGGTCCGCAGAGATCTCCCAAAGCATCAGAGGGATCTCATTGTTAAAAGGTATCAGTCAGGAGAAGGGTACAAAAGAATTTCCAAGGCATTAGATATACCATGGAACACAGTGAAGACAGTCATCATCAAGTGGAGAAAATATGGCGCAACAGTGACATTACCAAGAACTGGATATCCCTCCAAAATTGATGAAAAGATGAGAAGAAAACTGGTCTGGGAGGCTGCCAAGAGGTCTACAGCAGTATTAAAGGAGCTGCAGGAATATCTGGCAAAAACTGGCTGTATGGTACATGTGACAACAATCTCCCGTATTCTTCATATGTCTGGGCTATGGGGTAGAGTGGCAAGACGGAAGCCTTTTTTACCAAGAAAAACATCTAAGTCTGGCTAAATTTTGTAAAAACACGTCTGAAGTCTCCCAAAAGCATGTGTGAACAGGTGTTATGATTTGATGAAACCAAAGTTGAATTTTTGGCCATATTTCCAAAATATATGTTTGGCGCAAAAACAACACTGCACATCACCAAAAGAACACCATACCCACAGTGAAGCATGGTGGTGGCAGCATCATGCTTTGGGGCTGTTTTTCGTCAGCTTGAACTGGGGCCTTAGTCAAGGTAGAGGGAATTATGAACAGTTCCAAATACCAGTCAATATTGGCACAAAACCTTCAGGGTTCTGCTAGTAGCTGAACATGAAGAGGAACTTCATCTTTCATTATGACAATGACCCAAAGCATACATCCAAATCAACAAAGGAATGGCTTCACCAGAAGAAGATTAAAGTTTTGTAATGGCCCAGCCAGAGCCCAGACCTGAATCCGATCGAAAATCTGTGGGTTGATCTGAAGAGGGCTGTGCACAGGAGATGCCCTTGCAAGCTGACAGATTTGGAGTGTTTTTGCAAAGAAGAGTGAGCAAATCTTGCCTAGTCAAGATGTGCCATGCTCATAGACTCATACCCAAAAAGACTGAGTGCTGTAATAAAATCAAAAGATGCTTCAACAAAGTCTTAGTTTACGGGTGTGCACACTTATGCAACCATATTATTATTTTTTTATTATTTTTACTTCCCTCCACCCAAAAGATTTCAGTTTGTTTTTCAATTGAGTTGTACAGTTTATAGGTCATATTAAAGGTGGAAAAAGTTCTGAAATGATTTATCTTTGTCTCATTTTTTTTACATCACAGAAACCTGACATTTTAACAGGGGTGTGTAGACTTCTTATATCCACTGTGTGTATGTGTGTGTATATGTGTATATATATATATATATATATATATATATATTTAATAACACTCGCAGGTATCCTGACATAAATCCCCTTTCCAATTTTAAATATATGTAGGACACATGTATTCGAATTGGCTTGAAGTCTGTGGTACTTGGTGAGTGTACTGACAGTATGTGTCATAGACAATTTTATTATGAAGAGAGTCCGTTATTTTTGAGCCCTTATGCTCGCTAGCTAGGCATCTTTAAACTACAACACTTCATTAGTTTATTTGGGGAAATGTCCTTTCATTCTCCCTCTATGACTTGTAGTTGGGATCTAGGATGACATGCTCGCAACTGATTAATATGGACCCATTTATCCATAAAGGTATCATTTTTAGGGATCCTTAATTTTATAGGCAACTGGAGATATTTTGTCAGTAATGACAAAAGGACCCTTCCATGATGGAAGAAATTTCTTCTCCTTAACCTGATCCTCTTCCAAAGTTATAAAGATAAACTTTATCATTTACGGTATTTCATATTCCTTTTTGGAGGTTTTGAGATCATAATAGGTTTTAGCGGCAGTTGTGGCCTTCTCTATGTTCCTTTGAGCCAATGCATATTGCAGGTGCTTCCTTAAATTTTTCACATATTGATGCATATTGGCAGCATTTATCAAGTTCTGGTCTGATGTACAGTACAATAGATGTTGAGGTAGAACCATTCTCTGCCCGTCATCAATTCGAAAGGTGACATCTTAGTAGCACTACTTGGAGTTGCTCTTAATGCCATTAGGACTAGAGGCAATTTTTCATCCCAGTCTTTACCTGTTTCACTCGCAAACTTTTTGAGGATTTTCACAATGGACTGGTTGTAACGCTCTACACCACCACTAGAGGCAGCTCTATAAGCAATATGGAGCTTTCTTTTGACCCCTAGTATTTTCCACATCTTGGTCATCACTTCACTAGGGAAGTGGGTTCCCCGATCGGATTCGATTCTCTGGGGTAACCCAAATCTGGAAAATACGTGGTCGATGAGCAATCATGCACATGTTTCAGCACTATTGTTAGGTGCACTGATGCACTCTACCCATTTAGTGAACAGGCATGTCACTTTTAACATGTATCTGTTACCTCTAGATGATCTAGTTACTGGATCAATAAAATTTGTATATCTGACTATGGCATTACCATCCCCTTTTTCTACGTTGGCGCAGTGGGTTGGAACTGTGGAAAGATTAAACACACTTGACAGTAGGTTTGAGCATCTTTCAACACGTGCGGCCAAAAGTCACGTAATATTTCTCTTGTAAGGTGTATCCAGTCCACGGATCATCCATTACTTGTGGGATATTCTCATTCCCAACAGGAAGTTGCAAGAGGACACCCACAGCAGAGCTGTAATATAGCTCCTCCCCTAACTGTCATAGCCAGTCATTCTCTTGCAACTAGGACGTTGTAGGAGAGAGTGGTTAAATATAGCTAGTTTATTTTCTTCAATCAAAAGTTTGTTATTTTTAAATAGTACCAGAGTTGTGCTATTTTATCTCAGGCAGTAAATAGAAGAAGAATCTGCCTGAGGTTTCTATGATCTTAGCAGGTTGTAACTAAGATCCATTGCTGTTCTCACATATGTCTGAGGGGATTACACTGATGAAGTAAAACTTCAGCGAGAGAATGGCGTGCAGTTCTGCTATCAGGTATGTGCAGTTATAATTTTTTCTAGAGATGGAAAACACTAGAAAATGCTGCTGATACCGGATTAATGTAAGTTAAGCCTGAATACAGTGATTTAATAACGACTGGTATCATGCTTACTCCCAGGGGTAATACCCTTATGATATTGCAATATAAAACGTTTGCTGGCATGTTTAATCGTTTGTATATATGCTTTGGTGATAAAACTTTATTGGGGCCTAGTTTTTTCCACATGGTTGGCTTAAATTTAAACTAGAAACAGTTTCCTGAGGCTTTCCACTGTTGTAGTATAAAAGTTACAGTTGGTGCAGTTAAAATTACAAACTGTGACATCCAGCTTCCCTCAAAGGCCCTCTGAATGCTATAGGACATCTCTAAAGGGCCCAAAGGCTTTCCAAAGTCGTTTATTGGGGAAGGTAGGGCCACAGCTTGCTGTGGCAGTTGGTTGTGACTGTTAAAAAAACGTCTATTTCGTTTTTTTTATCCGTTTTTTGAACTAAGGGGTTAATCATCCATTTGCAAGTGGGTGCAATGCTCTGTTAGCCTATTATACACACTGTAAAAATTTCGTTTGATTTACTGCATTTTTTCACTGTTTTTCAAATTCGGACAAAATTTGTTTCTCTTAAAGGCACAGTACCGTTTTTTATATTTGCTTGTTAACTTGATTTAAAGTGTTTTCCAAGCTTGCTAGTCTCATTGCTTGTCTGTATAAACATGTCTGACATAGAAGAATCTCCTTGTTTATTATGTTTAAAAGCCATGGTGGAACCCCCTCTTAGAATGTGTACCAAATGTACTGATTTCATTTTATGCAATAAAGATCATTTTCTGTCTTTAAAAATTTTTATCACCAGAGGAATCTGACGAGAGGGAAGTTATGCCGACTAACTTTCCCCACGTGTCAGACCCTTTGACTCCCGCTTAAGGGACTCGCGCTCAAATGGCGCCAAGTACATCTAGGGCGCCCATAGCGTTTACTTTACAAGACATGGCGGCAGTCATGGATAATACACTGTCAGCGGTATTAGCCAGACTACCTGAACTTAAAGGTAAGCGAGATAGCTCTGGGGTGAGACAAAATGCAGAGCATACTGACGCTTTAAGAACCATGTCTGATACTGCCTCACAATATGCAGAAGCTGAGGAAAGAGAGCTTCAGTCAGTGGGTGATGTTAATGACTCAGGAAAGATACCTGATTCTAATATTTCTACATTTAAATTTAAGCTTGAACACCTCCGCATGTTGCTTAGGGAGGTTTTAGCTGCTCTGAATGACTGTGATACCATTGCAGTGCCAGAGAAATTGTGTAGACTGGATAAATACTTTGCAGTGCCGGTGTGTACTGATGTTTTTCCAAATACCTAAAAGGTTTACAGAAATTATTAATAAGGAATGGGATAGACCAGGTGTGCCGTTCTCTTCCCCTCCTATTTTTAGAAAAATGTTTCCAATAGATGCCACCACACGGGACTTATGGCAGACAGTCCCTAAGGTGGAGGGAGCAGTTTCTACTCTAGTAAAGCGTACTACTATCCCTGTCGAGGACAGTTGTGTTTTTTTTTTTAGATCCAATGGATAAAAAATTAGAGGTTACCTTAAGAAAATATTTATTCAACAAGGTTTTATCCTACAGCCCCTTGCATGCATTGCCCCTGTCACTGCTGCTGCGGCGTACTGGTTTGAGTCTCTGGAAGAGGCTTTACAGGTAGCGACTCCATTGGATGACATACTTGGCAAACTTAGAGCACTTAAGCTAGCCAATTCTTTTATTCTGATGCCATTGTTCATTTGACTAAACTAACGGCTAAGAATTCTGGTTTTGCTATACAGGCGCGTAGAGCGCTATGGCTTAGATCATGGTCAGCTGACGTGACTTCAAAATCTAAGCTACTTAACATTCCCTTCAAGGGGCAGACCCTATTCGGGCCTGGTTTGAAGGAGATTATTGCTGATATCACTGGAGGAAAATGTCATGCCCTTCCTCAGGACAGGTCCAAATCTAGGGCCAAACAGTCTAATTTTCGTGCCTTTTCGAAACTTCAAGGCAGGTGCGGCATCAACTTCCTCTAATGCTAAACAAGAGGGAACTTTTGCTCAATCCAAGACGGTCTGGAGACCAATCCAGACCTGGAAAAAAAGTAAGCAGGCCAAAAAGCCTGCTGCTGCCTCTAAGACAGCATGAAGGAACGGCCCCTATCCGGTAACGGATCTAGTAGGGGGCAGACTTTCACTCTTCGCCCAGGCGTGGGCAAGAGATGTTCAGGATCCCTGGGCGTTGGAAATTATATCCCATGGATATCTCCTGGACTTCAAAGCTTCCCCCCCAAAAGGGAGATTTCACCTTTCACAATTATCTGCAAACCAGATAAAGAGAGAGGCATTCTTACACTGTGTACGAGACCTCCTAGTTATGGGAGTGATCCATCCAGTTCCAAAGGAGGAACAGGGACAGGGTTTTTACTCAAATCTGTCTGTGGTTCCCAAAAAAGAGTGAACCTTCAGACCAATTTTGGATCTAAAGATCTTAAACAAATTCCTCAAAGTTCCATCATTCAAGATGGAAACTATTCGTACCATCCTACCAATGATCCAGGAGGGTCAATATATGACTACAGTGGATCTAAAGGATGCTTATCTTCACATTCCGATACACAAAGATCATCATTGGTTTCTCAGGTTTGCCTTTCTAGACAGGCATTACCAGTTTGTAGCTCTTCCCTTTGGATTAGCTACAGCCCCAAAAATCTTTACAAAGGTTCTAGGGTCGCTTCTGGCGGTCCTAAGGCCGCGGGGCATAGCAGTAGCCCCTTATTTAGACGACATCCTGATACAGGCGTCAAACTTCCAAATTGCCAAGTCTCATACGGACGTAGTACTGGCATTTCTGAGGTCGCATGGGTGGAAAGTGAACGAGGAAAAGAGTTCTCTATCCCCACTCACAAGAGTTTCCTTTCTCCAACATAGGTGTGTCCGGTCCACGGCGTCATCCTTACTTGTGGGATATTCTCTTCCCCAACAGGAAATGGCAAAGAGCCCAGCAAAGCTGGTCACATGATCCCTCCTAGGCTCCGCCTTCCCCAGTCATTCTCTTTGCCGTTGTACAGGCAACATCTCCACGGAGATGGCTTAGAGTTTTTTGGTGTTTAAATGTAGTTTTTATTCTTCAATCAAGAGTTTGTTATTTTAAATTAGTGCTGGTATGTACTATTTACTCTGAAACAGGAAAGAGATGAAGATTTCTGTTTGTAAGAGGAAAATGATTTTAGCAACCGTTACTAAAATCGATGGCTGTTTCCACACAGGACTGTTGAGAGGAATTAACTTCAGTTGGGGGAAACAGTGAGCAGACTTTTGCTGCTTGAGGTATGACACATTTCTAACAAGACTCGGTAATGCTGGAAGCTGTCATTTTCCCTATGGGAACCGGTAAGCCATTTTCTTTGTTTAAGTAAAAGAATAAAGGGCTTCATTAGGGCTTAAAAAACTGGTAGACATTTTTCTGGGCTAAAACGATTACTTTACTAAGTATATTTGGCAGATTATTACTTTTAATAGTTGTTAAATCTTGGGGATTGTTTTAATAAAAACGGCAGGCACTGTATTGGACACCTTTTTCACTGGGGGCCTTTTCTAGTCATAGACAGAGCCTCATTTTCGCGCCTCTAATGCGCAGTTGTTTTTGGAAAGCATGGCATGCAGATGCATGTGTGAGGAGCTAAGAACCACTGAAAAAGCTTATAGAAGGCATCATTTGGTATCGTATTCCCCTCTGGGCTTGGTTGGGTCTCAGCAAAGCAGATACCTGGGACTGTATAGGGGTTAAATGTAAAAACCCTTATTTTAAGGGTTAAAGCTTTCAAATTTGGTGTGCAATACTTTTAAGGCTTTAAGTTACTGTGGTGAAATTTTGGTGAAATTTGAACAATTCCTTCATACTTTTTCACATATTCAGTAATAAAGTGTGTTCAGTTTAAAATTTAAAGGGACAGTAACGGTTTTATTGTAAAACGTTTTTTGTGCTTTGTTAACAAGTTTAAGCCTGTTTAACATGTCTGAACCATCAGATAATGATGTTCTATATGTATGAAAGCCAATGTGTCTCCCCATTTAAATATATGTGATATATTTGTGTCATAATGTCCAAACAAAGTAGGGATAATAATGCCATAGATATAATATTGCCCAAGATGATTCCTCTAATGAGGGGAGTAAGCATGGTACTGCATCATCCCCTTCTGTGTCTACACCAGTTTTGCCCACACAAGAGGCCCCTAGTACATCTAGTGCGCCAATACTTATTACCATACAACAATTAATGGCTATAATGGATAATTCTATTGCATGCATTTTTTTCCAAAATGCCTACTTATCAGAGAAAGCGTGATTGCTCTGTTTTAAACACTGAGGAGCAAGAGGACGCTGATATCTTTTCTGACATACCCTCACACCTATCTGAAGGGGCCAGGAGGGAGGTTTTGTCTGAGGGAGAAATTTCAGATTCAGGGAAAATTTCTCAACAAGCAGAACCTGATATTGTAACTTTTAAATTTAAATTTCAACATCTCCACGCACTACTTAAGGAGGTATTATCTACTCTGGATGATTGTGACAATTTGGTCATTCCAGAGAAATTAGGTAAGATGGACAAGTTCCTAGAGGTTCCGGTGCCCCCCGATGTTTTTCCTATACCCAAGCGGGTGGCGGACATAGTAAATAAGGAGTGGGAAAGGCCCGGCATACCCTTTGTCCTCCCCCTATATTTAAGAAATTAGTTTCCTATAGTCGACCCCAGAAAGGACTTATAGCATACAGTCCCCAAGGTCGAGGGGGCGGTTTCTACTCTAAACAAACGCACTTCTATTCCTATAGAAGATAGTTGTGCTTTCAAGATCCTATGGATTAAAGGTTAGAGGGTTTGCTTAAAAAGATGTTTGTTCAGCAAGGTTACCTTCTACAACCAATTTCATGCATTGTTCCTGTCACTACAGCTGCGTGTTTCTGGTTCGAAGAACTAGAAAAGTCGCTTAATAAAGAATCTTCGTACGAGGAGGTTTTGGACAGAGTTCAAGCTCTTAAATTGGCTAACTCTTTTTTATTTTAGATGCCGCTTTGCAATTAGCTAGATTAGCGGCGAATAATTCAGGGTTTGCTATCGTGGCGCGCAGAGCGCTTTTGCTTAACATCCCTTTCAAGGGTAAAACACTGTTTGGCCCTGACTTGAAAGAGATTATTTCAGACATCACTGGGGGAAAGGGCCACGCCCTCCCACAGGATAGGTCTTTTAAGGCTAAAAATAAGCCAAATTTTCGTCCCTTTCGCAGAAACGGACCAGCCTCAAATTCTACACCCTCTAAGCAAGAGGGTAATACTTCTCAAACCAAGCCAGCCTGGAGGCCGATGCAAGGCTGGAACAAGGGTAAGCAGGCCAAGTCACCTGCCACTGCTACCAAAACAGCATGAAGTGTTGGCCCCCGATCTGGGAAGGATCTGGTGGGGGGCAGACTTTCTCTCTTTGCTCAGGTTGGGGCAAGAGATGTTCAGGATCCTTGGGCGCTAGAAATAGTTTCTCAACGTTATCTCCTGGAATTCAGGGAACTACTCCCAAGGGGAAGGTTCCACGGGTCTCAATTATCTTCGAACAGGCATTCTTACACTGTGTAGAAGACCTGTTAAGCATGGGAGTGATTCATCCTGTTCCATTAGGAGAACAAGGGATGGGTTTTTACTCCAACCTGTTTATAATTCCCAAATAAGAGGGAACATTCAGACCTATTTTAGATCTCAAGATTCTAAACAAGTTTCTAAGGGTTTCATCATTCAAAATGGAAACCATTCGAACGATCCTTTCTACCATCCAGGAAGGTCAATTCATGACCACGGTGGACTTAAAGGATGCGTACCTACGTATTCCTATCCACAAGGAACATTTTCGGTTCCTAAGGTTCGCCTTTCTGGACAAGCATTACCTGTGGCACTTCCATTCGGATTAGCCACTGCTCCAAGGATTTTCACAAGGGTACTAGGGTCCCTTCTAGCGGTGCTAAGTCCAAGGGGCATTGCAGTAGTACCTTACTTGGACGACATCCTGATTCAGGTGTCGTCTCTGTCAAAAGCAAGGGCTCATACGGACATTGTCCTAGCCTTTCTCAGATCTCACAGGTGGAAAGTGAACATAGAAAAAAGTTCTCTGTCCCCGTCAACAAGAGTTCCCTTCTTGGGAACAATAATAGTTTCCTTAGAAATGAAGGTTTTTCTGACAGTGGCCAGAAAATCAAAACTTCTAAGCTCTTGTCAGGTACTTCATTCTGTTCTTATTCCTTCCATAGCGCAGTCCGTGGAAGTAATAGGGTTGATGGTTGCGGCAATGGACATAGTTCCTTTTGCACGAATTCATCTAAGACCATTGCACCTGGGCATGCTCAGACAGTGGAATGGGGATTATACAGTCTTGTCTCCGACAATACAAGTAGATCAAATAACCAGAGATTCACTCCGTTGGTGGCTGACCCTGGACAACCTGTCACAGGGAATGAGCTTCCGCAGACCAGAATAGGTCATTGTCACGACCGACGCCAGTCTGGTGGGCTGGGGCGCGGTCTGGGAACCCCTGAAAACTCAGGGTCTATGGTTTCGGGAAGACTCTCTTCTCCCGATAAACATAATGGAACTGAGAGCGATATTCAATGCTCTCAAGGCTTGGCCTAGACTAGCAAAGAAAAGTGGAAGTATTGGCGCTTACAGCTAGGATAGATCTATATTTATATGAAAATACGAATAAATAATACAAAAAATATATATATATATATATATATATATATATGAGCAAGAGATAATAAAGATATATTAAGGGGCTTCTAAAAGATTGCTTAAAATGATACAGCACTCAAGAAAAGATATCAAGAATTTAATATTAGTAAATAAATAAATACAATTGATAAAGAACAATGTCTAAAATATCAAGCACAATTACAATATAAAATTTAAAGGGAAGGGGTATGCAGGGCAGTAAAACCTAACTCTAAAGACTAGCTCAAACAAGCAGATTACAATAGAGAGGTACAATGTCAAGCAGAACGATTCCCTATTCCTAAATACACACGTGGATAAGAGATGGCCTCAGTGATGTAAATATAGCACTCGATAATAAAACACTGAATAATAAAACACTTAATAGTAAAACATTCAAATATAGAATCTGGACGTCCAGTATTAAAATAATAGGGATAAACGTGCAAAAGAAAATAGTCTAAAAGGGTTAAATATAAACAATGATCAGAATAAAAATGATCAGAGTAAATTGTCCCGTGAGAGCAAATATATATATAGGCTCAGTAAGCAACGATGGTATTGTATATCACCAGTATGTCTATTGGAGCTTAGTCTATTCACTTTATGCTCTCAAATGTAGTTGATCTTGCTCATCGAGTATTGGATCAAACTTACACACATTTGAGAGTGGTACCTTAAGCTTTGTTAAGAAGAGAGAAGGCAGCTGTCTGTAGTAGAGTGGATCGATCTTTTCTGTCTCTATTCAGTAGTCGGTCTGTGTCCGATAACCGCCTCTTCAAAATCACAAGAGCAGTGTATCCAATAGCCAGCTTAGGCTTTGCTGGCGTCTTCTGTTTCTGCACGGCCAGTCACGTGATGTTGTGTCAGCTGTCAGGTAACGTGTAGCCGTATCAGCTGTTTTTACCGGTGTCCGTGCACTCTCTGCTTTCAGTGAAAGCTAAGTCGGTATATTCAGAATTGGTGTGTTGGAAGTTCCTCCTTCCAGGCTTACAGCTGAGGGTGAACTCTTCTTAATGGAAAGTAGCACCACTCCTCTTTTAGATAGAAATAGAGGGTGATGTGAATGTCTCAAGGTGGATGGTAGTAAACAACTTCCAGTGTTTCTTGATTATTTTTTCTATCTTTTTGTGTTCTCCATTAAAATTTGTGATAAATGGAACTGATATTTCATCTATTGGTTGTATTTCAAGATTAGTTTTGTCTTTATATGTAAGTAGTGTTGCTCTATCTATGTGTTTAACTTCTTCATAATTTACCTCTATTAGCTTATCTTCATAGCCTTTTTCCCCAAATTTTTTGCTCAGGATTTGTGCCTGTTCTTCGTAATCTAATATGTTTGAACAATTCTTTCTTATTCTTAAGAACTGTGCTCTAGGGATATTGGTTTTCCATTTGGACAGATGGCAGCTATCCGCATGTATAAAATTATTAGCGTCCACTTTTTTGAAAAATGTTTTAGTGGTAAATTTATCTGTTTCTACTGTTATATCAAGGTCAAGAAATGAGACCCTTTCTTTGCTTATTTCATATGTGAAATGTAACCCTCTATTGTTTGTGTTCATAGCTGAAAAGAATTCAGTTAGTGTAGTATCATTCCCTTTCCACAATATAAGAATATCATCTATGTATCTTTTATAGGACACCAGGTTTTTCGCCAAGCTATTCGAACCTAGGAAATCTGATTCCCAGTCTCCCATAAATAGGTTCGCATAGCTTGGCGCAAACCTGGTGCCCATTGCAGTGCCTTTTATTTGCACATACATTTTTTGATTGAAGGAGAAAGTATTATTCACCAGGATAAATCTAATGCTTTCTAAGATAAACTCTCTTTGTTTAAGAGAGTTTATCTTAGAAAGCATTAGATTTATCCTGGTGAATAATACTTTCTCCTTCAATCAAAAAATGTATGTGCAAATAAAAGGCACTGCAATGGGCACCAGGTTTGCGCCAAGCTATGCGAACCTATTTATGGGAGACTGGGAATCAGATTTCCTAGGTTCGAATAGCTTGGCGAAAAACCTGGTGTCCTATAAAAGATACATAGATGATATTCTTATATTGTGGAAAGGGAATGATACTACACTAACTGAATTCTTTTCAGCTATGAACACAAACAATAGAGGGTTACATTTCACATATGAAATAAGCAAAGAAAGGGTCTCATTTCTTGACCTTGATATAACAGTAGAAACAGATAAATTTACCACTAAAACATTTTTCAAAAAAGTGGACGCTAATAATTTTATACATGCGGATAGCTGCCATCTGTCCAAATGGAAAACCAATATCCCTAGAGCACAGTTCTTAAGAATAAGAAAGAATTGTTCAAACATATTAGATTACGAAGAACAGGCACAAATCCTGAGCAAAAAATTTGGGGAAAAAGGCTATGAAGATAAGCTAATAGAGGTAAATTATGAAGAAGTTAAACACATAGATAGAGCAACACTACTTACATATAAAGACAAAACTAATCTTGAAATACAACCAATAGATGAAATATCAGTTCCATTTATCACAAATTTTAATGGAGAACACAAAAAGATAGAAAAAATAATCAAGAAACACTGGAAGTTGTTTACTACCATCCACCTTGAGACATTCACATCACCCTCTATTTCTATCTAAAAGAGGAGTGGTGCTACTTTCCATTAAGAAGAGTTCACCCTCAGCTGTAAGCCTGGAAGGAGGAACTTCCAACACACCAATTCTGAATATACCGACTTAGCTTTCACTGAAAGCAGAGAGTGCACGGACACCGGTAAAAACAGCTGATACGGCTACACGTTACCTGACAGCTGACACAACATCACGTGACTGGCCGTGCAGAAACAGAAGACGCCAGCAAAGCCTAAGCTGGCTATTGGATACACTGCTCTTGTGATTTTGAAGAGGCGGTTATCGGACACAGACCGACTACTGAATAGAGACAGAAAAGATCGATCCACTCTACTACAGACAGCTGCCTTCTCTCTTCTTAACAAAGCTTAAGGTACCACTCTCAAATGTGTGTAAGTTTGATCCAATACTCGATGAGCAAGATCAACTACATTTGAGAGCATAAAGTGAATAGACTAAGCTCCAATAGACATACTGGTGATATACAATACCATCGTTGCTTACTGAGCCTATATATATATTTGCTCTCACGGGACAATTTACTCTGATCATTTTTATTCTGATCATTGTTTATATTTAACCCTTTTAGACTATTTTCTTTTGCACGTTTATCCCTATTATTTTAATACTGGACGTCCAGATTCTATATTTGAATGTTTTACTATTAAGTGTTTTATTATTCAGTGTTTTATTATCGAGTGCTATATTTACATCACTGAGGCCATCTCTTATCCACGTGTGTATTTAGGAATAGGGAATCGTTCTGCTTGACATTGTACCTCTCTATTGTAATCTGCTTGTTTGAGCTAGTCTTTAGAGTTAGGTTTTACTGCCCTGCATACCCCTTCCCTTTAAATTTTATATTGTAATTGTGCTTGATATTTTAGACATTGTTCTTTATCAATTGTATTTATTTATTTACTAATATTAAATTCTTGATATCTTTTCTTGAGTGCTGTATCATTTTAAGCAATCTCTTAGAAGCCCCTTAATATATCTTTATTATCTCTTGCTCATATATATATATATATATATATATTTTTTGTATTATTTATTCGTATTTTCATATAAATATAGATCTATCCTAGCTGTAAGCGCCAATACTTCCACTTTTCTGTAGCCACACACCCAAGGGATTTCTTGAGAGGGTCCCTACTTGTATTTGGCTTTAGGTTATAACTAGCGCTGATTCTTCCCCTACTCCTAGACTAGCAAAGGCCAAATTCATAAGGTTTCAATCAGTCATCATGACGACTGTTACATATATCAACCATCAGGGGGTAACAAGGAGTTCCCTGGCGATGGAGGAGCATCCGGGGGAGTGGGAACTCCATCTGGAAATCTTTGCCCAAATAACTCAATTATGGGGCATTCCAGACTTGGTTCTGATGGCCTCTCGTCAGAACTTCATGGTCCCTTGTTACGGGTCCAAATCCAGGGATCCCAAGGCGACTCTATTGGATACAATAGTAGCACCTTGGATCTTCAACCTAGCTTATGTATTCCCACCGTTTCCTCTCATTCCCAGGCTGGTAGCCAGGATCAATCTGGAGAGGGCTTCGGTGACCTTGATAGTTCCTGTGTGGCCACGCAGGACTTGGTATGCAGACCTGGTGAATGTGTCATCGGCTCCACCATGGAAGCTACCTTTGAGACAGGACCTTCTTATTCAGGGTCCATTTGAACATCCGAATCTGGTTTTCCTCCAACTGACTGCTTGGAGTTTGAACGCTTGATTTATCAAAGCGTGGGTTTTCAGATTCTGTAGTAGATACTCTTATTCAGGCTAGAAAGCCTGTAACTAGAAAAATTTACCATAATATATGGAAAAAATATATCTGTTGGTGTGAATCTAAAGGATTCCCATGGAACAAGATAAAAATTCCTAAGTTTCTTTCCTTTCTACAAGAAGGTTTGGAGAAAGGATTTTCTGCGAGTTCTCTGAAGGGACAGATCTCTGCTTTATCTGTTTTACTTCACAAAAGGCTGGCAGCTGTGCCAGACGTTTAAGCGTTTGTTCAGGCTCTGGTTAGAATCAAGCCTGTTTACAGACCTTTGACTCTTCCCTGGAGTCTTAATCTAGTTCTTTCAGTTCTTCAAGGGGTTCCGTTTGAACCCTTACATTCCATAGATATTAAGTTATTATCTTGGAAAGTTTTGCTTTAGGTTGCAATTTCTTCTGCTAGAAGAGTTTCTGAGTTATCTGCTCTGCAGTGTTCTCCGCCCTATCTGGTCCATGCAGATAAGGTGGTTTTTACGTACTGAGCCTGGTTTTATTCCGAAGGTTGTTTCCAACAAAAATATTAACCAGGAGATAGTTGTACCTTCTTTGTGTCCGAATCCAGTTTCATAGAAGGAACGTTTGTTACACAATTTGGACGTTGTCCGTGCTCTAAAATTCTATTTAGATGCTACAAAGGATTTCAGACAAACATCTTCCTTGTTTGTTGTTTATTCTGGTAAAAGGAGAGGTCAAAAAGCAACTTCTACCTCTCTATCTTTTTGGCTTAAAAGCATCATCAGATTGGCTTCTGAGACTGCCGGACGGCAGCCTCCTGAAAGAATCACAGCTCATTCCACTAGGGCCGTGGCTTCCACATGGGCCTTTAAGAAAGAGGCTTCTGTTGATCAGATATGTAAGGCAGCGACTTGGTCTTCACTGCACACTTTTGCTTCTTCTGAGGCTATTTTTGGGAGAAAGGTTTTGCAAACCGTGGTGCCTTCCATCTAGGTGACCTGATTTGCTCCCTCCCATCATCCGTGTCCTAAAGCTTTGGTATTGGTTCCCACAAGTAAGGATGACGCCGTGGACCGGACACACCTATGTTGGAGAAAACAGAATTTATGTTTACCTGATAAATTACTTTCTCCAACGGTGTGTCCGGTCCACGGCCCGCCCTGGTTTTTTAATCAGGTCTGATGATTTATTTTCTTTAACTACAGTCACCACGGTATCATATGATTTCTCCTATGCAAATATTCCTCCTTTACGTCGGTCGAATGACTGGGGAAGGCGGAGCCTAGGAGGGATCATGTGACCAGCTTTGCTGGGCTCTTTGCCATTTCCTGTTGGGGAAGAGAATATCCCACAAGTAAGGATGACGCCGTGGACCGGACACACCGTTGGAGAAAGTAATTTATCAGGTAAACATAAATTCTGTTTTCTAGGGACTCTGATAGATTCTGTAGAAATGAAAATTTACCTGACGGAGTCCAGGTTATCAAAGCTTCTAAATTCCTGCCGGGTTCTTCATTCCATTCCGCGCCCTTCGGTGGCTCAGTGTATGGAAGTAATCGGCTTAATGGTAGCGGCAATGGACATAGTGCCGTTTGCACGCTTACATCTCAGACCGCTGCAACTATGCATGCTCAGTCAGTGGAACGGGGATTACACAGATTTGTCCCCTCAACTGAATCTGGACCAAGAGACCAGGGATTATCTTCTCTGGTAGCTATCTCGGGTCCATCTGTCCAAAGGTATGACCTTTCGCAGGCCAGATTGGACAATTGTAACAACAGATGCCAGCCTTCTAGGTTGGGGTGCAGTCTGGAATTCCCTGAAGGCTCAGGGATCGTGGACTCAGGAGGAGTCTCTCCTTCCAATAAATATTCTGGTACTAAGAGCGATATTCAATGCTCTTCAGGCTTGGCCTCAGTTAGCAACTCTGAGGTACATCAGATTTCAGTCGGACAACATCACGACTGTAGCTTACATCAACCATCAAGGGGGAACAAGAAGTTCCCTAGCGATGTTAGAAGTTTCAAAAATAATTCGCTGGGCAGAGATTCACTCTTGCCACCTATCAGCTATCCATATCCCAGGTGTAGAGAACTGGGAGGCGGATTTTCTAAGTCGTCAGACTTTTCATCCGGGAGAGTGGGAACTCCATCCGGAGGTTTTTGCACAACTGATTCATCGTTGGGGCAAACCAGAACTGGATCTCATGGCATCTCGCCAGAACGCCAAGCTTCCGTGTTACGGATCCAGGTCCAGGGATCCCAAGGCGACACTGATAGATGCTCTAGCAGCGCCCTGGTCTTTCAACCTGGCTTATGTCTTTCCACCATTTCCTCTGCTCCCTCGACTGATTGCCAAGATCAAGCAGGAGAGAGCATCGGTGATTCTGATAGCACCTGCGTGGCCACGCAGGACCTGGTATGCAGATCTAGTGGACATGTCATCCTTTCCACCATGGTCTCTGCCTCTGAGACAGGACCTTCTACTTCAAGGTCCTTTCAACCATCCAAATCTAATTTCTCTGAGGCTGACTGCCTGGAGATTGAACGCTTGATTTTATCAAAGCGTGGCTTCTCCGAGTCAGTTATTGATACCTTAATACAGGCACGAAAGCCTGTCACCAGGAAAATTTAACATAGGATATGGCGTAAATATCTTTATTGGTGTGAATCCAAGGGTTACTCATGGAGTAAGGTCAGGATTCCCAGGATATTATCTTTTCTCCAAGAAGGTTTGGAAAAAGGATTGTCAGCTAGTTCCTTAAAGGGACAGATTTCTGCTCTGTCTATTCTTTTGCACAAGCGTCTGGCAGATGTTCCAGACGTTCAGGCATTTTGTCAGGCTTTAGTTAGAATCAAGCCTGTGTTTAAACCTGTTGCTCCACCATGGAGCTTAAATTTGGCTCTTAAGGTTCTTCAAGGAGTTACGTTGGAACCTCTTCATTCCATAGATATCAAACTTTTATCTTGGAAAGTTCTGTTTTTTGTAGCTATTTCCTCGGCTCGTAGAGTCTCTGAGCTATCTGCCTTATAATGTGATTCTCCTTATCTGATTTTTCATACGGATAAGGTAGTCCTGCGTACCAAACCTGGGTTCTTACCTAAGGTGGTATCTAACAAGAATATCAATCAAGAGATTGTTGTTCCATCCTTGTGTCCTAATCCTTCTTCGAAGAAGGAACGTCTATTACACAATCTGGACGTGGTCCGTGCTTTAAAGTTTTACTTACAAGCTACTAAAGATTTTCGTCAAACATCTGCTTTGTTTGTTGTCTACTCTGGACAGAGGAGAGGTCAAAAGGCTTCGGCAACCTCTCTTTCTTTTTGGCTAAGAAGCATAATCCGCTTAGCCTATGAGACTGCTGGACAGCAGCCTCCTGAAAGGATTACAGCTCATTCCACTAGAGCTGTGGCTTTCCACTTGGGCCTTTAAAAATGAGGCTTCTGTTGAACAGATTTGCAAGGCGGCGACTTGGTCTTCGCTTCATACTTTTTCAAAATTTTACAAATTTGATACTTTTGCTTCTTCGGAGGCTATATTTGGGAGAAAGGTTTTACAGACAGTGGTTCCTTCCATTTAAGTACCTGCCTTGTCCCTCCCTTCATCCGTGTACTTTAGCTTTGGTATTGGTATCCCACAAGTAATGGATGATCCGTGGACTGGATACACCTTACAAGAGAAAACACAATTTATGCTTACCTGATAAATTTATTTCTCTTGTGGTGTATCCAGTCCACGGCCCGCCCTGTCATTTTAAGGCAGGTAATTTTTAAATTTAAACTACAGTAACCACTGCACCCTATGGTTCCTCCTTTCTCGGCTTGTTTTCGGTCGAATGACTGGCTATGACAGTTAGGGGCGGAGCTATATTACAGCTCTGCTGTGGGTGTCCTCTTGCAACTTCCTGTTGGGAATGAGAATATCCCACAAGTAATGGATGATCCGTGGACTGGATACACCACAAGAGAAATAAATTTATCAGGTAAGCATAAATTGTGTTTTCATAAGTTAATTTGGCACCACAATGGCTAGATGTTGGAGCATCATTGGCATGTTGAAGCATGAGACCTCTGAACTTGGTAGGTACCACCCATTGCTGGATGCCAGTTTTCGAGGTTCTAATTAACAAACCATCCTCTAACTTGAATTCTGATCTGGATTTGATTAAGATTCTAAGATCTTCCTTACCAATGCCGTCCTCTTGAGATGGGGTTATTTTCAGGATCTTCTATATGTTTGTAGAAGATACCTATAATGGGGTCTTCTTTTTGACTAGTGACCAGGTCCTCACTAGTAGAATTCTGACTCCATTTTACCAGGTTAGGCTCATTTTGTTGTTTAGCCTGGTTTCTGGTAATTGCTTCTACCTTAATTGCATATATTAAGTGGTTGATATTAAGAAATTCTCCAGTTATGACTCCTTGTTTGGCTAATGAATCTGCAAGATTATTGCCTTCCTTATCAGGACCTAGAATCCTGGAATGACCCTTGGTCTTTTTCCAGTGTATAGTTAAACCATTGGACACCAATAATTCGTAAATTTCACAGAATAACTTACCATGTTTAACTAGTTTGTTGTTAGTTTTCTGCATGCCATTTCTTTTCCAAGTTGTCAGGTATTCAACAAAACTGTCACGCACATAATTTGAGTCAGTAATGATCACAAATTCATAAATACCTTGTTCAATAGCCATCTTAATGGTTTTTAGAACAGCAGTTCTGCAACTTGACTGGATCTTGGTCCAATGTTGAAACCTACAGAAATATTTGGAAATCCAATGCCAGCGACTAATTTGCACTCATTTTTAATAGTGGCATGGTAAGAACAACCATCAACATATACCCAAGGTAAGGTTTAACAATGGTCCTCATTGTACATTTTATATGGGGAAAGCAATTGTTCCTCCAGGAATTCATCTTCTAATAACTCTTCCCCATGATCTTTAGAAGTACAGTCATGGAGCTCGGCAAGCCCCTGTGTGACTGTATTCTTTTTATTCTGCTTGTAGGGAATTTCTAAAGGCCAGCCTTGTAAGGAAAGAGTCCAAGCTGTTATGCGGCTATTGGACAAGTTTTCATCTCTGTCTCTCACTTTGCAGATATAGCAAAGAATGGTGGGCCGTTTCTACAATTATTTTCCCGCCCTGTATATAGCTGCGGAAATTTTGTAGAGCACATACAGTAGATAAGAGAGCTTTTTCGCAGTCACTAAATTTTATTTCTACTGGGGATAACGTTTTGCTCGCATAAGCAATGACTTTGCTTAAATTATCATGCTTTTTGTATAAAACAGCACTCATGTTTATATCTGTGTAACCTGTCTCTAAGTAGAAAGGTTTACCCCCTTCAGGGTACGCTAAGCACGGTGCTTGAGTGAGTTTTCTCTTCAGCTCTCTGATGGCTGTCTCTTGAGCCTCACTCCAGTGCCATTTCACATCCTTCTTTAGAAGAAGTAGCAGCGGTTTAGCTAATTCTGCATAATTATCAATACATTTGTGAGAATAATTTGTCATACCCAGGAATTATCTCAATTCCTTTGTTAGTTGGGTTCTTAGAATTTATTATAGCTTCCACCTTTTTCTTCTGAGGATTTAGCCCTTCAGAAGTAGTTTCATGTCCCAAGAAGTTTACACAAGTGTGGCACTATTGAGCTTTTTGTAGGGATAATTTGACACCTGTCCTTTTAAGTTGGCTGAGGACTTGTTTAAGTTTTGTGATGTGTTTTTCAAAGTATGTGCTTTTGATTAACACATCATCAACATAAGGTAAGGTCCCCCGTTCCTGTGCATCAGGCATAACCTTATGTTATGACCATGTGTAAATTGGAAAAAAAATTAAGGTTAACAAATTTAAGTTTAGTGCAGTAGATCAAAATGTACATGCTTAAATGTAATTATGTAAACTGCTTGGATATGTTTCCTTTTTTTCTTTTTTTTTAATTTTGCTCATTTTGTTCTGTTATATTACTATAACCTCAATAAAAATTAAAAATTAAATAACCTTATGCATGAATACTGCAAATTCGTGTCCTGAATTTATGTATCCAAACGGGAGTCTTTGGAATGCATACTGGACCTTTTGGAAGGAGAATGCAAGCTTATACTGGTCCTCATGTACCTTTATGGTCCAATTGCCCTGTGCACAATCAATGGCAGTGAATATTTTGGATCCCTGCATCTGTGCTAGGCACTGGTCAATATACGGCACAGGCCAGCCAGACATGTACACTCGTTTGTTTAGCTGTTGTCCATTGGGCTTAAGAAAACATAGAATATGATTGTTATAACAGCTGTGCACCTGTCTGATAGCACTTTCTTCCAGGTTCCTTATGATTTCTGCAAGAGAATCATATGAGGCTAAAGGAAGTCTGTATTGTTTAACAAAGACAGGTGGTGCATTGGGATCTGTTTGGATTCTTGCAATATGCAGGTCTGTAGTCCCCATAGTCATAAGATTCCCTAGCAAAAATATCCTTGTACTCCATCATGAGTTCTCGTAGCTGTCGGCGTTCATCATCGCTGGAACAGCCAGTAGCTAATGAGATTTGCTCTTCAACTATTTGCTGGAACCCGGGAAATATTTCAGGCTGTCCTATCTCATAGGCTTCTTCCAACCTAGAGGTGAGATCCCCCTTTATTATAATTTACATCCCCCTCATGATTCTGGGTATTGGGGTATTCTTGCTCTTTGATTGGCTGATCAAATACTAGGGAGGCTTCTTCAATTTTACAGATGCCATCCTTTGAGCTGAAGAGATAAATAGACTGAATTGTAAACAATCCATCTGGCATAGATGCAAAGGATTGTTCTATTAACTGTTCTTCAGTTAAGTATCCTTCAGGTATTAGCCCAATTATATTATTCTGGAATCCAATTTGGCTAATACCCAGCGCATATCCTATGGTAGTTCCCTTGGATAAGGTGATATCCTGTGGGGTCATGTTATGCACGCTAACATGTATTGGAATAGTTCCAATATTTACCATAGTATGGGTCATTGTCATTGTTACACCCAGATTTTGCATTCTATGGAAGATGCATATTTGTGTTTCAGAAGTTTTTAATTTCTGACCTCTTTTGACCTGTAAGGATAAGAGAAATTTATCAGCCCCAGCAGGGATTACAACATCGTTGGACACCTTCATATTTACAGCATATGGCATTTGCTGGTTTGATTTCAGGGCTGCATTTTCATCCTGAAATACTTCAGGATCCCCCTTTAACCTGCTCCAGAGGCAAAGGTTAATCAAATCTATTTGTATGGCATAACTATGTAAGAGATCATTGCCAATGTATATTTGATTATGGGGGTTATTTAAAACTAAAAACAGGTGCTTCACTGATTTATTACCTATGGAGATAGATCATAAACATTTAGCTGTGACATTATCGCTTTCATATTTGTCATCTAGGTCATAGACCCAGTGGTCTTGGGGAGAAAGATATTTGTGCCAATAAGCCTTCGCTTATATAGTTAGCTTGCTTTTTTAAGTTTAATTTGGCATACTTGGTTTTTCTTCTTAAACGGGAAGAGTCCACAGCTGCATTCATTACTTTTGGGAAACTCAGAACCTGGCCACCAGGAGGAGGCAAAGAAGATTTCGGAGTAGTCTCTTATGGAGGTTAGTACTCTTCAAAATGGGACTGGAGTTTTAAGTAATCCTGTCAACCTCTCAGTAAGAGCATGGCTGAAGGTTAGAGCCTGGATATGCAGGGAGAGTCTTTCTGCAAAACCATCCTGACTCATTAACAGATCCTTGGCAATCAGCGTTGACAAGTTTCGTTGCCTGCCTTTATTCACTCAAGTCCATGTCAGAAGCGAGGCTACTATCTGTCACACTTAAAGGACCGTGTTCCTGTTCCACGGCGCAGATTCCGGTAAGAACATTTTATTTTATTTTGATTTGTGGATGTAATGTTAACGAAAGAAGGTAGGGTCCCAGTGTGACTCCTTTTTTCTTAAGAATTAATCATGGGTTAATATCTCTTGAGGGGGGCTATTGAACAGTGGGGGACTTTAATCATGTTTGTTATATGGTTCTATCTGCTAATGTGTAGCAATAGTTAGGCTCATGGCTTTTACAGAACATAACGGCCTTATCTTAATGGCGCAATCTCTTGAGATTGCGTGCCCTTTTTGTGTCTGGCACGGTGCACCTCATGACAGGTGCGGTTACGTTTCTCACTAATGTATGCTGACAGTGTGGCGTCAGAGTCTGCTCGTGGGTTGTCTGGTTCACAGGAGGTGGTGAGTGCCCCAATAATTGGGGGTGTAAAAAGGGTGCCAGTTAATGTTTGTCATTTTTGTAATCCCAAGATTATAGGTATCTTAGACACGGATGTCTCCGATACGGAGAATGCATCTTATAATGAATATGAAATAGCCCGGGTTATCCATGCCCATCAGTTTATGTTCCGATTCCCATTCTAGAGTACTCTCTTCTCCCGATTCAGGGAGCTAAGAGTGCGTTGAGCTATCCGCCTCCGAGGTTTCCTTGTCCCGTGAGGCGCGTGCCCCAGATCCTTTCTTGGCTACGCAAGCAGGTGTCCCTATGGCCTTTACTCCTTTTCCGGAAGGTGGCTCGTTTCCTCCAGAGGTTACAGTACGGTTCCGCATGGCCATTTCTATGGCGCTGGCTCATTTATATCTCCCAAGTGAAATATTTTTAAGATACTGTCCGTGTTCTGTTAACCAGAGCCTGTCGGGCGTGGGATCGCCTGATTCAGTTTGGCCTTTGAGGCTTTAGGGGCCCCATGGGGCCGGGGTCTTTCATTGATCCGGCTTGGGATGATTTTGCCTTCCGTTATAGGCTGGCACATATTCATGTCCTTTTAAGACATGTTTTGGCAATGTTTGAGGATTCCAGCCCAAGTTGGCCGAGGGATCAGAGGCCTTAGATGCTGGATTTCAAGCTGGATTAGACTTTGGGGATGAGGCTGATCTCCTTAATGTCTGTTTTTTTTTTTTTTTCTTTTATGTTTCGGTTCCAGTTCTGAGCTTGGGTGAATGGGGCCTCTGATCGGCTGTTCACCTTGGGCATTCACCCGCAGGTGCTGCCTTCCTTTTATTTTGATCCGGATAGGATGTGTTTGATTTGTTTTTCTTAAGCTCATGTCTGATATACTTCCGTTTTGGGAACGTTCTTCTCTGGAACCGATACTTGCGATTTTGTGGTTGCGTGGGCACTTCCACGGAAGTTGCGCACTTTTGGATAACAGAGTTATGTTTTCTAGTTCATTTATCGAACCTTCGGGTCTAATTTTTTGGACCTTGGATAGTTCTGGAGTGTCCTTATACCAGGCAGGTACTGGTCGGGCGCTTTCTGCTTTTACTTGGATTCATGTCACCCTTGTGGTGCTGATTTAATCCTGTCGGATTCTGAATGTCTCTTGGCCTATTGAAATGGACTCCGGGCTCGGATCCTATTTCGAAGTATGAGGCCTAGTGTGTAGATCCAATGCTTCCGAATGGAGGGTTGTGAGTTCCGATCTAAGGTTGGCTTTTTCTGGCTATTCGCCTGGGATACGGGTCTGACTTTTTCAGACGTCATCATGGTTCTTAAAGGTCCCTGGGGACTCGGAACCGTAGTTTCCATTCCTTTGGAGTTGGGGATGTGAATGACCTCCGTGGTCTAGTGTTCCGAGTGGTGAACGATTTGCGTCCTCACTTGAGGTTTCTTTCGGATGTTGACTCTTTAGCCTAATAGCATTACTTTGCAGTGGCGGAGTCTCCTTCCTTCTTGTCTTGGGTTGGGTCATCTGGTCTGGAAGTGTGGTCATGTCCTTCCTTTGCTCAGCGTTGTTTGCTCTAGTAGGTGGAGTGCAGGGGTTACCCTGCCTTCTGTGGGGAGCTGCAAGGCTCCTAGCCTTTACCCTGTTATAGGAGTTTTTGGGAGACCGATCCTGCAAGGATCTCTGGAGACTGTTGTCTCTTCCATATAGGATCTACCCTTGGACTTACCATGGTCTTTCGACGCTCGGGTGTTATGTTCGACCTCATTGCGGATCTAGCATTCGGGCTTGAGAGTGGAGGTCCGAGGCCGTTTACAGACTGTTGCCCTTCTGGGGTCAGGTAGATAACCATTTATCCTCAATGCTCTGTTGGGGCTTAGTGGAGGTTGATTTTCGTCTAGCTCACTGGGATGGCAAGCAGAAGGTCCAGGGTTCACATCCACTTTTGGCGGCTGGTTGTTACCTTTCCAGCGTGTGTAACAAGTAGTTAAGTGTGTATACAAGGATTTACCTTGCGATCCAGGCGCACTGGGTGCCGAAGTCATAAACTGGTCAGGAGTTCTTTCAGACTCTTGGGTTTGAGGCTGTTGCTAGATCGTTAAGTCTACGGACATTAGATGGTGTGCTCCTAATCATAGGAGGCAGCTTAGGGTTCTTCAGGAAGTTAGATCTTTTGATCAGTTCCGTTTTTCCGAGGGCTCTGGCCTAGGACCATGTCTCTCCCTGGATCGGGCTTGGACGGTTCTGTTTAACCTTAGGTTTTGTGTTCCCACGTGTCCCTTGGAAGGGGACGGGGTTCTGTTTCTCATGGGAGATTGCTATCTGTCTGATACTTAGGTTCTAGGTCTCTGACGGGTCCCTACTGGTCTTCTGGGGCATTTAATGTCCCTTGTAGACTCCAGGTGTCTTTTCAACTGGGCTGGTGATATTGGCCGAGGGGTCTCGCCTCTATGGTAGGGTGGTTTCCGTTGCTATAGTTCCCTTTTCTCACCTACAGTGGGGGATGGGTTCTTGTGTGTTCTCTTTGATTTGGAGTTACCTGAGTATCTGTGACAACCTGTGGGTCCTTGTTTTTCATGCCTTGTAGAGGTTTTTTTTCCCCTTCTTGCGTTCTCAGAATCTTGGAATAGAGAGATGTGGAGTAGTAACTGGCTACACCGTTCCTGAAGCAGGAGGCTGTGTTTTTGAACCTAGGTAACCCTGTTATTTGTTGGATTCTGATATTTAGATGCTGGGGGTCTGAGAACTCTCTTCCCTTGGGAAGTGTTCCTCTTTATTGAAGACAGCAGTGTAGGGGGTCTTGAACCCGAGCACAAAGTCTGTCCTGTCTCACGGTAGCATGCCTGTTTTAGTAGCAGTCCCAGTTCTACTTGGGGGTTTTGCTCCTCGTCGTTCCATCCTTTTCTTCCAGAGGTCTTGGACTCTTGTCTTCGGTCTTTGACTAGCCTTTGGGCTGGGACCATTACCCTGGTGGGAAGGTCGGAGATCGGTTGCTCTATGCAGTATTGACCGTTTTCTTCTTGAGTCTGTCCTCCCCTTCGACTTTTGATGTCCTCCTCTCTTCTTACGGCGTCTGCTGCTGGGAGGGGATGCTCCTTGGAGCCTGGTACTTTGGTCGGGAGCTGTTGTCTAGATTTTCAGCGCTATTCTGTGGTTTGAGTTCAACGATGGCTTGGGTCACCCTTCCTACCTGTTTCAGGTGGCTCTGTGTTCTTTGTTAGCTGCTAGGATAGTTATCCTGTCTCTGCTGTCTATGCTTGTCTAGCCTGAAGGTTTCGACTTGTCTATGATGCATCAGGGAACTCACGGTTTTCTGGAGCACGTTTTGTGGTATGGTGCTGTGTCAGGGATATGAGGGTGGTCCTCTTTGGGACGTTTTTTCCCTTAGTATGGACTTCTTTTCAGGTCCTTGTTCTTCTAGGGAGTTCGTCTCCCTGGGTGATAGAATTGTGACAACCTTGGGTTGTTCTAAGTTTGTTTTTTACCCGTGTGGGATGGTCCTTTGGATCTCTTCTGGGGACCTATTCTCCCTCTCGAGAAGATAAAGGTCCTTGACCTTTAGGTTGGGGGTACTCTTCGTGGGAGTCGAGAGCCACCGGGCTGGTTTCTCGGAGGGCTGAGTAGTCTCTAGTACGGCTTTGCTGGTTGGGTAACTGATGTGCAGTTACCTGTGCTCCGGGATTTTTCCAGATGCTGTTAATTATTTTTATAGGTTGTCTGGTAATTTCAGGCAATGGTGCCTTTCGAAGGGGCCGCCTTTTTTTACCCACCCTTTGTTTGCATTCAGTGTCCTCTTGCTTGGGTATTGTTTTCCCAAAAGTAATGAATGCAGCTGTGGACTTTTCCCGTTTAAGAAGAAAAACATAAATTATGCTTACCTGATCATTTTCTTTTCTTCTGACGGGAGGTGTCCACAACTCCCGCCTGCGTTTTGTCTATGAGGCGGCAGTAATTTTTTTGTTCTTCTGGCACCTTTTTTCACACTATTTCTTCTACTGTTCCTTGTTCCCTTGGCAGAATGACTAGGGGATGAGGGAAGTGGGGGAGGTATTTAAAGCCTTTGGCTGGGCTGTCTTTGCCTCCTCCTGGTGGCCAGGTTCTGAATTTCCCAAAAGTAATGAATGCAGCTGTGGACTCTTCCCGTCAGAAGAAAAGAAAATTTTCAGGTAACCTGTGTTTAAACCTGTTACTCCGCCATGGAGTTTGAATTTAGTTCTTAAAGTTCTTCAAGGGGTTCCGTTTGAACCTATGCATTCCATAGATATTAAGCTTCTATCTTGGAAAGTTCTGTTTTTAGTTGCGATCTCTTCGGCTCGAAGAGTTTCTGAACTATCTGCATTGCAATGTGACTCGCCTTATCTTGTTTTCCATCCTTCCTAAGGTTGTTACTAATAAGAATATTAATCAGGAAATTGTTGTTCCTTCTCTGTGTCCTAATCCTTCCTCTAAGAAGGAGCATCTATTGCACAAGTTGGATCTGGTTCGTGCTTTAAAGTTTTTTACTTGCAAGCGACCAAAGATTTCCGTCAAACATCTTCTTTCTTTGTTGTCTATTCTGGAAAACGTAGAGGTCAAAAGCTACGGCTACCTCTCTTGCGTTTTGGCTGAAAAGCATCATCCGTTTGGCATACGAGACTGCTGGACAGCAGCCTCCTGAAAGGATTACAGCTCACTCTACTAGAGCGGGGGCTTCCACATGGGCTTTTAAAAATGATGCTTCTGTTGAACAGATTTGTAAGGCTGCGACTTGGTCTTCGCTTCATACCTTTTCCAAATTTTACAAATTTGATACCTCTGCTTCTTCGGAGGCTATTTTTGGGAGAAAAGTTCTTCAAGCAGTGGTGCCTTCTGTTTAACCATCTGTCTTGTCCCTCCGGTTCATCGGTGTCCTGTAGCTTTGGTATTGTATCCCACAAGTAAGGATGAATCTGTGGACTCCTCTTACCTTTATAGAAGAAAAGTAAATTTATGCTTACCTGATAAATTGATTTCTTCTATGGTAAGACAAGTCCACGGCCCGCCCTGTCATTTTAAGACAGATTATATTTTTTTTATTTAAACTTCAGTCACCTCTGCACCTTGTAGTTTCTCCTTTTTCTTCCTGTACCTTCGGTCGAATGACGGGGGGGTGGAGCTAAGGGAGTAGCTATATAGACAGCTCTGCTGTGGTGCTCTTTACCACTTCCTATTAGCAGGAGGATAATAACCCACAAGTAAAGGATGAATCCGTAGACTCGTCTTACCATAGAAGATATCAATTTATCAGGTAAGCATAAATTTACTTATTCTGGTTGCTGTACACCTGCATCTGTGTGTTTTCAAATTCCGCCATATACAGGTTGGCTAACGATGGGGCCACATTCGACCCCATCGCCGTTCCAGAAATTTGTTGATAAAATGTATTGTCAAAAAGGAAGACATTTTCAGTCAGGCAAATAGTGAGAAGTGTGATCAGGACCTCTTCTGATGGTCCTATATAAACCGCTCTCTGTAGGGTGTTTATTACTGCTGTAATGCCAGCTACTTGGGGAATGACTGTATAAAGACTCGATACGTTGAGTGTCACCAACAAATCGGTGGTACAGATGTTCTCCAATTTTGTGATCCGCCTAATAGTCATTAGAGTCCTGGATATAGGAACCCATAGGCTAAAGGTAAAAGTCTACATATTAGGCAAGGGGTTGTAATAAGGAGCCTCTTGCCGAGACTATAGGTCTCCCAGGTGGTGTCTGTAGATTCTTATGAATTTTCGGGAGTGTGTAAAGAAGTGGTACCACTGGATGTTCCCTTTTCAAGAATTTAGAATCTTGTTGAGTGATCAAACCCTGCTCCTCCCAATCCAAAAGATGCATGTCTATGTTCTTTTTCACCTTGAGGGTAGGATCACCACAGAGGGGGAGGTAAGTATCTTTATCGGATAATTGGTTCATGATTTCCATTTTATAATATTCCACATCCAATATTACCACCCCCTTATCAGCTGGGCGGCTCACTATTGAAGTATCCTCCTTAAGTGCTTTTAAAGCTGTCCGTTCTTCCTTCGTGAGGTTGTCATCACTTCTTCCCTTAGGTTTTTTTGTAATCTGATGAGAGAGGTAATTGACCACAGTATTGATGGTATGATTAGTGGATGTGGGATCAAAGGTCCCCTGGGCCCTAAAGTCATTCATTGTGTCTTCATTAGATTTAAAAAACTCTTTGAGGCGCAGATTGCATCCAAATTTTTGTACATCAATGTAAGTGTTAAATTCATTGTATTTATTGGTGGGTACAAAAGATAAGCCCCTATTGAGTAGGCTTTTTTTCAGCTTTAGTAAGAGAGCGTGAGCTTAAGTTGATGACTGTGCTTTCTATCTCCTCCGATACAGCGGGCGGCAGGCAGTGCCACCCCCCCTCCTCGTATATGGCCTGCGCCTCGGCCTAAAAAATGCCCACTAGTTGGATGTGTAGACAGTGGTGGTAGTGATGCTAAACCACTTTCCAAAGTATTCCAATGTCCTCGGTTGCCCCTAGATCTAGTGGTTACTCCATGGGTATGGATATCATCTACTCCAATGCCAGTACCATCAAGAGAGGGAAGTCTGACCAGCCGGTGGCACGCCACTTTCTTGAGGCAGGACATTCTGTGAATGAACTGAGATTTAGGATAATTGATCATGTTCCACGCTTAAAAAGAGGTGGTGATAGAGCAAAACTCTTGCTACAGAAGGAATCCAGGTGGATTTATGAATTGGGGACACGGAGTCCTAGAGGCTTGAATGTGCACACCGGCTAGCAATGTTACTTATAATTTAATGAGGATTCATTCTCTATTTGTATATATTTGACACTATGGGGGGGGTGTCTCCCCATGGCATACTTACTCCAAAAGTTGATTATCCAAATAATGGATTATCTGATCAGCTAGTCCTGATCAGTTTCTCGGAGAGTCCACGATCTGTTGATGAGTGTTTGATTAGCCTAAAAGCCTCTTAGATGAGGCCTGATGTATATGCTACAATTGATTGCTTCTTCCCTGTATGACTCTGTTTAGCATATTGTTTCTTTTACAAAGATATGACGAGTCCACGGATTTCATCCTTACTTGTGGGATATTAACCTCCTGCTAACAGGAAGTGGCAAAGAGCACCACAGCAGAGCTGTATATATATATATATATATATTTTATTTTAAATGGTACCGGTGTGTACTATTTTCCTCAGGGTGTTATGGAAGAAGATTTTTGCCCTGAGGTTGATGATCTTAGCAGTTAAACAAATTTCTGCTTTGTCAATTCTGTTTCACAAACGTTTGGCAGATGTGCCAGATGTTCAGTCTTTTTGTCAGGCTCTATCTAGAATTAAGCCTGTATTTAGACCCATTACTCCTCCTTGGAGTTTGAATTTAGTTCTTTGAGTTCTTCAAGGGGTTCCGTTTGAACCCATGCATTCCATGGATATCAAATTGTTATCTTGGAAAGTTCTGTTTCTAGTTGCTATTTCTTCTGCTCGAAGAGTTTCTGAGCTTTCAGCACTTCAGTGTGATTCTCCTTATCTCATTTTTCATTCTGATAAGGTAGTTTTACGTACCAAACCTGGATTCCTTCCTAAGGTTGTTTCAAATAAGAATATTAATCAGGAAATTGTTGTTCCTTCCTTATGTCCTAACCCTTCTTCTAAGAAGGAGCGTATGTTGCATAATTTGGATGTGGTCCGTGCCTTAAAGTTTTACTTACAGGCAACTAAGGATTTCCGTCAATCATCTTCATTATTCATTGTTTATTCTGGAAAG
Organism: Bombina bombina; assembly: GCF_027579735.1. Taxonomy (NCBI): domain Eukaryota; kingdom Metazoa; phylum Chordata; class Amphibia; order Anura; family Bombinatoridae; genus Bombina; species Bombina bombina. Next base: position 552,005,665 of record NC_069503.1, on the reverse strand, counting down.
CGTAGGGGTCAGAATAAACAATGACCCCTACGCTTTCCAGAATAAACAATGAATAATGAAGATGATTGACAGAAATCCTTAGTCTCTTTCTTTTTGGCTAAGAAGTATCATCCGCCTGGCATATGAGACTGCTGGACAGCAGCCTCCTGAAAGAATTACGGCTCATTCTGCTAGGGCTGTGGCTTCCACATGGGCCTTTAAAAACGATGCATCTGTTGAACAGATTTGTAAGGCTGCGACTTGGTCGTCCCTTCACACTTTTTACAAATTTTACAAATTTGATACTTTTGCTTCTTCTGAGGCTATTTTTGGGAGAAAGGTTCTTCAAGCAGTGGTGCCTTCTGTTTAGGATCCTGTCTTGTCCCTCCCTTTCATCCGTGTCTTTTTGCTTTGGTATTGGTATCCCACAAGTAAGGATGAAATCTGTGGACTCGTCATATCTTTGTAAAAGAAAAGTAAATTTCTTTCATGTAATTAGCAAGAGTCCATGAGCTAGTGACGTATGGGATATACATTCCTACCAGGAGGGGCAAAGTTTCCCAAACCTCAAAATGCCTATAAATACACCCCTCACCACACCCACAATTCAGTTTTACAAACTTTGCCTCCTATGGAGGTGGTGAAGTAAGTTTGTGCTAGATTCTACGTTGATATGCGCTCCGCAGCAAGTTGGAGCCCGGTTTTTCTCTCAGCGTGCAGTGAATGTCAGAGGGATGTGAGGAGAGTATTGCCTATTTTGAATACAGTGATCTCCTTCTACGGGGTCTATTTCATAGGTTCTCTGTTATCTGTCGTAGAGATTCATCTCTTACCTCCCTTTTCAGATCGACGATATACTCTTATTTATATACCATTACCTCTGCTGATTTTCGTTTCAGTACTGGTTTGGCTTTCTACAAACATGTAGATGAGTGTCCTGGGGTAAGTAAATCTTATTTTCTGTGACACTCTAAGCTATGGTTGGGCACTTTGTTTATAAAGTTCTAAATATATGTATTCAAACATTTATTTGCCTTGACTCAGGATGTTCAACATTCCTTATTTTCAGACAGTCAGTTTCATATTTGCATTTGAATCAATCATTTTTTCTTACCTTAAAAAATTTGACTCTTTTTTCCCTGTGGGCTGTTAGGCTCGCAGGGGCTGAAAATGCTTCATTTTATTGCGTCATTCTTTGGCGCGGACTTTTTTGGCGCAAAAAATCTTTTCTGTTTCCGGCGTCATACGTGTCACCGGCAGTTGCGTCATTTTTTGACGTCTTTTTGCGCCAAAAATGTCGGCGTTCCGGATGTGGCGTCAATTTAGGCGCCAAATAATGTGGGCGTTTTATTTGGCGCTAAAAAATATGGGCGTCGCTTTTGTCTCCACATTATTGTCTCCACATTATTTCAGTCTCATTTTTTCTTTGCTTCTGGTTGCTAGAAGCTTGTTTATTGGCATTTTTTCCCATTCCTGAAACTGTCATTTAAGGAATTTGATCAATTTTGCTTTATATGTTGTTTTTTCTCTTACATATTGCAAGATGTCTCACGTTGCATCCGAGTCAGAAGATACTTCAGGAAAATCGCTGTCTAGTGCTGGAACTACCAAAGCTAAGTGTATCTGCTGTAAACTTTTGGTAGCTATTCCTCCGGCTGTTGTTTGTATTAATTGTCATGACAAACTTGTTAATGCAGATAATATTTCCTTTAGTAATGTACCATTGCCTGTTGCAGTTCCTTCAACATCTAAGGTGCAGAATGTTCCTGATAACATAAGAGATTTTGTTTCTGAATCCATCAAGAAGGCTATGTCTGTTATTTCTCCTTCTAGTAAACATAAAAAATCTTTTAAAACTTCTCTCTCTACAGATGAATTTTTAAATGAACATCATCATTCTGATTCTGATGACTCTTCTGGTTCAGAGGATTCTGTCTCAGAGATTGATGCTGATAAATCTTCATATTTATTTAAAATGGAATTTATTCGTTCTTTACTTAAAGAAGTACTAATTGCTTTAGAAATAGAGGATTCTGGTCCTCTTGATACTAATTCTAAACGTTTAGATAAGGTCTTTAAATCTCCTGTGGTTATTCCAGAAGTTTTTCCTGCTATTTCTGAAGTAATTTCCAGAGAATGGGATAAATTGGGTAATTCATTTACTCCTTCTAAACGTTTTAAGCAATTATATCCTGTGCCGTCTGATAGATTAGAATTTTGGGACAAGATCCCTAAGGTTGATGGGGCTATTTCTACCCTTGCTAAACGTACTACTATTCCTACGTCAGATGGTACTTCGTTTAAGGATCCTTTAGATAGGAAAATTGAATCCTTTCTAAGAAAAGCTTATCTGTGTTCAGGTAATCTTCTTAGACCTGCTATATCATTGGCTGATGTTGCTGCAGCTTCAACTTTTTGGTTGGAAACTTTAGCGCAACAAGTAACAGATCATGATTCTCATAATATTATTATTCTTCTTCAACATGCTAATAATTTTATCTGTGATGCCATTTTTGATATTATCAGAGTTGATGTCAGGTTTATGTCTCTAGCTATTTTAGCTAGAAGAGCTTTATGGCTTAAAACTTGGAATGCTGATATGGCTTCTAAATCAACTCTACTTTCCATTTCTTTCCAGGGTAACAAATTATTTGGTTCTCAGTTGGATTCTATTATCTCAACTGTTACTGGTGGGAAAGGAACTTTTTTACCACAGGATAGAAAATCTAAGGGTAAAAACAGGGCTAATAATCGTTTTCGTTCCTTTCGTTTCAACAAAGAACAAAAGCCTGATCCTTCATCCTCAGGAGCAGTTTCAGTTTGGAAACCATCTCCAGTCTGGAATAAATCCAAGCCTTCTAGAAAGGCAAAGCCAGCTTCTAAGTCCACATGAAGGTGCGGCCCTCATTCCAGCTCAGCTGGTAGGGGGCAGGTTACGTTTTTTCAAAGAAATTTGGATCAATTCTGTTCACAATCTTTGGAATCAGAACATTGTTTCAGAAGGGTACAGAATTGGTTTCAAGATGAGACCTCCTGCAAAGAGATTTTTTCTTTCCCGTGTCCCAGTAAATCCAGTGAAAGCTCAAGCATTTCTGAATTGTGTTTCAGATCTAGAGTTGGCTGGAGTAATTATGCCAGTTCCAGTTCTGGAACAGTGGATGGGGTTTTATTCAAATCTCTTCATTGTACCAAAGAAGGAGAATTCCTTCAGACCAGTTCTGGATCTAAAAATATTGAATCGTTATGTAAGGATACCAACGTTCAAAATGGTAACTGTAAGGACTATCTTGCCTTTTGTTCAGCAAGGGCATTATATGTCCACAACAGATCTACAGGATGCATATCTGCATATTCCGATTCATCCAGATCATTATCAGTTCCTGAGATTCTCTTTTCTGGACAAGCATTACCAGTTTGTGGCTCTGCCGTTTGGCCTAGCTACAGCTCCAAGAATTTTTACAAAGGTTCTCGGTGCCCTTCTGTCTGTAATCAGAGAACAGGGTATTGTGGTATTTCCTTATTTGGACAATATCTTGGTACTTGCTCAGTCTTTACATTTAGCAGAATCTCATACGAATCGACTTGTGTTGTTTCTTCAAGATCATGGTTGGAGGATCAATTCACCAAAAAGTTCATTAATTCCTCAGACAAGGGTAACCTTTCTGGGTTTCCAGATAGATTCAGTGTCCATGACTCTGTCTTTAACAGACAAGAGACGTCTAAAATTGATTTCAGCTTGTCGAAACCTTCAGTCACAATCATTCCCTTCGGTAGCCTTATGCATGGAAATTCTAGGTCTTATGACTGCTGCATCGGACGCGATCCCCTTTGCTCGTTTTCACATGCGACCTCTTCAGCTCTGTATGCTGAATCAATGGTGCAAGGATTACACAAAGATATCTCAATTAATATCTTTAAAACCGATTGTACGACACTCTCTAACGTGGTGGACAGATCACCATCGTTTAATTCAGGGGGCTTCTTTTGTGCTTCCGACCTGGACTGTAATTTCAACAGATGCAAGTCTCACAGGTTGGGGAGCTGTGTGGGGATCTCTGACGGCACAAGGAGTTTGGGAATCTCAGGAGGTGAGATTACCGATCAATATTTTGGAACTCCGTGCAATTTTCAGAGCTCTTCAGTCTTGGCCTCTTCTAAAGAGAGAATCGTTCATTTGTTTTCAGACAGACAATGTCACAACTGTGGCATACATCAATCATCAAGGAGGGACTCACAGTCCTCTGGCTATGAAAGAAGTATCTCGAATTTTGGTTTGGGCGGAATCCAGCTCCTGTCTAATCTCTGCGGTTCATATCCCAGTTATAGACAATTGGGAAGCGGATTATCTCAGTCGCCAAACGTTGCATCCGGGCGAATGGTCTCTTCACCCAGAGGTATTTCTTCAGATTGTTCAAATGTGGGAGCTTCCAGAGATAGATCTGATGGCGTCTCATCTAAACAAGAAACTTCCCAGGTATCTGTCCAGATCCCGGGATCCTCAGGCGGAAGCAGTGGATGCATTATCACTTCCTTGGAAGTATCATCCTGCCTATATCTTTCCGCCTCTAGTTCTTCTTCCAAGAGTAATCTCCAAGATTCTGAAGGAATGCTCGTCTGTTCTGCTGGTAGCTCCGGCATGGCCTCACAGGTTTTGGTATGCGGATCTTGTCCGGATGGCCTCTTGCCATCCGTGGACTCTTCCGCTACGACCAGACCTTCTGTCGCAAGGTCCTTTTTTCCATCAGGATCTCAAATCCTTAAATTTAAAGGTATGGAGATTGAACGCTTGATTCTTGGTCAAAGAGGTTTCTCTGACTCTGTGATTAATACTATGTTACAGGCTCGTAAATCTGTATCCAGAGAGATATATTATAGAGTCTGGAAGACTTATATTTCTTGGTGTCTTTCTCATCATTTTTCTTGGCATTCTTTTAGAATTCCGAGAATTTTACAGTTTCTTCAGGATGGTTTAGATAAAGGTTTATCCGCAAGTTCTTTGAAAGGACAAATCTCTGCTCTTTCTGTTCTTTTTCACAGAAAGATTGCTAATCTTCCTGATATTCATTGTTTTGTACAAGCTTTGGTTCGTATAAAACCTGTCATTAAGTCAATTTCTCCTCCTTGGAGTTTGAATTTGGTTCTGGGGGCTCTTCAAGCTCCTCCGTTTGAACCTATGCATTCTTTGGACATTAAATTACTTTCTTGGAAAGTTTTGTTCCTTTTGGCGATCTCTTCTGCCAGAAGAGTCTCTGAACTATCTGCTCTTTCTTGTGAGTCTCCTTTTCTGATTTTTCATCAGGATAAGGCGGTGTTGCGAACTTCTTTTGAATTTTTACCTAAAGTTGTGAATTCCAACAACATTAGTAGAGAAATTGTAGTTCCTTCATTATGTCCTAATCCTAAGAATTCTAAGGAGAAATCGTTGCATTCTTTGGATGTTGTTAGAGCTTTAAAATATTATGTTGAAGCTACTAAGTCTTTCCGAAAGACTTCTAGTTTATTTGTTATCTTTTCCGGTTCTAGAAAAGGCCAGAAAGCTTCTGCCATTTCTTTGGCATCTTGGTTGAAATCTTTAATTCATCTTGCCTATGTTGAGTCGGGTAAAACTCCGCCTCAAAGGATTACAGCTCATTCTACTAGGTCAGTTTCTACTTCCTGGGCGTTTAGGAATGAGGCTTCGGTTGATCAGATTTGCAAAGCAGCAACTTGGTCCTCTTTGCATACTTTTACTAAATTCTACCATTTTGATGTATTTTCTTCTTCTGAAGCAGTTTTTGGTAGAAAAGTACTTCAGGCAGCGGTTTCAGTTTGAATCTTCTGCTTATGTTTTTCATTAAACTTTATTTTGGGTGTGGATTATTTTCAGCAGGAATTGGCTGTCTTTATTTCTTCTGTTATGTGTGATCAGTCCACGGGTCATCATTACTTCTGGGATATTAGCTGCTCCCCTACAGGAAGTGCAAGAGGATTCACCCAGCAGAGTTGCTATATAGCTCCTCCCCTCTACGTCACCTCCAGTCATTCTCTTGCACCCAAAGACTAGATAGGAGGTGTGAGAGGACTATGGTGATTATACTTAGTTTTTAGAACTTCAATCAAAAGTTTGTTATTTTACAATAGCACCGGAGCGTGTTATTACCTCTCTGGCAGAGTTTGAAGAAGAATCTACCAGAGTTTTTCTTATGATTTTAACCGGAGTAGTTAAGATCATATTGCTGTTTCTCGGCCATCTGAGGGAGGTAAAAGCTTCAGATCAGGGGACAGCGGGCAGTTGAATCTGCATTGAGGTATGTCGCAGTTGTTATTTTCTGAATGGAATTGATGAAAAAATCCTGCTATACCGTTATAATGAACATGTATGTATACTCTACACTTTAGTATTCTGGGGATGGTATTTCACCGGAATTACTCTGTAAAAGTACATTAAACCTTTTATTAGGTATTTTTCATGTTAAACGTTTTTGCTGGAATGTAGAATCGTTTGCATTAATGAGGTACTGAGTGAATAAGTATTTGGGCATTATTTTCCACTTGGCAGTTTGCTTGTGTTAATTATGACAGTTTCGTTTCTCTCTCACTGCTGTGTGTGAGAGGGAGGGGCCGTTTTTGGCGCTCTTTGCTACGCATCAAACATTTCCAGTCAGTTTTTCTGCATGATCCGGTTCATCTCTAACAGAACTCAGGGGTCTTCAAACTTCTTTGAAGGGAGGTAGATTCTCTCAGCAGAGCTGTGAGACTTATATAGTGACTGTGATTTTAAACGTTGTTTAAAATTTAATTAGTGTTATTTTACTAATGGGAACAAACCTTTGCTAAAAAGTTGTGTTGTTTGTTAAGAGTGATGCTATAACTGTTTTTCAGTTCATTATTTCAACTGTCATTTAATCGTTTAGTGCTTCTTGAGGCACAGTACGTTTTTATTAAATAAAATTGTAACCGAGTTGCATGTTTATTGCTAGTGTGTTAAACATGTCTGATTCAGAGGAAGATACCTGTGTCATTTGTTCCAATGCCAAGGTGGAGCCCAATAGAAATTTATGTACTAACTGTATTGATGCTACCTTAAATAAAAGCCAATCTGTACAAATTGAACAAATTTCACCAAACAGCGAGGGGAGAGTTATGCCGACTAACTCGCCTCACGTGTCAGTACCTGCATCTCCCGCCCGGGAGGTGCGTGATATTATGGCGCCTAGTACATCTGGGCAGCCATTACAGATAACATTACAAGATATGGCTACTGTTATGACTGAAGTTTTGGCTAAATTACCAGAACTAAGAGGCAAGCGTGATCACTCTGGGGTGAGAACAGAGTGCGCTGATAATTCTAGGGCCATGTCTGATACTGCGTCACAGCTTGCAGAGCATGAGGACGGAGAGCTTCATTCTGTAGGTGACGGTTCTGATCCAAACAGATTGGATTCAGATATTTCAAATTTTAAATTTAAATTGGAAAACCTCCGTGTATTACTAGGGGAGGTTTTAGCAGCTCTCAACGATTGTAACGCTGTTGCAATACCAGAGAAAATGTGTAGGTTGGATAAATACTTTGCGGGTACCGGCGAGTACTGACGTTTTTCCTATACCTAAGAGATTAACTGAAATTGTTACTAAGGAGTGGGATAGACCCGGTGTGCCGTTCTCACCCCCTCCAATATTTAGAAAGATGTTTCCAATAGACGCCACCACACGGGACTTATGGCAAACGGTCCCTAAGGTGGAGGGAGCAGTTTCTACTTTAGCTAAGCGTACCACTATCCCGGTGGAGGATAGCTGTGCTTTTTCAGATCCTATGGATAAAAAATTAGAGGGTTACCTTAAGAAAATGTTTATTCAACAAGGTTTTATATTACAACCCCTTGCATGCATCGCGCCGATCACGGCTGCGGCAGCATTTTGGATTGAGTCTCTGGAAGAGAACCTTAGTTCAGCTACGCTGGACGACATTACGGACAGGCTTAGAGTCCTTAAACTAGCTAATTCATTCATTTCGGAGGCCGTAGTACATTTAACCAAACTTACGGCTAAGAATTCAGGATTCGCCATTCAGGCACGCAGAGCGCTGTGGCTAAAATCCTGGTCGGCTGATGTAACGTCTAAGTCCAAATTACTTAGTATACCTTTCAAGGGGCAAACTTTATTTGGGCCCGGTTTGAAAGAAATTATTGCTGACATTACAGGAGGTAAGGGCCACGCCCTACCTCAAGACAAAGCCAAAGCTAAGGCTAGACAGTCTAATTTTCGTCCCTTTCGGAATTTCAAAGCAGGAGCAGCGCCAACTTCCACTGCACCAAAACAGGGAGGAGCTGTTGCTCGTTACAGACAAGGCTGGAAGCCTAATCAGTCCTGGAACAAGGGCAAGCAGGCCAGTAAACCTGCTGCTGTCCCAAAGACAGCATGAACCGAGGGCCCCCGATCCGGGACCGGATCTAGTGGGGGGCAGACTCTCTCTCTTCGCCCAGGCTTGGGCAAGAGATGTCCAGGATCCCTGGGCGCTAGAGATCATATCTCAGGGATACCTTCTAGACTTCAAATCCTCTCCCCCAAGAGGGAGATTTCATCTGTCAAGGTTGTCAACAAACCAAATAAAGAAAGACGCGTTTCTACGCTGTGTACAAGATCTATTATTAATGGGAGTGATCCATCCAGTTCCGCGGTCGGAACAAGGACAAGGGTTTTACTCAAACCTGTTTGTGGTTCCCAAAAAAGAGGGAACTTTCAGGCCAATCTTGGATTTAAAGATCCTAAACAAATTCCTAAGAGTTCCATCGTTCAAAATGGAAACTATTCGGACAATCTTACCCATGATCCAAGAGGGTCAGTACATGACCACAGTGGATTTAAAGGATGCTTACCTTCACATACCGATTCACAAAGATCATTACCGGTATCTAAGGTTTGCCTTCTTAAACAGGCATTACCAGTTTGTAGCCCTTCCATTCGGATTGACTACGGCTCCAAGAATCTTTACAAAGGTTCTGGGTGCCCTTCTGGCGGTACTAAGACCGCGAGGAATTTCGGTAGCTCCGTACCTAGACGACATTCTGATACAAGCTTCAAGCTTTCAAACTGCCAAGTCTCATACAGAGTTAGTTCTGGCATTTCTAAGGTCGCACGGATGGAAAGTGAACGAAAAGAAGAGTTCTCTCTTTCCTCTCACAAGAGTTCCATTCTTGGGGACTCTTATAGATTCTGTAGAAATGAAGATTTATCTGACAGAAGACAGATTAACAAAGCTTCTAAATGCATGCCGTGTCCTTCATTCCATTCAACTCCCGTCAGTAGCTCAATGCATGGAGGTGATCGGCTTAATGGTAGCAGCAATGGACATAGTTCCCTTTGCACGCCTACATCTCAGACCGCTGCAATTGTGCATGCTGAGTCAGTGGAATGGGGATTACTCAGATTTGTCCCCCACTCTGAATCTGGATCAAGAGACCAGAAACTCTCTTCTATGGTGGCTTTCTCGGCCACATCTGTCCAGGGGGATGCCGTTCAGCAGGCCGGACTGGACAATTGTAACAACAGACGCCAGCCTTCTAGGTTGGGGCGCTGTCTGGAATTCTCTGAAGGCTCAGGGACAATGGAGTCAGGAGGAAAGTCTCCTGCCAATAAACGTTCTGGAATTGAGAGCAGTTCTCAATGCCCTTCTAGCTTGGCCCCAGTTAAAGACTCGGGGGTTCATCAGGTTTCAGTCGGACAACATCACGACTGTAGCTTACATCAACCATCAAGGAGGGACAAGAAGCTCCCTAGCAATGATAGAAGTATCAAAGATAATTCGCTGGGCAGAGTCTCACTCTTGCCATCTGTCAGCAATCCACATCCCGGGAGTGGAGAACTGGGAGGCGGATTTCTTGAGTCGCCAGACTCTTCATCCGGGGGAGTGGGAACTTCATCCGGAGGTCTTTGCCCAAATACTTCAACGTTGGGGCAAACCAGAGATAGATCTCATGGCGTCTCGCCAGAACGCCAAACTTCCTCGCTACGAATCCAGATCCAGGGATCCGGGAGCGGTTCTGATAGATGCTTTGACAGCACCTTGGAACTTCAGGATGGCTTATGTGTTTCCACCCTTCCCGCTGCTTCCTCGATTGATTGCCAAAATCAAACAGGAGAAAGCATCAGTGATTCTAATAGCGCCTGCATGGCCGCGCAGGACTTGGTATGCAGATCTAGTGGACATGTCATCCTGTCCGCCTTGGTCTCTACCTCTAAGACAGGACCTTCTGATTCAGGGTCCATTCAAACATCAAAGTCTAACTTCTCTGAAGCTGACTGCTTGGAAATTGAACGCTTGATTTTATCAAAACGTGGTTTTTCTGAGTCGGTTATTGATACCCTGATACAGGCTAGGAAGCCTGTTACCAGAAAGATTTACCATAAAATATGGCGTAAATACCTATACTGGTGTGAATCCAAAGATTACTCTTGGAGTAAGGTTAGGATTCCAAGGATATTGTCTTTTCTACAAGAAGGTTTAGAAAAGGGTTTATCGGCTAGCTCATTAAAGGGACAGATTTCAGCTCTGTCCATCTTGTTTCACAGGCGTCTGTCAGAAAATTCAGACATCCAAGCCTTTTGTCAGGCTTTAACTAGGATCAAGCCTGTGTTTAAAACTGTTGCTCCGCCATGGAGTTTAAACTTAGTTCTTAACGTTTTACAGGGTGTTCCGTTTGAACCCCTTCATTCCATTGATATAAAATTGTTATCTTGGAAAGTTCTATTTTTAATGGCTATTTCCTCGGCTCGAAGAGTCTCTGAGTTATCAGCCCTACATTGTGATTCTCCTTATCTGATCTTTCACTCAGACAAGGTAGTTCTGCGTACTAAACCTGGGTTCTTACCTAAGGTAGTCACTAACAGGAATATCAATCAAGAGATTGTTGTTCCATCCTTGTGTCCAAATCCTTCTTCAAAGAAGGAACGTCTTCTACACAATCTGGATGTAGTTCGTGCCCTCAAGTTCTACTTGCAGGCAACTAAAGATTTTCGCCAAACTTCTTCCCTGTTTGTCGTTTATTCTGGACAGAGGAGAGGTCAAAAAGCTTCGGCTACCTCTCTCTCTTTTTGGCTTCGTAGCTTAATACGTTTAGCCTATGAGACTGCTGGACAGCAGCCTCCTGAAAGAATTACAGCTCATTCCACTAGAGCTGTGGCTTCCACTTGGGCCTTTAAGAATGAGGCCTCTGTTGAACAGATTTGCAAGGCTGCAACTTGGTCTTCGCTTCATACTTTTTCCAAATTTTACAAATTTGACACTTTTGCTTCTTCGGAGGCTATTTTTGGGAGAAAGGTTCTTCAGGCAGTGGTTCCTTCTGTATAATGAGCCTGCCTATCCCTCCCGTCATCCGTGTACTTTTGCTTTGGTATTGGTATCCCAGAAGTAATGATGACCCGTGGACTGATCACACATAACAGAAGAAAACATAATTGATGCTTACCTGATAAATTCCTTTCTTCTGTTGTGTGATCAGTCCACGGCCCGCCCTGTTTTTAAGGCAGGTGCATATTTTTTAAATTATAATTCAGTCACCACTACACCCTTGGTTTCTCCTTTCTCGTTGGTCTTTGGTCGAATGACTGGAGGTGACGTAGAGGGGAGGAGCTATATAGCAACTCTGCTGGGTGAATCCTCTTGCACTTCCTGTAGGGGAGCAGCTAATATCCCAGAAGTAATGATGACCCGTGGACTGATCACACAACAGAAGAAAGGAATTTATCAGGTAAGCATAAATTATGTTTTTATCCCTCCCTCTCTAGTGACTCTTGCGTGGAAAGATCCACATCTTGGGTAATCATTATCCCATACGTCACTAGCTCATGGACTCTTGCTAATTACATGAAAGAAAACATAATTTATGTAAGAACTTACCTGATAAATTCATTTCTTTCATATTAGCAAGAGTCCATGAGGCCCCCCTTTTTTTGTGGTGGTTATGATTTTTTTGTGTGTGAGGGGTGTATTTATAGGCATTTTGAGGTTTGGGAAACTTTGCCCCTCCTGGTAGGAATGTATATCCCATACGTCACTAGCTCATGGACTCTTGCTAATATGAAAGAAATGAATTTATCAGGTAAGTTCTTACATAAATTATGTTTTATGCTTACCTGATTAATTTATTTTACGATATGACGAGTCCACGGCCCACCCTGTTCTTTTTAAGACAGTTTTCTTTATATTTTATAAACTTCAGTCACCTCTGCACCTTTTAGCCTTTCCTTTTCTCTTCCTATACCTTCGGCCGAATGACTGAGGGTGGAGGGGAAGGGAGGGGCTATATATACAGCTCTGCTGTGGTGCTCTTTGCCACTTCCTGTTAGCAGGAGGTTAATATCCCACAAGTAAGGATGAATTCCATGGACTCATCATATCGTAAAAGAAATTAATTTATCAGGTAAGCATAAATTTACTTTTTTTACTTCTGGTTTTAATGTTTTTTATGTCACTATGCTCTTGTCCTATCTTCGGGGTCCGGGGTCCAGTGTTGCATCTAATGATGGTTCCAATATAATGTATGTAATTTACGGCGATTAGTTATATATGAGGTATTTGGTCTCTAAACCCTGCAGTGTCGTTGATTTGTTCGGTGATTGCTATACTCCAGCATTTGGGGGATGTTTGATATATGGCTAGACAAGTCCTTTATGGATTTGGTTTCGATGATTGAGGATCCTAACTGGGTGGTCCAGAGTCACTCTAGTGTGAGTGACGTGTGCTACATTAGAGATGCCGGCAGGTGCCTAGTTGGCTCTATCTGGGCACCTCTTAAGATCACACTGCCTTTGTACCCAGGTGGGGTTCACCTTTGTTTGCAGATGTTAAGGTGGTTTTATTTTTAATGAATATACTTTGTACTTTATCATGTAGTTTTCATGTAACCTGTTATTTTCACTTTACTGGTGGTTATCAACCTATCACATTTTGGTATTTGGGGGTGTGTAAGCTACAGGACCTTTGATTCGTTCTGAGATTTCTGGGAGTGTGTTTAGGGGCCTATTTAAGGCTGCTTTTTTCACTGTAACACTGTCAGAGGAAGGGACTGTGCTTGGTAACAAATATAAAGAGTAGTCCTCTATCACCATTCGTATATGGCATTATCAGTTTTCCTTGCATATAATGTGTTATTAACACCAATATAAGTGTAATTAATAGAAAAAAATGCTCATTCTACTAGTAAGCATCTGCAAAATTAAGAATCTACCCACAGCACATTCCAAACGTACATTAGGATAATGTGCAAGGGTGTATTCTCGCTAGTCATGCATAATTATCTTAAATTAAACCCATATATAGTTAAAAAGTAGAATACAAAATGCCAAGTACTTATGCTCAACTAACTCTACTAAAACAATATAAGGCAGATGCCAAATAAAATAAAAGATAGTGATTATATTTATTTCTGCCAATAGTATATAATATCATGTTCCGAGTTAAAGCCGAGTGGCAATAAACTCTTAGTTTTAAAAATAAAATATGTTTCTTGTTTACAAAGTATTTGCAGCTTGTCTCCACCCCTTGGTGGTGTCCTAACCTGCTCTATGGCCTGCCATCTGAAAGAACTTACATTTTGATGGTGCAAGTCCATAAAATTTGTTGAAAGTGCAGAGCATTCCCGTTCATTAAAGAAGTAGGATAAATGCTCTTTGATACGCTTACCTACTTCTCTGGTAGTTCTACCTGTGTACTGTTTTTTACACTTGGTGCTCTCAATTATGTATATAACAAATGTGCTTTTACAGGTAACACAACCTTTAGTTTGAAATTCCTCCCCCGTGACATGGGACTTAAATGTAGCGGATATGTTAATATGATCACATGATGTGCACGCCTTTCTACCACATTTATAAGTGCCATTAAACCGCATCCAGGAAGACCCAGAATTAGTTTCAGTTCTTAACATGCTCGGGGCGAGAATGTTGCCCAATGTTACATTTCTTTTGGGAACAAACATATAACCGTGTTTGATAGTTTTTCTCAAATCTTTGTCTCCCATCAAAATTGGCAAATTTTTCTTAATTATTTGGCACACATCCTCATATTGATTAGCGTAAGATGTAATGAATTTGGGTTTGTGTTGATTAGACAGTTTATCATTTCTTTGGGACACCTCTTTCCTTTTCTCCTACATTGGTGTATCCGGTCCATGGCTTCATCCTTACTTGTGGGATATTCTCATTCCCTACAGGAAGTGGCAAAGAGAACACACAGCAGAATTGTCCATATAGCTCCCCCTAGGCTCCGCCCGCCCGCCCAGTCATTCTCTTTGCCGCTCTAACTAGTAGCATCTCCACGGGGGTGGTAAAGAGTATGTGGTGTTAGTTGTAGTTTTTTATTTCTTCTATCAAGAGTTTATTTTAAAATAGTGCCGGCTTGTACTATTTACTCTGCAGCAGAAAGTGATGAAGATTTCTGCTAAGAGGAATATGATTTTAGCACCAGTAACTAAAATCCATGGCTGTTCCCACGCAGGACTGTTGAAACCAGAGAACATCAGTTGGGGGGAACAGTTTGCAGGCTTAACTGCTTCAGGTATGATCAGTCATTTTTCTAACAAGACCATGTAATGCTAGAAGACTGTCAGAATTTCCCTCTGGGATAGGTAAGCCATTTTTCTTAGACTCAGTATAAAATTGATGGCTTATATTAAGGGCTCTATGCTGGTTGACACTAATTGTGGGCTTAATCGATTGCTTTTTAGCATGTTTTTGGCTATAAATAAGGTGTTTTTTCAAACTTTAAAACACTTTTGGGGTTTTTTTTTGTTTTTTTTTTGTTTTTTTATACTTTTATTTTATTGAGGTATAGTTTTGGCGGCCAAACATAGTATTACAACATAATGAAAGTACATTCCAATTAAACAGGATTAAACATAAGAGTTGCATATGCAATGAACATAATCCACTGACATCATGCCATGAAGCTAATAAACGTTACAATTGCTATGAAAATGAACACACATATTGAAGCTAGGCTCATGAGTATGTCTACCGCATATGCAGTGAGCAGTGTCTATTATTTCCATAGTGTGGAGCCATGGATACAAACATTTACTAAAAACTATTCAACAGCACGCCAATGTTGTTTCTAAACCTTCTTATTTATGTGGAAAGGCCACTCTTGGACCCTACCTCAAATGCAGTAAATGGCACTTACAGAAGGTTACTTTAGCTGGAAGAGACCACTCATGGATCTCATAGTCTAAACCTCATTTTTTAGTTTTGTCTTGCTTTTTGACATATAATAGTTTAACAAGGTGGGATAACGTCAAACAAATTACAAATAGGACTCTGCCTTGCATGTAGCCAAGATATACCATTTAAATGCTGGGTAAAATATTAGGCTACACTGAAACTTGGATATTACCACTATGTGTTTATGTATTATAAGGGTTGGGAGATAGCAAGTAAGTACTTTTTAACATTTAACAGGTTAATAGGATGGTGTAGTAATGAGAAAATTTTGTAGATAGGACTCTGCCTTACACATAATCGAGAGATACTATTTAAATACTAAGGAGAATATAAAACTACTCTGAAACTTGGGGATTACAACTATGTAAGGATATATTGCAAGGATGGGTAGGTTGGAGGAAGCTATATGTAAAACAGAAATAGCTGCTCTTTATGGAAATTCCTTAGAACCAATCCACAAATTAATAACATGTACATATAGTAAATGAGGATCCCACTACAGTATATCTATGATAGAGAGCTACATACTTCTAAGCTGATTACTGCATTTAAATGAATAAATAAAAAATAGATGCGCCATCTCGGCCGCTGACGAAGCATCATTAACAAATATAGATGCAACCAGACATTGTGACAAAAATATAAATATCAATTAGGAAAGAGGGTAAATGTTAACACTCTTAATGTAAGGGTGAACCCAAGTACATATTGTGGAGCAGTAAATAAGACCCAAATAAACAATGCAGTAGACCTGCAAACCTACAGTAAATGATCCTTAAATGGCTATATGTATGTTACAAGAGTGCATTGCTAAAGTGGGACTACGACTGTGATTTACAGAGAATAAGGTATTATGTTGCTAGGCTTAACATCTATATGTACACAGTAAGGATTAATGTGATAATACATTGTATATTGTGAAACATCAAATGAATCATAAACAGTGTTAGGGATCTGCGATCTGTGAACGGATCGTATGAAAAAAGATAGGCAAAATGACCCATCTGGGCTTTAGCAGACACATGCTTAAACTAACGCTAGATCCTCTTGACGTATACATTAGTGACCAGTCCGGTGCGTAAGGGAAGAGAGGATATCAATGTCTCAGGATGGGCTTAGCAAACCTGTACCGGTAGTGATATCGAGTCTCCCCTGCTTACTCCGCAAAAATCTCCAAAGGCAGTCCTATGCCAATTAAGTGTTGCATTAAGTGTTGCCCGCCGGGATCCCAATCTAGGCTCAGCAGAGTTGTATAAAAGCAGGCACCTGAAATGCAGGGAGTCTGTAGTGTGTGCGCTGCTTTTAATTGTGCAGGATTGTTGGTCTGAGTACAGTTCTCTGTTGATGACCCTCTGGAGGCATATTTTACAAGTAACTGTTGCGCAGCGAAGCTTAAGCCTATTATGCTGTCCTCCGTTCCTACCGCAGGGTGTATGTCTTGGATCTGCCAGGGTGCAATTGATTGTCCCGTTCTATCAGTGGAGAACACATGTGAATCCCTTTTAAGAGTGTTCCAAGGCTGAGTTGGGTCATGCTTTATGATTGTAGTCTCCTCTGTCGGGGATAGAGCTGTGTGGATCTCCGTGTAGTTCCCAAAGTGCTTCACCGGCTCTGCAGGCCCTGCAAACACGTCTTCCATAGTGATACCGGAGGTGAGAGGTAGGCGCCAGGGCCCCAAAACGCCACCCCCCCCTCCTTCCATCTCGGCAGGCTTAGGATGAAATAATTGTGGGACCGGGCTACTGCTACAAACATATGTTAGGCTATTTAGTGTATCCACAAGAGCAGCAAGTGACCATCAATCAGGTTGCATATCTCCCCTAATAAATAGTAGGGTATCTCCATGATATGTATGTAGTGGTGTTCCTTTGGCAGACGAATGATACACAATAGTTCCAGCAATGTCTTGTAATCGGCACTGCGTGCCTCCTAACGACAAGGCCCAAGTGTGCCTCGCCGGGGGGTGTAAAAAAAAGGCCTCAACCTTCCACTGTGCTCCGAGAGCTCAAAACTGCAGATATCTCGTCGATATTGGGCTCAACAGATGCAGGTTGTTAAGTGAGATGAGAATCTATTAGTATATCCAGTGATTGAGCTATTTAGAAAGTTAGTTCAATTAGAGATGGATAAAATGCAGGAGCAGTATGGAATTATGCAGCCTATCATGGCTGCCACCCGGAAGTTCCCCCCACTTTTGGGGTTTAATTTGCGCCTGGCACTTAGTTAGACACCTAATCTAGTCAGAAAGGCCCCTCCACTCTGGAATGAAGAAGGAGGAGGCCTCATTTTTGCGCCTCAATTGCGCAGTGTTTATTGACTAGGCAGTTCATGCAGCTTCACGTGGGGAGTCCAGAGGCTCAGAAAAGGACTCCAGAGAGGCTTATTTGCTACCAAAATAATACCTAAGGAAGGTAAAGGCCACAGTGGAAGCTGTGGCAGGGGACTGTACTGTGTTAACCGGTTAATAACTGTTATTAGCTCCGGTTTGGGCATTAAGGGGTTAATTGGTCTGAAAACTTGTGTGCAATCTTTTCAAAGCATTAAGACACTGTGGTGAAAATTTCATTAAAATCGGATGTTTATTTGATGGTTTTTTGATGTTTCAGTAATAGTGTGCACTTTTATTATTTAAAGAGACAATAACGTTTTTGTAAAAAATAATTTTTATTGCATTGAAGTTCTGTTGATATCTGTCAAACATGTCTGAACCTCAGATAACCTATGTTCTGTATGCTCAAAGTCCAAGGTGGTTCCCCCATTAAATTTATGTGTGAAGTGTGCCATAGCGTCCAAGCAGCTTAAGGACCATACAATCACACTTAAAAACATAGCCCAAGATGATTCTTTAGCTGAAGGTTGTGAAGATAGCTCGCTATCCTCTCCTTCTGTGTCAATACCAGCTATGCCCACGCCAGCGTTGCCCAGTACATCTAACGCACCAATTGTGATTACTATGCAACAGTTAGCGACAGTAATGGATAATTCTCTTTCAGCATTTTTATCTAAACTGCCAGCTTTTCCTAGGAAGCGTGATTGCTCAGTTTTAAACACAGAAAATGAGCAAGCTGACGCAGAGGATAATTTATCTGTAGTGCCCTCACATCAATCTGACTTGGCGGTGAGGGAGGGCCTGTCTGAGGGAGAAATTTCTGACACAGGAAAAGTTTCTCAGCAGGCAGAGCCTGATGCCATAGCATTTAAATTTAAGCTAGAACACCTCCGCGCCCTACTTAAGGAGGTCCTAGCTACACTTGATGATTGTGATCCTTTGGTGATCCCTGAAAAATTGTGTAAAATGGACAAATTCTTAGAAGTCCCAATACACACTGATGCATTTCCGATACCTAAGAGGGTGGCGGATATCGTGACTAAGGAGTGGGAGAAGCCAGGTGTACCCTTTGTTCCCCCTCCTATATTTAAGAAAATTTTCCCAATTGTTGACCCTAGAAGGGACGCATGGCAGACGGTCCCTAAGGTAGAGGGGGCAGTTTCAACACTAGCTAAGCACACGACTATACCAATAGAAGACAGTTGCGCTTTCAAAGATCCGATGGATAAAAAATTAGGTTGACTTAAGAAAATTTTTGTTCAACAAGGTTTTCTTCTACAACCAATTTCTTGCATTATTCCTGTAACCACTGCAGCTGCTTTTTGGTTTGAGGAATTAGAGAACTCCCTCCAGAAGGAAACTTCTTATGATGAAGTCATGGATAGAATTCACGCCCTCAAGTTGGCTAATTCTTTCATTACAGATGCCGCTATGCAGTTAGCTAAATTAGCGGCGAAAAATTTCGGCTTCGCAATAGTAGCACGTAGAGCACTTTGGCTAAAGTCGTGGTCGGCGGATGTGTCATCCAAAACAAAATTGCTTAATATTCCTTTCAAGGGTAAGACCCTATTTGGGCCAGAGTTGAAAGAAATTATTTCAGATATCACTGGGGGAAAGGGCCATGCTCTCCCACAGGATAGACCTTTCAAAGCTAAAAACAAGTCTAATTTTCGTTCCTTTCGCAATTTCAGGAACGGACCGGCTTCTACCTCTACAGCCACTAGGCAAGAGGGTAACGCACCCCAGCCCAAACCGGCATGGAAACCAATGCAAGGCTGGAACAAGGGTAAACAGGCCAAAAAGCCTGCTGCTGCTACCAAGACAGCATGAAGGGGTAGCCCCCGATCCGGGACCAGATCTAGTAGGGGGCAGACTTTCTCTCTTTGCTCAGGCCTGGGCGAGAGATGTTCCGGACCCCTGGGCATTAGAAATTGTCTCTCAGGGGTATCTTCTAGAATTCAAGGACCTTCCTCCAAGGGGAAGGTTCCACATGTCTCGTTTATCTTTAGACCAGATAAAGAGACAGGCATTCTTACATTGCGTAGAAGACCTCTTAAAAATGGGAGTTATACGCCCAGTTCCAACAGTAGAACAAGGACTGGGATTTTACTCAAACCTGTTTGTAGTTCCCAAAAAGGAAGGAACTTTCAGGCCAATTCTGGACTTAAAGATCCTAAACAAATTCCTCAAAGTTCCATCATTCAAGATGGAAACCATTCGGACAATCTTACCAATGATCCAGGAGGGTCAATATATGACTACCGTGGACTTAAAGGATGCGTACCTGCATATTCCTATCCACAAAGATCACCATCAATTCCTGAGGTTCGCTTATCTGGACAAGCATTATCAGTTCGTGGCTCTTCCCTTCGGATTGGCCACTGCTCCCAGAATTTTCACAAAAGTGCTAGGGTCTCTTCTAGCGGTGCAAAGGCCAAGGGGCATTGCAGTAGCACCTTACCTAGACGACAAGCGTCGTCCTTTCACAAAGCAAAGGCTCATACAGACATTGTTCTAGCCTTTCTAAGGTCCCACGGGTGGAAGGTGAACATAGAAAAAAGTTCTCTGTCCCCGTTCACAAGGGTTCCCTTCCTGGGAACAATAATAGACTCAGTAGAAATGAAGATCTTTCTGACAGAGGCCAGGAAGTTAAAACTTCTGAACACTTGTCGAGTTCTTCAATCCATTCCTCAACCCTCCATAGCTCAGTGCATGGAGGTAATAGGACTCATGGTTGCAGCAATGGACGTGGTTCCATTTGCTCGAATTCATTTAAGACCATTGCAACTGTGAATGCTCAAACAGTGGAATGGAGATTATGCAGATTTGTCTCCCCAGATTCAAATGGACCAGAAAACAAGAGACTCAATCCTCTGGTGGTTGTCTCTGGATCACCTGTCTCAGGGAATGAGTTTCCGCAGACCGGAGTGGATCATAATCACGACCGACGCCAGTCTCCTAGGCTGGGGTGCGGTCTGGGAGTCCCTGAAGGCTCAGGGTCTATGGTCTCGGGAAGAATCTCTTCTCCCGATAAACATTTTGGAATTTAGAGCGATATTCAATGCGCTCCAGGCATGGCCTCAACTAGCGGAGGCCAAATTCATCAGATTTCAGTCGGACAACATGACGACTGTGGCGTATATCAATCATCAGGGGGGAACAAAGAGTTCCCTGGCGATGAGAGAGGTATCCAAAATCATCAAATGGGCAGAGGATCGCTCTTCCCATCTATCAGCAATTCACATCCCAGGAGTGGACAACTGGGAAGCGGATTTCCTGAGTCGTCAGACTTTCCATCCAGGGGAGTGGGAACTTCACCCGGAGGTTTTTGCCCAGTTAACCCAACTATGGGGCATTCCAGATCTGGATCTGATGGCGTCACGTCAGAACTCCAAACTTCCACGTTACGGGTCCAGGTCCAGGGATCCCAAGGCGACATTGGTAGATGCCTTAATAGCGCCTTGGTCGTTCAATCTAGCTTATGTCTTTCCACCGTTTCTTCTTCTCCCCCGACTAGTAGCCAGAATCAAACAGGAGAAGGCTTCGGTAATTCTGATAGCTCCTGCGTGGCCACGCAGGACTTGGTATGCGGACTTGGTGAACATGTCATCGGTTCCACCATGGAAGCTACCTTTGAGGCAGGACCTTCTAATTCAAGGTCCATTCGAACATCCAAACCTAGTTTCTCTGCAACTGACTGCTTGGAGATTGAACGCTTGATTCTAGTTAAGCGTGGGTTTTCGGAATCAGTTATAGATACTCTGATCCAGGCTAGAAAGCCTGTCACTAGGAAAATTTACCATAAGATATGGCGGAAATATCTTTGTTGGTGCGAATCCAAGGGTTACTCATGGAGTAAGATTAGGATTCCGAGGATACTATCTTTTCTCCAAGAAGGATTGGAGAAAGGTCTATCAGCTAGTTCCTTAAAAGGACAGATATCTGCTTTCTCTGTTTTGTTACACAAGCGTCTGGCAGCCGTGCCAGATGTTCAGGCGTTTGTACAGGCTTTAGTTCGAATCAAGCCTGTCTACAGACCTGTGGCTCCTCCATGGAGTCTAAATTTAGTACTTTCAGTTCTTCAAGGGGTTCCGTTTGAACCTCTACATTCCATAGATATTAAGTTACTATCTTGGCAGGTTTTGTTTTTGGTTGCTATTTCTTCTGCTAGAAGAGTTTCTGAATTGTCTGCTTTGCAGTGTAATTCACCTTATCTGGTGTTCCATGCAGATAAGGTTTTTTTGCGTACCAAACCTGGTTTTCTTCCAAAAGTGGTTTCTAATAAGAATATTAACCAGGAAATCATTGTTCCTTCTCTGTGCCCTAATCCAGCTTCTAAGAAGGAACGACTGTTACACAATTTTGATGTGGTTCGTGCTTTAAAATTCTATTTACAAGCGACTAAAGATTTCAGACAAACATCATCCTTGTTTGTTGTCTATTCTGGTAAGAGGAAAGGTCAGAAAGCGACTGCTACCTCTCTTTCCTTCTGGCTGAAAAGCATCATCAGATTGGCTTATGAGACTGCTGGACAGCAGCCTCCTGAACGAGTTACAGCTCATTCCACCAGAGCTGTGGATTCCACATGGGCTTTCAAGAATGAGGCTTCTGTTGAACAGATTTGTAAGGCAGCAACTTGGTCTTCACTGCATACATTCACCAAATTTTACAAATTCGATACTTTTGCTTCTTCGGAGGCTATTTTTGGGAGAAAGGTTTTGCAAGCTGTGGTGCCTTCCGTTTAGGTTACCTGACTTGTTCCCTCCCTTCATCCGTGTCCTAAAGCTTTGGTATTGGTTCCCACAAGTAAGGATGAAGCCGTGGACCGGATACACCAATGTAGGAGAAAACAGAATTTATGTTTACCTGATAAATTTCTTTCTCCTACGGTGTATCCGGTCCACTGCCCACCCTGACATTTTGTCAGGTTTAAATTTATTTTTCCAAACTACAGTCACCACTGCACCCTATGGTTCTCCTTTTTCTCCTAACCGTCGGTCGAATGACTGGGGGGGGCGGAGCCTAGGGGGAGCTATATGGACAGCTCTGCTGTGTGTTCTCTTTGCCACTTCCTGTAGGGAATGAGAATATCCCACAAGTAAGGATGAAGCCGGGGACCGGATACACCGTAGTTGAAAGAAATGTATCAGGTAAACATAAATTCTGTTTCTAGTAAAGTTTTCCTGTTAACATCCTGGCTTTCAAAAAATGCCTCGTCTATAACTCTTTTGGGATATCCTCTTTTCATCATTCTTGTTTTTAAATCTCTGCTCTCTAATCGAAAAGTTTCCTCCAAGGTGCAATTCCGTAGGAATTGGCTCTTGGCAATGCCTTTGAAGATCTGCTTCGGATGACAGCTACGTTCATGTAGCAGACTATTGCCCGAAATTGGTTTTCGGTAGAGAGCAGAGATTATTTTACCTCCTTTCACATCACCTGAAAGGGAAATATCTAAGAAGTTAATCTTGTTTTTCTGCCACTCGTAGGTAAACTGTAAACCTACATTATTGTTATTTAAAGCGGCAACAAAGTCACTCGCAGTCTGTGAGTCAGAGGACCATACAATAAGTAGGTCATCAATGAATCTGGTGTACTTGATAATATGATCAGAGGGGGCGGTACTACCGCCATAGACATGGGCCCTCTCCCACCAACCCATGAATAGGTTGGCATATGAGGGGGCAAATTTTGCCCCCATTGCGGTCCCACGTCTCTGGAGGTAGTAGCGTCCCTGGAACATTAAAATATGATGTTCCAGTAAAAATGTTACAATTCTCACAATCAGAGTTTTTGACTCCAAGGATAGATCAGTGAATACATTCAGAAAGTGTGTAATGGAAGTTAAGCCGTGGGTGTGCGGGATGGAGGAGTACAGCGAAATCACATCAACTCCTCCATCCAGGTCACAGATTCCATGAGTTGAAGTGCATGAGAAGTATCCCTAATATAGCTGGGAAGCAACAATACTAGGGGCTGTAAAAAGTTATCCACCCACTTAGATAGTGGTTCCAGTAGGGACCCAATGCCCGCTACTATGGGTCTCCCCTTTATGTTGGACAAACTTTTGTGAACTTTTTGGAGGTGGAGGAAGGTAGGGGTCACCGGATCGGTAACCAAACAATAGTTGGCTGTTTCCCGATCCATCAGACCTTCCTCCACCACCTCATCCAAAAGGTGGGATAATTTTCTAGTGAAGGTAGCTGTAGGATTTTTGGAAAGAACTAAATAAGTGTCAGTATCATCGAGTTGTCTCAGGGCTTCATTCATGTAGTCTACCCTATTCATGACCACTACACTCCCACCTTTATCAAATTGTCTAATCACAATCTCTTCATTTTTTTGAAGGTTCAATAGAGCCTTTCTTTCTTTGATGGAAAGATTAGCGGGGCTGGAATCTATTGTGTTTGAGAGGTCGGTGAGATCTTCAACGACCCTCGCATGAAACAATTCTAGTAATTTGCCTCTTGGCTGAATTGGGTAAAAGTGTGATTTGGGCTTAAGTCTGGGATTGATTTTGGAGACCAGGTTTTTCAGATGGCAGGCCATAGAGCAGGTTAGGACACCACCAAGGGGTGGAGACAAGCTGCCAATACTTTGTAAACAAGTAACATATTATATTTTTAAAACTAAGAGTTTATTTCCACTCGGCTTTAACTCGGAATATGATATTATAAACTATTGGCAGAAATAAATATAATCACCATCTTTTATTTTATTTTGCATCTGCCTCATATTGTTTTAGTAGAGTTAGTTGATCATAAGTACTTGGCATTTTGTTTTCTACTTTTTAACTATATATGGGTTTAATTTAAGATAATTATGCATGACTTGTGAGAATACGCCATAGCACATTATCCTAATGTACGTTTCGAATGTGCTGTGGGTAGATTCTTAATTTCTCTTGTAAGGTGTATCCAGTCCACGGGTTCATCCATTACTTGTGGGATATTCTCCTTCCCAACAGGAATCTGCAAGAGGACACCCACAGCAGAGCTGTCTATATAGCTCCTCCCCTAACTGCCACCCCCAGTCATTCTCTTGCAGCTCTCGACAAGATAGGAAGTATCAAGAGATATGTGGTGACTTAGTGTAGTTTTATCTTCAATCAAAAGTTTGTTATTTTTAAAAGGTACCAGCGTTGTACTGTTTTACTCTCAGGCAGAAATTAGAAGAAGAATCTGCCTGGAGGTTGATGATCTTAGCGGTTTGTAACTAAAGTCCATTGCCGTTCTCACGCATAACTGAAGAGTATGGGAAAGACTTCAGTTGGGGGAACGGTCTGCAGATTACCTGCTTTGAGGTATGTTCAGTATATTTCTAGAGAGATAAGATCTAGAAAATGCTGACAGAGCCTTGTATAATTGAGGTAAGCCTGATGCAGTGATTTAACAACGACTGGGATCATGCTTACAAAAAAAGGGTAATATTCATGTTAATACTCATATTTCTTAGTGACAAAACGTTTACATGTTATATAGAAAGTTTTTTTTCTCTGAGGGTGATAAATCGTTTTTTGGGGCCTAGTTTCCACATGGCTAGTCAGATACTCCTAGGAGTATTTCTTTCATGTAATTAGCAAGAGTCCATGAGCTAGTGACGTATGGGATATACATTCCTACCAGGAGGGGCAAAGTTTCCCAAACCTCAAAATGCCTATAAATACACCCCTCACCACACCCACAAATCAGTTTTACAAACTTTGCCTCCTATGGAGGTGGTGAAGTAAGTTTGTGCTAGATTCTACGTTGATATGCGCTCCGCAGCAGGTTGGAGCCCGGTTTTCCTCTCAGCGTGCAGTGAATGTCAGAGGGATGTGAGGAGAGTATTGCCTATTTGAATGCAATGATCTCCTTCTACGGGGTCTATTTCATAGGTTCTCTGTTATCGGTCATAGAGATTCATCTCTTACCTCCCTTTTCAGATCGACGATATAGTCTTATATATACCATTACCTCTGCTGATTTTCGTTTCAGTACTGGTTTGGCTTTCTACAAACATGTAGATGAGTGTCCTGGGGTAAGTAAGTCTTATTTTCTATGACACTCTAAGCTATGGTTGGGCACTTTTTTATAAAGTTCTAAATATATGTATTCAAACATTTATTTGCCTTGACTCAGGATGTTCAACATTCCTTATTTTCAGACAGTCAGTTTCATATTTGCGATAATTCATTGAATCAATCTTTTTTTCTTACCTTAAAAATTTGACTTTTTCCCTGTGGGCTGTTCGGCTCGCGGGGGCTGAAAATGCTTCATTTTATTGCGTCATTCTTGGCGCTGACTTTTTTGGCGCAAAAAAAAAATCTTTTCTGTTTCCGGCGTCATACGTGTCGCCGGAAGTTGCGTCATTTTTTGACGTTCTTTTGCGCCAAAAATGTCGGCGTTCCGGATGTGGCGTCATTTTTGGCGCCAAAGGCATTTAGGCGCCAAATAATGTGGGCGTCTTATTTGGCGCTAAAAAATATGGGCGTCGCTTTTTGTCTCCACATTATTTAAGTCTTATTTTTCATTGCTTCTGGTTGCTAGAAGCTTGTTTTCTTGGCATTTTTTCGCATTCCTGAAACTGTCATTTAAGGAATTTGATCAATTTTGCTTATATGTTGTTTTTTCTCTTACATATTGCAAGATGTCTCACGTTGCATCTGAGTCAGAAGATACTTCAGGAAAATCGCTGTCTAGTGCTGGAACTACCAAAGCTAAGTGTATCTGCTGTAAACTTTCGGTAGCTGTTCCTCCAGCTGTTGTTTGTACTAATTGTCATGACAAACTTGTTAATACAGATAATATTTCCTTTAGTAATGTACCATTACCTGTTGCAGTTCCATCAACATCTAAGGTTCAGAGTGTTCCTGATAACATAAGAGATTTTGTTTCTGAATCTATTAAGAAGGCTATGTCTGTTATTCCTCCTTCTAGTAAACATAAAAAATCTTTTAAAACTTCTCTTTATACAGATGAATTTTTAAATGAACATCATCATTCTGATTCTAATGACTATTCTGGTTCAGAGGATTCTGTCTCAGAGGTTGATGCTGATAAATCTTCATATTTATTTAAAATGGAATTTATTCGTTCTTTGCTTAAAGAAGTACTAATTGCTTTAGAAATTGAGGATTCTGGTCCTCTTGATACTAAATCTAAACGTTTAGATAAGGTCTTTAAATCTCCTGTGGTTATTCCAGAAGTTTTTCCTGTTCCTGGTGCTATTTCTGAAGTAATTTCCAGAGAGTGGAATAATTTGGGTAATTCATTTACTCCTTCTAAACGTTTTAAGCAATTATATCCTGTGCCGTCTGATAGATTAGAATTTTGGGACAAAATCCCTAAGGTTGATGGGGCTATTTCTACCCTTGCTAAACGTACTACTATTCCTACGTCAGATGGTACTTCGTTTAAGGATCCTTTAGATAGGAAAATTGAATCCTTTCTAAGAAAAGCTTATCTGTGTTCAGGTAATCTTCTTAGACCTGCTATATCATTGGCTGATGTTGCTGCAGCTTCAACTTTTTGGTTGGAAACTTTAGCGCAACAAGTAACAGATCATGATTCTCATAATATTATTATTCTTCTGCAACATGCTAATAATTTTATCTGTGATGCCATTTTTGATATTATCAGAGTTGATGTCAGGTTTATGTCTCTAGCTATTTTAGCTAGAAGAGCTTTATGGCTTAAAACTTGGAATGCTGATATGGCTTCTAAATCAACTCTACTTTCCATTTCTTTCCAGGGAAACAAATTATTTGGTTCTCAGTTGGATTCTATTATCTCAACTGTTACTGGTGGGAAAGGAACTTTTTTACCACAGGATAGAAAATCTAAAGGTAAAAACAGGGCTAATAATCGTTTTCGTTCCTTTCGTTTCAACAAAGAACAAAAGCCTGATCCTTCTTCCTCAGGAGCAGTTTCAGTTTGGAAACCATCTCCAGTCTGGAATAAATCCAAGCCTTCTAGAAAAGCAAAGCCAGCTTCTAAGTCCACATGAAGGTGCGGCCCTCATTCCAGCTCAGCTGGTAGGGGGCAGGTTACGTTTTTTCATAGAAATTTGGATCAATTCTGTTCACAATCTTTGGATTCAGAACATTGTTTCAGAAGGGTACAGAATTGGTTTCAAGATAAGACCTCCTGCAAAGAGATTTTTTCTTTCCCGTGTCCCAGTAAATCCAGTGAAAGCTCAAGCATTTCTGAAATGTGTTTCAGATCTAGAGTTGGCTGGAGTAATTATGCCAGTTCCAGTTCTGGAACAGGGACTGGGGTTTTATTCGAATCTCTTCATTGTACCAAAGAAGGAGGATTCCTTCAGACCAGTTCTGGATCTAAAAATATTGAATCGTTATGTAAGGATACCAACATTCAAAATGGTAACTGTAAGGACTATCTTGCCTTTTGTTCAGCAAGGGCATTATATGTCCACGATAGATTTACAGGATGCATATCTACATATTCCGATTCATCCAGATCACTATCAGTTCCTGAGATTCTCTTTCCTGGACAAGCATTACCAGTTTGTGGCTCTGCCGTTTGGCCTAGCTACAGCCCCAAGAATTTTTACAAAGGTTCTCGGTGCCCTTCTGTCTGTAATCAGAGAACAGGGTATTGTGGTATTTCCTTATTTGGACGATATCTTGGTACTTGCTCAGTCTTTACATTTAGCAGAATCTCATACGAATCAACTTGTGTTGTTTCTTCAAGATCATGGTTGGAGGATCAATTCACTAAAAAGTTCATTGATTCCTCAGACAAGGGTAACCTTTCTGGGTTTCCAGATAGATTCAGTGTCCATGACTCTGTCTTTGACAGACAAGAGACGTCTAAAATTGATTTCAGCTTGTCGAAACCTTCAGTCACAATCATTCCCTTTGGTAGCCTTATGCATGGAAATTCTAGGTCTTATGACTGCTGCATCGGACGCGATCCCCTTTGCTCGTTTTCACATGCGACCTCTTCAGCTCTGTATGCTGAATCAATGGTGCAGGGATTACACAAAGATATCTCAATTAATATCTTTAAAACCGATTATACGACACTCTCTGACGTGGTGGACAGATCACCATCGTTTAATTCAGGGGGCTTCTTTTGTTCTTCCGACCTGGACTGTAATTTCAACAGATGCAAGTCTTACAGGTTGGGGAGCTGTGTGGGGATCTCTGACGGCACAAGGAGTTTGGGAATCTCAGGAGGTGAGATTACCGATCAATATTTTGGAACTCCGTGCAATTTTCAGAGCTCTTCAGTCTTGGCCTCTTCTGAAGAGAGAATCGTTCATTTGTTTTCAGACAGACAATGTCACAACTGTGGCATACATCAATCATCAAGGAGGGACTCACAGTCCTCTGGCTATGAAAGAAGTATCTCGAATTCTGGTTTGGGCGGAATCCAGCTCCTTTCTAATCTCTGCGGTTCATATCCCAGGTATAGACAATTGGGAAGCGGATTATCTCAGTCGCCAAACGTTGCATCCGGGCGAATGGTCTCTTCACCCAGAGGTATTTCTTCAGATTGTTCAAATGTGGGAACTTCCAGAAATAGATCTGATGGCGTCTCATCTAAACAAGAAACTTCCCAGGTATCTGTCCAGATCCCGGGATCCTCAGGCGGAGGCAGTGGATGCATTATCGCTTCCTTGGAAGTATCATCCTGCCTATATCTTTCCGCCTCTAGTTCTTCTTCCAAGAGTAATCTCCAAGATTCTGAAGGAATGCTCGTTTGTTCTGCTGGTAGCTCCGGCATGGCCTCACAGGTTTTGGTATGCGGATCTTGTCCGGATGGCCTCTTGCCAACCGTGGACTCTTCCGTTAAGACCAGACCTTCTGTCGCAAGGTCCTTTTCTCCAACATAGGTGTGTCCGGTCCACGGCGTCATCCTTACTTGTGGGATATTCTCTTCCCCAACAGGAAATGGCAAAGAGCCCAGCAAAGCTGGTCACATGATCCCTCCTAGGCTCCGCCTACCCCAGTCATTCTCTTTGCCGTTGTACAGGCAACATCTCCACGGAGATGGCTTAGAGTTTTTTAGTGTTTAACTGTAGTTTTTATTATTCAATCAAGAGTTTGTTATTTTGAAATAGTGCTGGTATGTACTATTTACTCAGAAACAGAAAAGAGATGAAGATTTCTGTTTGTATGAGGAAAATGATTTTAGCAACCGTCACTAAAATCCATGGCTGTTCCACACAGGACTGTTGAGAGCAATTAACTTCAGTTGGGGGAACAGTGTGCAGTCTCTTGCTGCTTGAGGTATGACACATTCTAACAAGACGATGTAATGCTGGAAGCTGTCATTTTCCCTATGGGATCCGGTAAGCCATGTTTATTACGATCGTAAATAAGGGCTTCACAAGGGCTTATTAAAACTGTAGACTTTTTTTGGGCTAAATCGATTCATTATTAACACATATTTAGCCTTGAGGAATCATTTTATCTGGGTATTTTGATATAATAATATCGGCAGGCACTGGTTTAGACACCTTATTCTTTAGGGGCTTTCCCAAAGCATAAGCAGAGCCTCATTTTCGCGCCGGTGTTGCGCACTTGTTTTTGAGAGGCATGGCATGCAGTCGCATGTGAGAGGAGCTCTGATACTTAGAAAAGACTTTCTGAAGGCGTCATTTGGTATCGTATTCCCCTTTGGGCTTGGTTGGGTCTCAGCAAAGCAGATACCAGGGACTGTAAAGGGGTTAAAGTTCAAAACGGCTCCGGTTCCGTTATTTTAAGGGTTAAAGCTTCCAAATTTGGTGTGCAATACTTTTAAGGCTTTAAGACACTGTGGTGAAAATTTGGTGAATTTTGAACAATTCCTTCATGTTTTTCGCAATTGCAGTAATAAAGTGTGTTCAGTTTAAAATTTAAAGTGACAGTAACGGTTTTATTTTAAAACGTTTTTTGTACTTTGTTATCAAGTTTATGCCTGTTTAACATGTCTGAACTACCAGATAGACTGTGTTCTGAATGTGGGGAAGCCAGGATTCCTATTCATTTAAATAAATGTGATTTATGTGATAATGACAATGATGCCCAAGATGATTCCTCAAGTGAGGGGAGTAAGCATGGTACTGCATCATTCCCTCCTTCGTCTACACGAGTCTTGCCCACTCAGGAGGCCCCTAGTACATCTAGCGCGCCAATACTCCTTACTATGCAACAATTAACGGCTGTAATGGATAATTCTGTCAAAAACATTTTAGCCAAAATGAACACTTATCAGCGTAAGCGCGGCTGCTCTGTTTTAGATACTGAAGAGCATGACGACGCTGATAATAATATTTCTGAAGGGCCCCTAACCCAGTCTGATGGGGCCAGGGAGGTTTTGTCTGAGGGAGAAATTACTGATTCAGGGAACATTTCTCAACAAGCTGAACCTGATGTGATTGCATTTAAATTTAAGTTGGAACATCTCCGCATTCTGCTTAAGGAGGTATTATCCACTCTGGATGATTGTGACAAGTTGGTCATCCCAGAGAAACTTTGTAAAATGGACAAGTTCCTAGAGGTGCCGGGGCTCCCAGAAGCTTTTCCTATACCCAAGCGGGTGGCGGACATTGTTAATAAAGAATGGGAAAGGCCCGGTATTCCTTTCGTCCCTCCCCCCATATTTAAAAAATTGTTTCCTATGGTCGACCCCAGAAAGGACTTATGGCAGACAGTCCCCAAGGTCGAGGGAGCGGTTTCCACTTTAAACAAACGCACCACTATACCCATAGAGGATAGTTGTGCTTTCAAAGATCCTATGGATAAAAAATTAGAAGGTTTGCTTAAAAAAATGTTTGTTCAGCAAGGTTACCTTCTACAACCAATTTCATGCATTGTCCCTGTCGCTACAGCCGCATGTTTCTGGTTCGATGATCTGATAAGAGCGGTCGATAGTGATTCTCCTCCTTTGGAGGAGATTATGGACAGAATCAATGCTCTCAAATTGGCTAATTCTTTCACCCTAGACGCCACTTTGCAATTGGCTAGGTTAGCGGCTAAGAATTCTGGGTTTGCTATTGTGGCGCGCAGAGCGCTTTGGTTGAAATCTTGGTCGGCTGATGCGTCTTCCAAGAACAAGCTACTTAACATTCCTTTCAAGGGGAAAACGCTGTTTGGCCCTGACTTGAAAGAGATTATCTCTGATATCACTGGGGGTAAGGGCCACGCCCTTCCTCAGGATCGGCCTTTCAAGGCAAAAAATAAACCTAATTTTCGTCCCTTTCGTAGAAACGGACCAGCCCAAGGTGCTACGTCCTCTAAGCAAGAGGGTAATACTTCTCAAGCCAAGCCAGCTTGGAGACCAATGCAAGGCTGGAACAAGGGAAAGCAGGCCAAGAAACCTGCTACCAAGACAGCATGAAATGTTGGCCCCCGATCCGGGACCGGATCTGGTGGGGGGCAGACTCTCTCTCTTCGCTCAGGCTTGGGCAAGAGATGTTCTGGATCCTTGGGCGCTAGAAATAGTCTCCCAAGGTTATCTTCTGGAATTCAAGGGACTTCCCCCAAGGGGGAGGTTCCACAGGTCTCAGTTGTCTTCAGACCACATAAAAAGACAGGCATTCTTACATTGTTTAGAAGACCTGTTAAAAATGGGAGTGATTCATCCTGTTCCATTAAGAGAACAAGGGATGGGGTTCTACTCCAATCTGTTCATAGTTCCCAAAAAAGAGGGAACGTTCAGACCAATCTTAGATCTCAAGATCTTAAACAAGTTTCTCAAGGTTCCATCGTTCAAGATGGAAACCATTCGAACTATTCTTCCTTCCATCCAGGAAGGTCAATTCATGACCACGGTGGATTTAAAGGATGCGTATCTACATATTCCTATCCACAAGGAACATCATCGGTTCCTAAGGTTCGCATTCCTGGACAAACATTACCAGTTCGTGGCGCTTCCTTTCGGATTAGCCACTGCTCCAAGGATTTTCACAAAGGTACTAGGGTCCCTTCTAGCTGTGCTAAGACCAAGGGGCATTGCTGTAGTACCTTACTTGGACGACATTCTGATTCAAGCGTCGTCCCTTCCTCAAGCAAAGGCTCACACGGACATTGTCCTGGCCTTTCTCAGATCTCACGGATGGAAAGTGAACGTGGAAAAGAGTTCTCTAT
The DNA here is from genome assembly GCF_027579735.1 of Bombina bombina. Taxonomy (NCBI): domain Eukaryota; kingdom Metazoa; phylum Chordata; class Amphibia; order Anura; family Bombinatoridae; genus Bombina; species Bombina bombina. The sequence goes on along the minus strand of NC_069503.1, from coordinate 551,973,086 downwards.
CCCCGTTAACAAGGGTTCCCTTCTTGGGAACAATAATAGACTCCTTAGAAATGAGGATTTTTCTGACAGAGGCCAGAAAAACAAAGCTTCTAGACTCTTGTCGGATACTTCATTCCGTTCCTCTTCCTTCCATAGCTCAGTGCATGGAAGTGATCGGGTTGATGGTAGCGGCAATGGACATAGTTCCTTTTGCGCGCATTCATCTAAGACCATTACAACTGTGCATGCTCAGTCAGTGGAATGGGGACTATACAGACTTGTCTCCGAAGATACAAGTAAATCAGAGGACCAGAGACTCACTCCGTTGGTGGCTGTCCCTGGACAACCTGTCACAAGGGATGACATTCCGCAGACCAGAGTGGGTCATTGTCACGACCGACGCCAGTCTGATGGGCTGGGGCGCGGTCTGGGGATCCCTGAAAGCTCAGGGTCTTTGGTCTCGGGAAGAATCTCTTCTACCGATAAATATTCTGGAACTGAGAGCGATATTCAATGCTCTCAAGGCTTGGCCTCAGCTAGCGAGGGCCAAGTTCATACGGTTTCAATCAGACAACATGACAACTGTTGCGTACATCAACCATCAGGGGGGAACAAGGAGTTCCCTAGCGATGGAAGAAGTGACCAAAATCATTCTATGGGCGGAGTCTCACTCCTGCCACCTGTCTGCTATCCACATCCCAGGAGTGGAAAATTGGGAAGCGGATTTTCTGAGTCGTCAGACATTGCATCCGGGGGAGTGGGAACTCCATCCGGAAATCTTTGCCCAAGTCACTCAGCTGTGGGGCATTCCAGACATGGATCTGATGGCCTCTCGTCAGAACTTCAAAGTTCCTTGCTACGGGTCCAGATCCAGGGATCCCAAGGCGGCTCTAGTGGATGCACTAGTAGCACCTTGGACCTTCAAACTAGCTTATGTGTTCCCGCCGTTTCCTCTCATCCCCAGGCTGGTAGCCAGGATCAATCAGGAGAGGGCGTCGGTGATCTTGATAGCTCCTGCGTGGCCACGCAGGGCTTGGTATGCAGATCTGGTGAATATGTCATCGGCTCCACCTTGGAAGCTACCTTTGAGACGAGACCTTCTTGTTCAGGGTCCGTTCGAACATCCGAATCTGGTTTCACTCCAGCTGACTGCTTGGAGATTGAACGCTTGATTTTATCGAAGCGAGGGTTCTCAGATTCTGTTATTGATACTCTTGTTCAGGCCAGAAAGCCTGTAACTAGAAAGATTTACCACAAAATTTGGAAAAAATATATCTGTTGGTGTGAATCTAAAGGATTCTCTTGGGACAAGGTTAAGATTCCTAGGATTCTATCCTTCCTTCAAGAAGGATTGGAAAAAGGATTATCTGCAAGTTCCCTGAAGGGACAGATTTCTGCCTTGTCGGTGTTACTTCACAAAAAACTGGCTGCTGTGCCAGATGTTCAAGCCTTTGTTCAGGCTCTGGTTAGAATTAAGCCTGTTTACAAACCTTTGACTCCTCCTTGGAGTCTCAATTTAGTTCTTTCAGTTCTTCAGGGGGTTCCGTTTGAACCCTTGCATTCCGTTGATATTAAGTTATTATCTTGGAAAGTTTTGTTTTTAGTTGCAATTTCTTCTGCTAGAAGAGTTTCAGAATTATCTGCTCTGCAGTGTTCTCCTCCTTATCTGGTGTTCCATGCAGATAAGGTGGTTTTACGTACTAAACCTGGTTTTCTTCCAAAAGTTGTTTCTAACAAAAACATTAACCAGGAGATTATCGTACCTTCTCTGTGTCCGAAACCAGTTTCAAAGAAGGAACGTTTGTTGCACAATTTGGATGTTGTTCGCGCTCTAAAATTCTATTTAGATGCTACAAAGGATTTTAGACAAACATCTTCCTTGTTTGTTGTTTATTCTGGTAAAAGGAGAGGTCAAAAAGCAACTTCTACCTCTCTCTCTTTTTGGATTAAAAGCATCATCAGATTGGCTTACGAGACTGCCGGACGGCAGCCTCCCGAAAGAATCACAGCTCATTCCACTAGGGCTGTGGCTTCCACATGGGCCTTCAAGAACGAGGCTTCTGTTGATCAGATATGTAGGGCAGCGACTTGGTCTTCACTGCACACTTTTACCAAATTTTACAAGTTTGATACTTTTGCTTCTTCTGAGGCTATTTTTGGGAGAAAGGTTTTGCAAGCCGTGGTGCCTTCCATTTAGGTGACCTGATTTGCTCCCTCCCTTCATCCGTGTCCTAAAGCTTTGGTATTGGTTCCCACAAGTAAGGATGACGCCGTGGACCGGACACACCTATGTTGGAGAAAACAGAATTTATGTTTACCTGATAAATTACTTTCTCCAACGGTGTGTCCGGTCCACGGCCCGCCCTGGTTTTTTTAATCAGGTCTGATAATTTATTTTCTTTAACTACAGTCACCACGGTACCATATGGTTTCTCCTATGCAAATATTCCTCCTTAACGTCGGTCGAATGACTGGGGTAGGCGGAGCCTAGGAGGGATCATGTGACCAGCTTTGCTGGGCTCTTTGCCATTTCCTGTTGGGGAAGAGAATATCCCACAAGTAAGGATGACGCCGTGGACCGGACACACCGTTGGAGAAAGTAATTTATCAGGTAAACATAAATTCTGTTTTTTCCATCAGGATCTCAAATCCTTAAATTTAAAGGTATGGAGATTGAACGCTTGATTCTTGGTCAAAGAGGTTTCTCTGACTCTGTGATTAATACTATGTTACAGGCTCGTAAATCTGTATCTAGAGAGATATATTATAGAGTCTGGAAGACTTATATTTCTTGGTGTCTTTCTCATCATTTTTCTTGGCATTCTTTTAGAATTCCGAGAATTTTACAGTTTCTTCAGGATGGTTTAGATAAAGGTTTGTCCGCAAGTTCCTTGAAAGGACAAATCTCTGCTCTTTCTGTTCTTTTTCACAGAAAGATTGCTAATCTTCCTGATATTCATTGTTTTGTACAAGCTTTGGTTCGTATAAAACCCGTCATTAAGTCAATTTCTCCTCCTTGGAGTTTGAATTTGGTTCTGGGGGCTCTTCAAGCTCCTCCTTTTGAACCCATGCATTCATTGGACATTAAATTACTTTCTTGGAAAGTTTTGTTCCTTTTGGCGATCTCTTCTGCCAGAAGAGTCTCTGAATTATCTGCTCTTTCTTGTGAGTCTCCTTTTCTGATTTTTCATCAGGATAAGGCGGTGTTGCGAACTTCTTTTGATTTTTTACCTAAGGTTGTGAATTCCAACAACATTAGTAGAGATATTGTGGTTCCTTCATTATGTCCTAATCCTAAGAATTCTAAGGAGAAATCGTTGCATTCTTTGGATGTTGTTAGAGCTTTGAAATATTATGTTGAAGCTACTAAGTGTTTTCGAAAGACTTCTAGTCTATTTGTTATCTTTTCCGGTTCTAGAAAAGGCCAGAAAGCTTCTGCCATTTCTTTGGCATCTTGGTTGAAATCTTTAATTCATCATGCCTATGTTGAGTCGGGTAAAACTCCGCCTCAAAGGATTACAGCTCATTCTACTAGGTCAGTTTCTACTTCCTGGGCGTTTAGGAATGAAGCTTCGGTTGATCAGATTTGCAAAGCAGCAACTTGGTCCTCTTTGCATACTTTCACTAAATTCTACCATTTTGATGTATTTTCTTCTTCTGAAGCAGTTTTTGGTAGAAAAGTACTTCAGGCAGCGGTTTCAGTTTGAATCTTCTGCTTATGTTTTTCATTAAACTTTATTTTGGGTGTGGATTATCTCAGCAGGAATTGGCTGTCTTTATTTTATCCCTCCCTCTCTAGTGACTCTTGCGTGGAAAGATCCACATCTTGGGTAGTCATTATCCCATACGTCACTAGCTCATGGACTCTTGCTAATTACATGAAAGAAAACATAATTTATGTAAGAACTTACCTGATAAATTAATTTCTTTCATATTAGCAAGAGTCCATGAGGCCCACCCTTTTTGTGGTGGTTATGATTTTTTTGTATAAAGCACAATTATTCCAATTTCTTATTTTATATGCTTTCGCACTTTTTTCTTATCACCCCACCTCTTGGCTATTCGTTAAACTGATTTGTGGGTGTGGTGAGGGGTGTATTTATAGGCATTTTGAGGTTTGGGAAACTTTGCCCCTCCTGGTAGGAATGTATATCCCATACGTCACTAGCTCATGGACTCTTGCTAATATGAAAGAAATGAATTTATCAGGTAAGTTCTTACATAAATTATGTTTTTCTTAAGGCCCTCTGACATCGAGTGCATGGTGGGAGGGGCCTATTTTTGCGGTCTAGATGTGCAGTTCATATTCAGACTGAGACATCCAGCTTCCCTAAAGGAGTCCTCTGGCATCTGAGGACCACTATAGAGGGCTTATTTCTTTCCTAAATCGTATTTGAGGGCAGGTAGGAGCCACAGCAGAGCTGTGGCAAGGTGTTGAACTGTTTATTAACATTTTTCAAATCCGGTTTGGGGCCTAAAGGGTTAATCATACATTTGCAAGTGGGTGCAATGCTGCTTTAGTCCCTTATACACACTGTAAAAATTTTGAAGAGTTTACTACTTTTTAACACTGTTTTGCAGTTTATGCACCGTTTTTATTTAATTACTGTTTCACATTTATTAAAGTGTTTTCCAAGCTTGCTGGTCTCATTACTAGTCTGTTAAACATGTCTGACATAGAGGAAACTCCTTGTTCAATATGTTTAGAAGCCATTGTGGAACCCCCTCTTAGAATGTGTACCAAATGTACTGAAATTTCTATAACTTATAAAGACCATATTATGGCATTTAAACATTTATCACCAGAGGTTTCTCAGACTGACAAAAGGGAGGTTATGCCATCTAGCTCTCCCCACGTGTCAGAACCTATAACTCCCGCTCAAGTAACGCCAAGTACATCTAGCGCGTCCAATTATGACTAATACCCTCACAGAGGTATTGTCCAAACTGCCAGGGTTACAAGGAAAGCGAAACAGCTCTGGGGCTAGATTAAATACAGAGCTTTTTGACGCTTTAGTAGCTATGTCCGATATACCCTCACAATGCTCCGAAGCTGTGGCAAGGGATTTGCTATCTGAGGGTGAGATTTCAGATTCAGGGAAGACGTTACTTCAGTCCGATTATGAAATGACAGCCTTTAAATTTAAGCTTGAACACCTCCGCTTATTGCTCAGGAAGGTTTTAGCGACTCTGGATGACTGTGACCCCATTGTAGTTCCAGAGAAATTGTGTAAAATGGACAAATACTTTGCAGTGCCTGTTTACACTGATGTTTTTCCAGTCCCTAAGAGGTTTTCGGAAATTATTACTAAGGAATGGTATAGACCAGTTGTTCCGTTCTCTCCCCCTCCTGCTTTTAAAAAGATGTTTCCCATAGATGTCGCTATACGGGACTCGTGGCAGACAGTCCCTAAGGTGGAGGGAGCTGGTTCTACCCTAGCTAAGCGTACAACTATCCCCGTCGAGGACAGTTGTGCTTTCTTAGATCCTATGGATAAAAAATTTGGAGGGTCTCCTTGAGAAAAATGTTATCCATCAAGGTTTTATTCTCCAGCCTCTTGCATGCATTGCCCCAGTTACTGCTGCAGCGGCTTTTTGGTTCGAGTCTCTTGAGGAGGCTCTACAGGTGGAGACCCCGTTAGATGATATTTTAGACAGGATTAAAGCTCTCAAGTTAGCTAATTCCTTTATTTCTGACGCCGTTTTTCATCTAACCAAACTAACGGCTAAGAATTCAGGTTTTGCCATTCTGGCGCGCAGGGCGCTATGGCTTAAGTCCTGGTCAGCAGACGTTACTTCAAAGTCTAAGCTTCTTAATATCCCCTTCAAAGGACAGACCCTATTCGGTCCGGGCCTGAAGGAGATCAGGCGTCGACTTTTCAAATCGCCAAGTCCCATACGGATATTGTTCTGGCCTTTCTGAGGTCTCACGGGTGGAAGGTGAACGAAGAAAAGAGTTCTCTCTCTCCCCTCTCACAAGAGTTTCCTTCCTAGAAACACTGATAGATTCAGTAGAAAAAAAAAAAATTCGGACAGAGGTCAGGTTATCAAAGCTTCTAACTTCCTGCCGTGCTCTTCATTCCACTTCTCGGCCATCAGTGGCTCAGTGTATGGAAGTAATCGGCCTAATGGTAGCGGCAATGGACATAGTTTCGTTTGCCCACCTACATCTCAGACCACTGCAACTTTGCATGCTCAATCAGTGGAATGGGGACTACACAGATTTGTCCCCTCTGCTAAATCTGGATCAAGAGACCAGGGATTCTCTTCTCTGGTGGTTATCTCTGGTCCATCTGTCCAGGGGAATGAGTTTCCGCAGGCCAGAGTGGACTATAGTGACGACAGATGCCAGCCTTCTGGGCTGGGGCGCAGTCTGGAACTCCCTGAAGGCTCAGGGTTCGTGGAATCAGGAGGAAGCCCTACTTCCGATAAACATTCTGGAACTGAGAGCGATATTCAATGCTCTTCAGGCTTGGCCTCAACTAGCTGCGGTCAGGTTCATCAGATTTCAGTCGGACAATATCACGACTGTAGCCTATATCAACCATCAGAGGGTAACAAGAAGCCCCCTGGCAATGTTGGAGGTTTCAAAGATAATTCTATGGGCAGAGGTTCACTCTTGCCATCTCTCAGCTATCCATATCCCAGGAGTAGAGAACTTGGAGGCGGATTTTCTAAGTCGGCAGACTTTTCATCCGGGGGAGTGGGAGCTCCATCCGGAGGTATTTGCCCAGCTGATCCAACTATGGGGCAAACCAGAACTGCATCTGATGGCGTCTCGTCAGAACGCCAAGCTTCCTTGTTATGGGTCCAGGTCAAGAGATCCCCAGGCAGCGCTGATAGATGCTCTAGCAGTGCCCTGGTCCTTCAGCCTGGCTTATGTGTTCCCACCATTTCCTCTCCTCCCTCATCTGATTGCCAAGATCAAGCAGGAGAGAGCTTCGGTGATTTTGATAGCATCTGCGTGGCCATGCAGGACTTGGTATGCAGACCTGGTGGACATGTCATCCTTTCCACCATGGACTCTGCCGCTGAGGCAGGACCTTCTACTCCAAGGTCCATTCAAACATCCAAATCTAATTTCTCTGCGGCTGACTGCTTGGAGATTGAACGCTTGATTTTATCAAAACGTGGTTTCTCCGAGTCGGTCATTGATACCTTGATTCAGGCTCGAAAGCCTGTCACCAGGAAAATCTATCATTAGATATGGTGTAAATATCTTCATTGGTGTGAATCCAAGGGTTACTCATGGAGTAAGGTCAGGATTCCTAGGATATTATCCTTTCTCCAAGAAGGATTGGAGAAGGGATTGTCAGCTAGTTCCTTAAAGGGACAGATTTCTGCTCTGTCTATTCTTCTGCACAAGCGTCTGGCAGATGTTCCAGACGTTCAGGCGTTTTGTCAGGCTTTAGTTAGAATCAAGCCTGTGTTTAAACCTGTTGCTCCGCCATGGAGTTTAAATTTAGTTCTTAAAGTTCTTCAAGGGGTTCCGTTTGAACCTCTGCATTCCATAGATATCAAGCTTTTATCTTGGAAAGTTCTGTTTTTGGTAGCTATCTCTTCGGCTCGAAGAGTTTCAGAGTTATCTGCCTTACAGTGTGATTCCCCTTATCTGATCTTCCATGCAGATAAGGTAGTTTTGCGTACCAAACCTGGGTTTCTTACTAAGGTGGTATCTAATAAGAATATCAATCAGGAGATTGTTGTTCCGTCACTGTGTCCTAATCCTTCTTCAAAGAAGGAACGTCTATTACACAATCTTGACGTGGTTCGTGCTTTAAAGTTTTATTTACAAGCTACTAAGGATTTTCGTCAAACATCTGCATTGTTTGTTGTCTACTCTGGACAGAGGAGAGGCCAAAAGGCTTCGGCATCTTCTCTTTCTTTTTGGCTGAGAAGCACAATCCGTTTAGCTTATGAGACTGCTGGCCAGCAGCCTCCTGAAAGAATTACAGCTCATTCCACTAGAGCGGTAGCTTCCACATGGGCTTTTAAAAATGAGGCCTCTGTTGAACAGATTTGTAAGGCGGCGACTTGGTCTTTGCTTCATACTTTTCTTTCATGTAATTAACAAGAGTCCATGAGCTAGTGACGTATGGGATATACATTCCTACCAGGAGGGGCAAAGTTTCCCAAACCTTAAAATGCCTATAAATACACCCCTCACCACACCCACAAATCAGTTTTACAAACTTTGCCTCCAAGGGAGGTGGTGAAGTAAGTTTGTGCTAGATTCTACGTTGATATGCGCTCCGCAGCAAGTTGGAGCCCGGTTTTCCTCTCAGCGTGCAGTGAATGTCAGAGGGATGTGAAGAGAGTATTGCCTATTGAATGCAGTGATCTCCTTCTACGGGGTCTATTTCATAAGGTTCTCTGTTATCGGTCGTAGAGATTCATCTCTTACCTCCCTTTTCAGATCGACGATATACTCTTATATTTACCATTTCCTCTACTGATTCTCGTTTCAGTACTGGTTTGGCTTTCTACAAACATGTAGATGAGTGTCCTGGGGTAAGTAAGTCTTATTTTCTGTGACACTCTAAGCTATGGTTGGGCACTTTATTTATAAAGTTCTAAATATATGTATTCAAACATTTATTTGCCTTGACTCAGAATGTTCAACTTTCCTTATTTCCAGACAGTCAGTTTCATATTTGGGATTATGCATTGAATTATCATATTTTTTCTTACCTCAAAAATTTGACTTTTTTCCCTGTGGGCTGTTAGGCTCGCGGGGGCTGTAAATGCTTCATTTTATTGCGTCATTCTTGGCACGGACTTTTTTGGCGCAAAAATTCTTTTCCGTTTCCGGCGTCATACGTGTCGCCGGAAGTTGCGTCATTTTTTGACGTTATTTTGCGCCAAAGATGTCGGCGTTCCGGATGTGGCGTCATTTTTGGCGCCAAAAGCATTTAGGCGCCAAATAATGTTTGCGTCTTGGCGCTAAAAAATATGGGCGTCGCTTTTGTCTCCACATTATTTCAGTCTCATTTTTCATTTGCTTCTGGTTGCTAGAAGCTTGATGTTTGGCATTTTTTCCCATTCCTGAAACTGTCTTATAAGGAATTTGATCTATTTTGCTTTATATGTTGTTTTTTCTCTTACATATTGCAAGATGTCTCACGTTGCATCTGAGCCAGAAGATACTACAGGAAAACCACTGCCTGCTGGATCTACCAAAGCTAAGTGTATCTGCTGTAAACTTTTGGTAGCTATTCCTCCAGCTGTTGTTTGTAATAATTGTCATGACAAACTTGTTAAAGCAGATAATATTTCCTTTAGTGATGTACCATTGCCTGTTGCAGTTCCCTCAACATCTAAGGTGCAGAATGTTCCTGATAACATAAGAGATTTTTGTTTCTGAATCCATAAAGAAGGCTTTGTCTGTTATTTCTCCTTCTAGTAAACGTAAAAAGTCTTTTAAATCTTCTCTCTCTACAGATGAATTTTTAAATGAACACCATCATTCTGATTCTTTGGACTCTTCTGGTTCAGAGGATTCTATCTCAGAGATTGATGCTGATAAATCTTCATATTTATTTAAGATGGAATTTATTCGCTCTTTACTTAAAGAAGTACTAATTGCTTTAGAAATAGAGGATTCTAGTCCTCTTGATACTAATTCTATACGTTTGGATAAGGTTTTTAAAGCTCCTGCGGTTATTCCAGAAGTCTTTCCTGTTCCTAATGCTATTTCTGCTGTAATTTCCAAGGAATGGGATAAATTGGGTAATTCATTTACTCCTTCTAAACGTTTTAAGCAATTATATCCTGTTCCGCCTGACAGGTTAGAATTTTGGGACAAAATCCCTAAAGTTGATGGGGCTATTTCTACCCTTGCTTAACGTACTACCATTCCTACGTCAGATGGTACCTCGTTTAAGGATCCTTTAGATAGAAAAATTGAATCTTTTCTAAGAAAAGCTTATCTATGTTCAGGTAATCTTCTTAGACCTGCTATATCATTGGCTGATGTTGCTGCAGCTTCAACTTTTTGGTTGGAAACTCTAGCGCAACAAGTAACAAATCGTGATTCTCATGATATTATTATTCTTCTCCAGCATGCTAATAATTTCATCTGTGATGCCATTTTTGATATTATTAGAGTTGATGTTAGGTTTATGTCTCTGGCTATCTTAGCCAGAAGAGCTTTATGGCTTAAGACCTGGAATGCTGATATGGCTTCTAAATCAACTCTACTTTCCATTTCTTTCCAGGGAAACAAATTATTTGGTTCTCAGTTGGATTCTATTATTTCAACTGTTACTGGTGGGAAAGGAACTTTTTTACCACAGGATAAAAAGTCTAAAGGTAAAAACAGGGCTAACAATCGTTTTCGTTCCTTTCGTTTCAACAAAGAACAAAAGCCTGATCCTTCGTCCTCAGGAGCAGTTTCAGTTTGGAAACCATCTCCAGTCTGGAATAAATCCAAGCCTGCTAGAAAGGCAAAGCCTGCTTCTAAGTTCACATGAAGGTACGGCCCTCATTCCAGTTCAGCTGGTAGGGGGCAGGTTACGTTTTTTCAAAGAAATTTGGATCAATTCTGTTCACAATCTTTGGATTCAGAACATTGTTTCAGAAGGGTACAGAATTGGTTTCAAGTTGAGACCTCCTGCAAAGAGATTTTTTCTTTCCCGTGTCCCAGTAAATCCAGTGAAAGCTCAAGCATTTCTGAATTGTGTTTCAGATCTAGAGTTGGCTGGAGTAATTATGCCAGTTCCAGTTCCGGAACAGGGGATGGGGTTTTATTCAAATCTCTTCATTGTACCAAAGAAGGAGAATTCCTTCAGACCAGTTCTGGATCTAAAATTATTGAATCGTTATGTAAGGATACCAACGTTCAAGATGGTAACTGTAAGGACTATATTGCCTTTTGTTCAGCAAGGGAATTATATGTCCACAATAGATTTACAGGATGCATATCTGCATATTCCGATTCATCCAGATCATTATCAGTTCCTGAGATTCTCTTTTCTAGACAAGCATTACCAATTTGTGGCTCTACCGTTTGGCCTTGCTACAGCTCCAAGAATTTTCACAAAGATTCTCGGTGCCCTTCTGTCTGTAATCAGAGAACAGGGTATTGTGGTATTTCCTTATTTGGACGATATCTTGGTACTTGCTCAGTCTTTACATTTAGCAGAGTCTCATACGAATCGACTTGTGTTGTTTCTTCAAGATCATGGTTGGAGGATCAATTTACCAAAAAGTTCTTTGATTCCTCAAACAAGGGTAACCTTTCTGGGTTTCCAGATAGATTCAGTGTCCATGACTCTGTCTTTAACAGACAAGAGACGTCTAAAATTGATTACAGCTTGTCGAAACCTTCAGTCTCAATCATTCCCTTCGGTAGCCTTATGCATGGAAATTCTAGGTCTTATGACTGCTGCATCGGACGCGATCCCCTTTGCTCGTTTTCACATGCGACCTCTTCAGCTCTGTATGCTGAACCAATGGTGCAGGGATTACACGAAGATATATCAATTAATATCTTTAAAACCGATTGTTCGACACTCTCTAACGTGGTGGACAGATCACCTTCGTTTAATTCAGGGGGCTTCTTTTGTTCTTCCGACCTGGACTGTAATTTCAACAGATGCAAGTCTCACAGGTTGGGGAGCTGTGTGGGGATCTCTGACGGCACAAGGAGTTTGGGAATCTCAGGAGGTGAGATTACCGATCAATATCTTGGAACTCCGTGCAGTTTTCAGAGCTCTTCAGTTTTGGCCTCTTCTGAAGAGAGAATCGTTCATTTGTTTTCAGACAGACAATGTCACAACTGTGGCATACATCAATCATCAAGGAGGGACTCACAGTCCTCTGGCTATGAAAGAAGTATCTCGAATTTTGGTTTGGGCGGAATCCAGCTCCTGTCTAATCTCTGCGGTTCATATCCCAGGTGTAGACAATTGGGAAGCGGATTATCTCAGTCGCCAAACGTTGCATCCGGGCGAATGGTCTCTTCACCCAGAGGTATTTCTTCAGATTGTTCAAATGTGGGGGCTCCCAGAGATAGATCTGATGGCCTCTCATCTAAACAAGAAACTTCCCAGGTATCTGTCCAGATCCCGGGATCCTCAGGCGGAGGCAGTGGATGCATTATCACTTCCTTGGAAGTATCATCCTGCCTATATCTTTCCGCCTCTAGTTCTTCTTCCAAGAGTAATCTCCAAGATTCTGAGGGAATGCTCGTTTGTTCTGCTAATAGCTCCGGCATGGCCTCACAGGTTTTGGTATGCGGATCTTGTCCGGATGGCATCTTGCCAACCATGGACTCTTCCGTTAAGACCAGACCTTCTGTCACAAGGTCCTTTTTTCCATCCGGATCTGAAATCCTTAAATTTAAAGGTATGGAGATTGAACGCTTGATTCTTGGTCAAAGAGGTTTCTCTGACTCCGTGATTAATACTATGTTACAGGCTCGTAAATCTGTATCTCGAGAGATATATTATAGAGTCTGGAAGACTTATATTTCTTGGTGTCTTTCTCATCATTTTTCTTGGCATTCTTTTAGAATACCGAGAATTTTACAGTTTCTTCAGGATGGTTTAGATAAGGGTTTGTCCGCAAGTTCTTTGAAAGGACAAATCTCCGCTCTTTCTGTTCTTTTTCACAGAAAGATTGCTATTCTTCCTGATATTCATTGTTTTGTACAAGCTTTGGTTCGTATAAAACCTGTCATTAAGTCAATTTCTCCTCCTTGGAGTTTGAATTTGGTTCTGGGAGCTCTTCAAGCTCCTCCGTTTGAACCTATGCATTCATTGGACATTAAATTACTTTCTTGGAAAGTTTTGTTCCTTTTGGCCATCTCTTCTGCTAGAAGAGTTTCTGAATTATCTGCTCTTTCTTGTGAGTCTCCTTTTCTGATTTTTCATCAGGATAAGGCGGTGTTGCGAACTTCTTTTGAATTTTTACCTAAAGTTGTGAATTCCAACAACATTAGTAGAGAAATTGTGGTTCCTTCATTATGTCCTAATCCTAAGAATTCTAAGGAGAAATCGTTGCATTCTTTGGATGTTGTTAGAGCTTTGAAATATTATGTTGAAGCTACGAAATCTTTCCGTAAGACTTCTAGTCTATTTGTTATCTTTTCCGGTTCTAGGAAAGGCCAGAAAGCTTCTGCCATTTCTTTGGCATCTTGGTTGAAATCTTTAATTCATCTTGCCTATGTTGAGTCGGGTAAAATTCCGCCTCAGAGAATTACAGCTCATTCTACTAGGTCAGTATCTACTTCCTGGGCGTTTAGGAATGAAGCTTCGGTTGACCAGATCTGCAAAGCAGCAACTTGGTCCTCTTTGCATACTTTTACTAAATTCTACCATTTTGATGTATTTTCTTCTTCTGAAGCAGTTTTTGGTAGAAAAGTTCTTCAGGCAGCGGTTTCAGTTTGAATCTTCTGCTTATGTTTTTTGTTAAACTTTATTTTGGGTGTGGATTATTTTCAGCAGGAATTGGCTGTCTTTATTTTATCCCTCCCTCTCTAGTGACTCTTGTGTGGAAAGATCCACATCTTGGGTAGTCATTATCCCATACGTCACTAGCTCATGGACTCTTGTTAATTACATGAAAGAAAACATAATTTATGTAAGAACTTACCTGATAAATTCATTTCTTTCATATTAACAAGAGTCCATGAGGCCCACCCTTTTTTGTGGTGGTTATGATTTTTTTGTATAAAGCACAATTATTCCAATTCCTTATTTTATATGCTTCGCACTTTTTTTCTTATCACCCCACTTCTTGGCTATTCGTTAAACTGATTTGTGGGTGTGGTGAGGGGTGTATTTATAGGCATTTTAAGGTTTGGGAAACTTTGCCCCTCCTGGTAGGAATGTATATCCCATACGTCACTAGCTCATGGACTCTTGTTAATATGAAAGAAATGAATTTATCAGGTAAGTTCTTACATAAATTATGTTTTTTCTAAATTCTACAAATTTGATACTTTTGCTTCCTCGGAGGCTATTTTTGGGAGAAAGGTCTTGCAGGCAGTGGTGCCTTCTGTTTAAGTTCCTTCCTTGTCCCTCCCTTCATCCGTGTCCTAAAGCTTTGGTCTTGGTATCCCACAAGTAATGGATGAACCCGTGGACTGGATACACCTTACAAGAGAAAACAAAATTTATGCTTACCTGATAAATTTCTTTCTCTTGTGGTGTATCCAGTCCATGGCCCGCCCTGTCACTTTAAGGCAGGTGTTTTTTATTTTTAAACTACAGTCACCACTGCACCCTATGGTTTCTCCTTTTTTCTTGCTTGTCTTCGGTCGAATGACTGGGGGTGGCAGTTAGGGGAGGAGCTATATAGACAGCTCTGCTGTGGGTGTCCTCTTTCAGCTTCCTGTTGGGAAGGAGAATATCCCACAAGTAATGGATGAACCCGTGGACTGGATACACCACAAGAGAGAAATTTATCAGGTAAGCATAAATTTTGTTTTTGCAGTTGCTTACAAGTAGAATGAGCAATTGTATCTATTACTTATATTGGTGTTACTAACACATTATATGTAAGGAAAACTGATAATGCCATATACTAATGGTGATAGAGGACTACTCTTTATATTTGTTACCAAAGGGTACTAATAGTATTAGACATTAGTGAACAATAGAGGTCACAATGTATTAGATACTAAATACCATAATACGTTACGAATATATACACATACTGTATATACATGTATATAATTTTGTAATCTTTCTATACATCACGCCCTATTCTTTGTTTTGCCAGTTACCATTGCAGCTACTTTGATAGACAATACGCATTTTATAGATATTTTCTCCAACATTGGTGTGTCCGGTCCACGGTGTCATCCATTACTTGTGGGATATTCTCCTCCCCCACAGGGAAAGGCAAGGAGAGCACACAGCAAGAGCTGTCCATATAGTCCCTCCCAGGCTCCGCCCCCCCAGTCATTCTCCTTGCCGCTCTGAACAAGTAGCATCTCCTCGGGGATGGTGAGGAGTTTGTGGTGTTTAGTTGTAGTTTTTTATTCTTCTATCAAGAGTTTGTTATTTTAAAATAGTGCTGGTATGTACTATTTACTCTGAAACAGAAAAAGATGAAGAATTCTGTTTGTGAGAGGAAGATGATTTTAGCAGACAGTAACTAAAATCGATTGCTGTTTCCACATAGGACTGTTGAGATGAAGTAACTTCAGTTGGGGGAAACAGTTAGCAGGCTCTTCTGCTTAAGGTATGACTAGCCATTTTCTAACAAGACTGTAATGCTGGAAGGCTGTCATTTCCCCTTATGGGGACCGGTAAGCCATTTTCTTAGTCAAAAACAGAATAAAGGGCTTATTATGGGCTATAAACTGGTAGACACTTTTAGGGGCTAAATCGATTGCTTTATTTAAGTATTATATGCAGTTTGAAGTTGTATTTCACACTTTTATAACATTGGGGAACGTTTTTAGCACCAGGCACTTGTTAAGACACCTTCCCAGTCAGGAAGGGCCTTTCTCTGTAGTAGGCAGAGCCTCATTTTCGCGCCATTACTGTGCAGTTAATTTTGAGTTCAATACATGCAGCTGCATGTGTGAGGGTCTGGAATCCACTAAAAACGTTCCTAGAAGGCTTCATTTGGTATCTTATACCCCCCTGGGATTGGTGAAGTTGCAGCAAAGGCTGTGGCTGGGACTGTAAGGGGGTTAAAATTAAAAACGGCTCCGGTTTCCACATTTTAAGGGTTAACAGCTTGAAAATTGGGGTGCAATACTTTGAATGTATTAAGACACTGTGGTGAAAATTTGGTGAAGATTGGATAATTCCTTCATAGTTTTTCACATATTCAGTAATAAAGTGTGCCCTGTTTAACATTTAAAGAGACAGTAACGGTTTTGTTTTAAAACGGTTTTTGTGCTTTATTAACCAGTTTAAGCCTGTTTAACATGTCTGTACCTTCAGATAGATCATGTTCTGTATGTATGGTAGCCAATGTGGTTCCCCATTCAAATATAGTGTGATAATTGTGCCATTGCGTCCAAACAAAGTTAGGACAGAACTGTCACAAATTGTAAAGTTGCCCAGGATGATTCCTCAGATGAAGGGAGTAGACATAGTTCTACATCATCTCCTTCTGTGTCTATACCAGTTATGCCCGCGCAGGCGACCCCTAGTATTTCTAGCGCGCCAATGCTTGTTACTATGCAGTAATTGACGGCAGTAATGGATAACTCCATAGCTAATATTTTATCCAAAATGCCAGCATTTCAGAGAAAGCGCGATTGCTCTGTTTTAAACACTGTAGAGCAGGAGGGCGCTGATGATAATTTTTCTGTCATACCCTCACACCAATCTGAAGTGGCAGTGAGGGAGGGTTTGTCAGATGGGGAAATTTCTGATACAGGAAGAATTTCTCAGCAGGCAGAACCTGATGTTGTGACATTTAAATTTAAATTAGAGCATCTCCGCGCATTACTTAAGGAGGTACTATCTACTCTGGATGATTGTGACAATCTGGTCAACCCAGAAAAATTGTGCAAGATGGACAGTTCCTTGAGGTCCCGGTGCACCCTGATGCTTTTCCGATACCTAAACGGGTGGCGGACATAGTGAATAAGGAGTGGGAGAAGCCAGGCATACCTTTTGTCCCTCCTCCTATATTTAAGAAATTGTTCCCTATAGTCGACCCCAGGAAGGACACATGGCAAACAGTCCCTAAGGTCGAGGGGGAGTTTTCTACTCTAGCCAAGCGCACGACCATTCCTATTGAGGACAATTGTGCTTTCAAAGATCCTATGGATAAAAAATTGGAGGGTTTGCTTAAAAAGATTTTTGTACAGCAAGGTTACCTCCTTCAACCTATTTCGTGCATTATTCCTGTCACTACAGCGCCGTGGTTCTGGTTCGAGGAACTGGAAAAGTCGCTCAGTAGGGAGACTCCGTATGAGGAAGTCATGGACAGAATTTACGCTCTTAAGTTAGCTAATTCCTTTATTTTAGACGCCGCTTTGCAGTTAGCGAGGTTAGCGGCAAAAAATTCAGGGTTTACAATTGTGGCGCGCAGAGCGCTCTGGCTAAAGTCTTGGTCGGCGGATGTATCTTCCAAGACAAAATTGCTTAATACCCCTTTCAAAGGTAAGACCCCTTTTGGGCCAGAATTGAAAGAGATTATTTCAGTCATCACTGGGGGAAAGGGCCATGCCCTCCCACAAGATAAACCTTTCAAGGCTAAGAATAAGTCCAATTTTCGTTCCTTTCGCAATTTCAGGAACGGACCGGCTTCCAACTCGGCAGCCTCTAGACAAGAGGGTAACGCCGCTTCCCAGACTAAACCAGCTTGGAAATCAATGCAAGGCTGGAACAAGGGTAAACAGGCCAAGAAACCTGCTGCTGCTACCAAGACAGCATGAAGAGGTAGCCCCCGATCCGGAACCGGATCTAGTAGGGGGCAGACTCTCTCTCTTTGCTCAGGCTTGGGCAAGAGATGTTCAGGATCCCTGGGCACTAGAAATAGTCTCTCAGGGTTATCTTCTAGAATTCAAGGAACTACCCCCAAGGGGAAGGTTCCACATGTCTCACTTATCTTCAAACCAAGTAAAGAGACAGGCATTCTTACATTGTGTAGAAGACCTGTTAAAGATGGGAGTGATACTCCCAGTTCCAACTGTGGAACAAGGTCAGGGGTTTTACTCAAATCTGTTTGTAGTTCCCAAAAAAAAAAAAAAAAGAGGGAACTTTCAGACCAATTCTGGATTTAAAAATTCTAAACAAATTTCTCAGAGTGCCATCGTTCAAAATGGAAACTATTCGAACGATTTTACCTACAATCCAGGAGGGTCAATTTATGACTACCGTGGATCTAGAGGATGCGTATCTGCATATTCCTATCCACAAAGATCATCATCAGTTCCTAAGGTTCGCCTTTCTGGACAAACATTACCTATTGTGGCTCTCCCATTCGGACTAGCCACTGCTCCAAGGATTTTCACAAAGGTGCTCGGGTCCCTTCTAGCGGTCCTAAGACCCAGGGGCATTGCAGTGGCACCTTACTTGGACGACATCCTAATTCAAGCGTCGTCTCTTTCAAAGACAAAGGCTCACACATTGTTCTAGCCTTTCTCAGATCTCACGGGTGGTAGGTGAACATAGAAAAATGTTCCCCGTCTCCGTCAACAAGAGTCCCTTTCTTGGGAACAATAGATTCTTTAGAAATGAAGATTTTCCTGACAGATGTCAGAGAGTCAAAGCTTGTCAAGTTCTTCACTCTGTTCTACGGCCTTCCATAGCTCAGTGCATGGAAGTAGTAGGGTTGATGGTTGCAGCAATGGACATAGTTCCTTTTGCGCAAATTCATCTAAGACCATTACAACTGTGCATGCTCAAACAGTGGAATGGGGACTATACAGACTTGTCTCCAGTGATTCAAGTAGATCAGAAGACCAGAGACTCACTCCGTTGATGGCTGACTCAGGATCACCTGTCCCAGGGAATGAGCTTCCGCAGACCAGAGTGGGTCATTGTCACGACCGACGCCAGTCTATTAGGCTGGGGCGCGGTCTGGGATTCCCTGAAAGCTCAGGGTCTATGGTCTCGGGAAGAGTCTCTTCTCCCGATAAACATCCTGGAACTGAGAGCGATATTCAATGCTCTCCGGGCTTGGCCTCAACTAGCAAAGGCCAGATTCATAAGATTCCAATCAGACAACATGACTGTTGCTTACTTCAACCATCAGGGGGGAACAAGGAGTTCCCTGGCAATGAGAGAGGTGACCAAGATCATCAAATGGGCGGAGGATCACTCCTACCACCTGTCTGCGATCCACATCCCAGGAGTGGGAAAACTGGGAGGCGGATTATCTGAGTCGTCAGACCTTTTCATCCGGGGGAGTGGGAACTCCACCCGGAGGTGTTTTTTTGCCCAGTTGACCCAATTATGGGGCATTCCAGACATGGATCTGATGGCGTCTCGTCAGAACTTCAAGGTTCCTTGCTATGGGTCCAGATCCAGGGATCCCAAGGCGACTCTAGTGGATGCATTAGTGGCGCCTTGGACTTTCAACCTAGCTTATGCGTTTCCACCGTTCCTTCTCATTCCCAGGCTGGTAGCCAGGATCAAACAGGAGAAGGCCTCTGTGATTTTGATAGCTCCTGCGTGGCCACGCAGGACTTGGTATGCAGACTTGGTGAATATGTCATCGGCTCCACCATGGAAGCTACCTTTTGAGACAGGATCTTCTAGTACAAGGTCCATTCGAACATCCAAATCTAGTTTCTCTCCAGCTGACTGCTTGGAAATTGAACGCTTGATTTTGTCTAAGCGTGGGTTTTCGGATTCTGTGATAGATACTCTGGTACAAGCCAGAAAACCTGTGACTAGAAAGATTACCATAAAATATGGAAAAGATATATCTGTTGGTTTGAATCCAAGGGATTCTCATGGAGTAAGATTAAAATTCCTAGGATCCTTTCCTTTCTCCAAGAAGGTTTGGATAAGGGATTATCAGCGAGTTCTCTAAAAGGACAGATTTCTGCTTTATCTGTCTCTGATGAAGCGCATGTGCCCATGCGCGAAACGCGTAAGATAGGAGCTTACCTGTGTCTGACGATAAGCCTGCTCCTAATAAATACTCTATTTCATCTACCTTGAAGACTCTGCATTCTTTTTCCTCTTTTCATTGTTACACAAACGACTGGCAGCTGTGCCAGATGTTCAAGCTTTTGTTCAGGCTTTGGTCAGGATCAAGCCTGTTTACAGACCCTTGACTCCTCCCTGGAGTCTAAATTTGGTTCTTTCAGTTCTTCAAGGGGTTCCGTTTGAACCCTTACATTCCATAGATATCAAGTTGTTATCTTGGAAAGTTCTGTTTTTGGTTGCTATTCTTCTGCTAGAAGAGTTTCTGCATTATCTGCTCTGCAGTGTAATCCGCCCTATCTGGTGTTAAATTCAGATAAGGTTGTTTTGCGTACTAAACCTGGTTTCCTTCCAAAGGTTGTTTCCAACAACAATATTAACCAGGAAATAGTTGTGCCTTCTTTGTGTCCGAATCCAGTTTCAAAGAAGGAACGCTTGTTACACAATTTAGATGTAGTCCGTGCTTTAAAGTTCTATTTAGAAGCAACAAAGGATTTCAGACAAACGTCTTCTCTGTTTGTAGTTTATTCTGGCAAGAGGAGAGGTCAAAAAAGCTACTGCTACCTCTCTTTCCTTTTGGCTGAAAAGCATCATACGATTGGCTTACGAGACTGCCGGACGGCAGCCTCCTGAACGAATCACAGCTCACTCTACTAGGGCTGTGGCTTCCACATGGGCCTTCAAGAACGAGGCTTCTGTTCATCAGATATGTAAGGCAGCGACCTGGTCTTCTCTGCACACTTTGTCCAAATTCTACAAATTTGATACTTTTGCTTCTTCGGAGGCTATTTTTGGGAGAAAGGTTTTGCAAGCCGTGGTGCCTTCTGTTTAGGTAACCTGATTTGCTCCCTCCCTTCATCCGTGTCCTAAAGCTTTGGTATTGGTTCCCACAAGTAATGGATGACACCGTGGACCGGACACACCAATGTTGGAGAAAACAGAATTTATGCTTACCTGATAAATTACTTTCTCCAACGGTGTGTCCGGTCCACGGCCCGCCCTGGTTTTTTAATCAGGTTTGAAGAATTTCTTTCTCTATACACTACAGTCACCACGGCACACTATAGTTTCTCCTTTTTTTCTCCTAACCGTCGGTCGAATGACTGGGGGGGCGGAGCCTGGGAGGGACTATATGGACAGCTCTTGCTGTGTGCTCTCCTTGCCTTTCCCTGTGGGGGAGGAGAATATCCCACAAGTAATGGATGACACCGTGGACCGGACACACCGTTGGAGAAAGTAATTTATCAGGTAAGCATAAATTCTGTTATTCAATTGCTATAGTCAAGTGATATTCTTCATTGAATAATATTATCTAATATTGTACCTTATCTTTGGTTACTTATCTAGAACAATATCTAGAGTTTTCCCTTAGTAATCAAGTATCTATTTGAATATATATATATATATATATATATATATATATATATAAAGTTGCAGAGGTGAACGGCACTCACGAAGAAGTCAGCTACCTTGTGCTCTCACTAGGGAGAAACAAACAGTAAAGCAGGTATGAATCCCACGGACGGACTCCGTGTTGTAGCCAGGATCCAAATGAAGCAGGCACACAGGTTTTTTCAAAAACACTCCGGTTTATTGGCAGTATCGTTTACCAAACGTTTCGGCTCAAACACGAGCCTTTGTCAATGGTGTACAAAACCAAATGTGAAGACTTAGACAAAAACACACCTTAAATACCCACCCAGCCCATGTGATCAACCAATCAGAGTGTGTATCCGCGGCACACCCACTTACACAAATCTAAACACCTTTTGCCGGGCTCAATGGAGGCGTGACGTAACGTCATCACGTTGCCGCCGTCCTAGGTGAAACCAAGGAAACCTGCGTAACCATGGAGATAACGCGTAAATATTGGTGTGGTGCGGGTGCGCAGACGGGTAAGACTCTGACAGGAAACAATTTAAA
The DNA here is from genome assembly GCF_027579735.1 of Bombina bombina. Lineage (NCBI taxonomy): Eukaryota > Metazoa > Chordata > Amphibia > Anura > Bombinatoridae > Bombina > Bombina bombina. The sequence goes on along the minus strand of NC_069503.1, from coordinate 551,951,610 downwards.
CAATCGATCAAAAAGTGATCCAAATACCCCTACAAAAAATATAATAATAAAAAAGGTATCTATCTATATGTAACATAGAAACAGACCTTATATATAGCTTTATAAGGCAAATAACGCTACCGTAACCCAAAGTATAAATAACTAGTAACACAGCCCTCTATACTCATGGTATCAAGGCATGCGGGGAGGTAGCTGGTGAGGGCGAAAACAATCTAAAGCCCCCTATATATTCGAAAAGGTATATATTGCATCATGCCTGTGGAGTAGGTAGAACATCAGTCCTGGATGACTCCCAGTAGGTCACAACTCATTTGTGTTTATACCAACAGCCAAAGTCTATATTAACATTTAGGCCTCGAGGGGCAACTGTGTCCAATGTGAAAATCCACCGGGATTCCATTCTTAGTAGTGCCAGTCCTCTGTCACCACCACGTCTGTTGTAAGGCACATGGTCAATCAGCATTACTCGTAACGAGGAAATAGAATGTCCCGCCGTTGCAAAGTGTCGTGCAACCGGTTGTTCTGATCGTCCTTTTTCAATCGCCTGGCGAATAGCTGTTTTGTGGTTAGCCAAACGTTCCTTGAATGCTGTCACCGTTTTGCCTATGTAAAATTTGGAACATGGGCAAATAATGGCATAAACCACATATTCCGATGTACAGGATAATCTATGCCTTATTTTGTACCTTTTATTGTTATGGGGGTGTTGAAAGGATGTCCCAGCAATAAGATTATTGCAAGTGACACAGTTGCCACACTTGTAGCATCCTGGTTTCCCCCTTGTAAGCCATGTCTGTTTTTCGTAACAATGTGTGGGATCACTGAGTACTAGTAGATCTCTGAGGTTCCTTGCTCGCTTGTATACCACCCGGGGTACCGGAGCATCCACAAAAGGTAGACTAGTGTGCTTGGAGAGCATCATCCAGTTTTTCTTAATAACATTCTGGAGCATCCCAGATCCCGGAGTGTAAGTGGTTACAAAGTTCATTCGTTTAGGTTGTTCCGTCACTGTTCGTTTCTGGATAGCGTCATTCTGGGTGAGTTTTATTGCTTCACTCTTTTGTTGGTCTATTAACATTGGTGGGTATCCTCTGCCCAGGAATTTTTGTGACATTTCTTCAAGTTGTCTCTCTTTTCGGGAGTCATCCGTGTTGTTCCGGACGACCCGCAGGAGTTGTGAGGAGCTAACACCATCTTTCTGAAATCTAGGGTGGAAACTCTGATAATGAAGTATAGAGTTTTTATCTGTGGGTTTTTTGAACAAGGTGGTGTGTAGTTTATCACCATTGGATGTTTCTACCCTAAAGATTTCCAGGTCAAGAAAGTGAATCTGGTTGTTGTTATGTTCCATTTTAAATCTAATCGTGGAGTCAAGGGTATTCAATCCTTTAACCCACTCAATGAGATTTTCAGGGGTACCACCCCAAATCAAGAAGACATCGTCAATATATCTGCGATACATTCTAATGGGGTTCTGTCTGGAGAAGATATTATATTTTTCATACATTGCCATATATATATTTGCATACGATGGGGCCATATTTGACCCCATCGCAGTGCCCATAATTTGTAGGAAATACTCATTTTCAAATCGAAAATAATTCTTCTCCAGGCAGAACTCCATCAGATGCAGCAGAAATTCTACAGGTGGACCAGTATATAGTGGGTTGTCAGTCAGGATCTGTCGCACCATGTTGATACCATGCCCGTGAGGTATCACCGTGTATAAACTCACTACGTCCATAGTGACTAAGATGTCAGTAGGGGACAGACTATCAAACTCTTTCAGTAGTTTAATAAGTTCAGAGGAATCTTTGAGGTGGGACTGGGTGTTTTGTACTACTGGTTGTAAGTAAAAATCAATAAATTCTGCTAATGGCTGCATCAATGATCCCCTGGCAGACACAATAGGTCTGCCAGGGGGATCTTTGAGGGACTTATGGATCTTGGGCAGTAAATATAGTATTGGGCAGATTGGATAATCAACTGAAAGAAAGCCCAACACATCATCATCCATTACCACTGCTTGGTATGCCATGCCCAGGAATTCATCAATTTCTCTTTTGAACGTTTTAGTAGGATTTGATTGTAGTTTGCGGTAGGTATTAGGATCATTAAGCTGTTTAAAAGCCTCACCTCTATACTGTACATAATCGAGTATCACCGTGGCACCTCCCTTATCCGCTGGCCTTATGACTATGTCTCTGTCAGTAGACAGAGACTTTATTGCCCGTCTTTCAGCACTTGTAATGTTGTCTCTTGGCAGAGGCATATCTTTATGTAATTCAGTAAGGGTGGTTGTACAGATATGATGGAATGTTTTTATCTAAGAATGTGTATTAATCGGTTCAAAGGTGCTACTTGCTTTGAATTGTTTTGGGGTCTGATCCCCTTTATCTTTAAAGAAGTCTTTAAGCTTCAACTGCCGTTGGAATCTACCCATATCTACCATCAAATCAAACAGATCACAGTGGGGAGTAGGTACAAAGGACAACTCTCTATTAAGGACTCTTATTTCGTCACCCGTAAGAGGTCGTTTACTCAGATTATAAATTATTGTGTCTTTTTCTGTCGTGACTGATTTTTTCGTTTTGACCCGCCCCCTCCTGAGACTGCCGCCTCGGGGCCTACGGCTAAAGGGGGTTTCTGTGCAGATCTTGTGATTACTCCACTGGCGGTGATGTTAGGTGTATTCTGAGTTTCACCTTCTGAGGAGTCCCCCCCACTGCTGTCTACTGTGGTGAGATTAATCAGTCTGTTTTTGTTAAAAGGTGTTCTCCTGCAACCACCCCAAGTGGAATCCCTCCCAAACAACCAACTATATACTTTTTTCTCTCTATAGTTGTTCTCAACCGTAACAAATTTTTTATTCTTAAATGTTAGTAGGTCCTGTTTGTATTTTTCTACGTGTGTTCTTAATTTAGTGATCCAATCTGTAGAACTATCAGATGTAAGTACAGTCAGTAACGTGTCTTTAACAGTGTCAATTTCTTTTTTAATATTAGCTTTGAGTCTAGTTACCTCCTCAATAACTAATAACATCAGATCATGTGAGCATTTGCTTAAAATACCACACCACCTCCTGCAGAACTCTATGTTGTTCCTGCCTAGGGTGGGGATATTCTTTACTCGAAATCCCCTGGGGATAAACTTCAATTTATGGTACTTGGATAAGTACACAGCATGAAGGTGAAAATCTACCTCTTTCTTTTCAAGGTGTAGTAATTTGTGATAGATATTGTTTGGTGTCTCACCTTTTGTCTCCTCCAACTCCTGCAGGTCCGCCTCACAACGAATGCGAGCCGCATCTGCCTCCGTGAAGGCAAAGTCCTCAATATTGCTGTAAGGATCCTCACTGTTAGGCACTTCTTGGGTAGTAGCTGGTGTTTCCGTACCCGTCTCAGTCGTGATTGATGCAATGTATCCAAAGGTTGTCTCGTTGCAAATAGCAGAGTCGGTTTTGAAAAGTATCCACAGTCACTACAAATAGTTTCAATAGGGGGAATATCATCCCACAGTATCAGAGAGGGTGCACGTATCAATAAATGTATACAAAGTTGCAGAAAAGAGAGACAACCTGAAGAAATGTCACAAAAATTTCTGGGCAGAGGATACCCACCAATGTTAATAGACCAACAAAAGAGTGAAGCAATAAAACTCACCCAGAATGACACTATCCAGAAACGAACAGTGACGGAACAACCTAAACGAATGAACTTTGTAACCACTTACACTCCGGGATCTGGGATGCTCCAGAATGTGATTAAGAAAAACTGGATGATGCTCTCCAAGGACACTAGTCTACCTTTTGTGGATGCTCCGGTACCCCGGGTGGTATACAAGCGAGCAAGGAACCTCAGAGATCTACTAGTACTCAGTGATCCCACACATTGTTACGAAAAACAGACATGGCTTACAAGGGGGAAACCAAGATGCTACAAGTGTGGCAACTGTGTCACTTGCAATAATCTTATTGCTGGGACATCCTTTCAACACCTCCATAACAATAAAAGGTACAAAATAAGGCATAGATTATCCTGTACATCGGAATATGTGGTTTATGCCATTATTTGCCCATGTTCCAAATTTTACATAGGCAAAACGGTGACAGCATTCAAGGAACGTTTGGCTAACCACAAAACAGCTATTCGCCAGGCGATTGAAAAAGGACGATCAGAACAACCGGTTGCACGACACTTTGCAACTGCGGGACATTCTATTTCCTCGTTACAAGTAATGCTGATTGACCATGTGCCTTACAACAGACGTGGTGGTGACAGAGGACTGGCACTACTAAGAATGGAATCCCGGTGGATTTTCACATTGGACACAGTTGCCCCTCGAGGCCTAAATGTTAATATAGACTTTGGCTGTTGGTATAAACACAAATGAGTTGTGACCTACTGGGAGTCATCCAGGACTGATGTTCTACCTACTCCTCAGGCATGATGCAATATATACCTTTTCTAATATATAGGGGGCTTTAGATTGTTTTCGCCCTCACCAGCTACCTCCCCGCATGCCTTGATACCATGAGTATAGAGGGCTGTGTTACTAGTTATTTATACTTTGGGTTACGGTAGCGTTATTTCCCTTTTAAAGCTATATATAAGTTCTGTTTCTATGTTACATATAGATAGATAGATACCTTTTTTATTATTATATTTTTTGTAGTGGTATTTGGATCACTTTTTGATCGATTGTTTAAATTGTTTCCTGTCAGAGTCTTGCCCGTCTGCGCACCCGCACCACACCAATGTTTACGCGTTATCTCCATGGTTACGCAGGTTTCCTTGGTTTCACCTAGGACGGCGGCAACGTGATGACGTTACGTCACGCCTCCATTGAGCCCGGCAAAAGATGTTTAGATTTGTGTAAGTGGGTGTGCCGCGGATACACACTCTGATTGGTTGATCACATGGGCTGGGTGGGTATTTAAGGTGTGTTTTTGTCTAAGTCTTCACATTTGGTTTTGTACACCATTGACAAAGGCTCGTGTTTGAGCCGAAACGTTTGGTAAACGATACTGCCAATAAACCGGAGTGTTTTTGAAAAAACCTGTGTGCCTGCTTCATTTGGATCCTGGCTACAACACGGAGTCCGTCCGTGGGATTCATACCTGCTTTAATATATATATATATATATGTGTATATATATATATGTGTATATATATATATATATATATATATATATATATAATTTTTTTTTTTTTTTTTTATTTTTTTTTTTTTGTACTGTGTTAATATAGGGTTCAACTTTTAGGCTACTAGTTTTTAAACAATCAGGATATGGCGTATTTAGCATAAAAGGGAGCACCACCGAACAGGTGTTATTCTATGATTATGGTCAATACGACCGAAACAGGTCAGATTTTGCTTTGCCTTAAAGCCTAAACCCCATGTTCTTGTATGTTCCTGTACATACTTTTAATTGGAATAAAGTGTATTAATTTTTTATATTTACGCTTCGTTTTCGGAACTCTTTATTATATTCAATAATTGGATGGTGGGGCATCTACTCCGTTTACTAAGGAGCCGTTTCGGCCTGTTGGGTATGGAGATTACTATTTCCTAATTGGCCACACAGTCATCTATTTGGTGCAGCTGAAATTCTACTCTGCTCTCACCCTGAGAGGCTGAAGTCACAGGATTTGCAGTGATTTGTACTATCGGCACACACAGCTTGTTTGAATACAGCTGTCCCTGACGTCTACAAGGTTGAAGCCGGTTCTTTCTCTTGTTAAGTGTAGTCAGTCCACGGGTCATCCATTACTTATGGGATTATATCTCCTCCCCAACAGGAAGTTGCAAGAGGATCACCCAAGCAGAGCTGCTATATAGCTCCTCCCCTCACATGTCATATCCAGTCATTCTCTTGCAACTCAACATAGATAGGTCGTTGTGAGAGGTCTGTGGTGTTTTTTAAACTTAGTTTATGTCTTCAATCAAAAGTTTGTTATTTTAAATGGCACCGGAGTGTGCTGTTTGTTCTCAGGCAGTATTAGAAGAAGAATCTGCCTGCGTTTTCTATGATCTTAGCGGAAGTAACTAAGATCCACTGGCTGTTTCTCGCACATTCTGAGGAGTGAGGTAACTTCAGAAAGGGGAATAGCATGCGGGGCCCCCCTGCAAACGAGGTATGTGCAGTAAATTATTTTCTATGGAATGGAATTGACTAGAAAATACTGCTGTTACCAATGTAATGTAAGTACAGCCTGGAATACAGTAGTAGCGACTGGTATTAGGCTGAGGAGTGTATGTGCACTGAAGTATTTTTCTAGGCAATGGAATTTGACTAAGAAAGTACTGTTAATGCTGAAGTAATGTTTGAGCCTTAACTGCAGTGAAAGCGACTGGTAGCAGGCTTATTAATAACACTTCATAATTTTTTAAATGTTCAAAACGTTTACTGGCATGTTAATCGTTTTTTGTGAGGTACTTGGTGATAAAACTTATTGGGGCATGATTTTTCCACATGGCTAACGTTTATTTCTGCATAGAAACAGTTAACTGAGATTTCCCAATGTTGTAATATGAGTGGGAGGGGTCTATTTTAGCGCCTTTGTTGCGCAGTAAAAATTCAGTCACAGTCTTCCTACTTCATCCTCCATGATCCAGGACGTCCCTAGAGAGCTCAGGTGTCTTCAAAATTCATTTTGAGGGAGGTAATCAGTCACAGCAGACCTGTGACAGTGTGTTTGACTGTGATAAAAACGTTATTTGTTAATTTGATATCCGTTTTTGGGTATTAAGGGGTTAATCATCCATTTGCTGGTGGGTGCAATCCTTTGCTAACTTAATACATTTACTGTAAAATTTTTGTTGCTATAACTAATTTGGTTCATTGTTATTTCAACTGTGACAGCCTTTTGGACTTCTTAAAGGCGCAGTAGCGTTTTTTATATTGCTTGTAAATTTATTTGAAAGATTTTCCAAGCTTGTTAGTCTCATTGCTAGTCTGTTTAAACATGTCTGACACACATGAATCTTTTTGTTCATTATGTTTGAAGGCCACTGTGGAGCCCCATAGAAATTTGTGTACTCAATGCATTGATGTCACTTTAAATAAAAGTCAATCTTTACATTTAAAGAAATTATCACCAGACAACGAGGGGGAAGTTATGCCGGCTAACTCTCCACACGTGTCAGTACCTTCGCCTCCCGCTCAGGAGGTGCGTGATATTGTGGCGCCAAGTACATCAGAGAGGCCCATACAAATCACTTTGCAAGACATGGCTACTGTTATGACCGAAGTATTATCTAAATTGCCAGAATTAGGAGGCAAGCGCGATTGCTTGGGGTTAAGGACAGAGCGCGCTGATAGGGGAGCCATGTCTGATACTGCGTCACAATTTGCAGAAAATGAGGACGGAGAGCTTCATTCTGTGGGTGACGGATCTGATCCAGGGAGACTGGATTCAGAGATTTCTAATTTTAAATTTAAGCTTGAAAACCTCCGCGTACTGCTAGGGGAGGTATTAGCGGCTCTGAATGATTGTAACACGGTTGCAATTCCAGAGAAATTATGTAGGCTGGATAGATACTATGCGGTACCGGTGAGTACTGACGTTTTTCCTATACCTAAGAGGCTTACAGAGATTATTAGCATGGAGTGGGATAGGCCCGGTGTGCCCTTTTCCCCCCCTCCTATATTTAAGAAAATGTTTCCAATAGATGCCACCACACGGGACTTATGGCAGACAGTCCCTAAGGTGGAGGGAGCAGTTTCTACTTTGGCTAAGAGTACCACTATCCCGGTGGAGGATAGTTGTGCTTTTTCAGATCCAATGGATAAAAAATTAGGTTACCTTAAGAAAATTTTTGTTCAACAGGGTTTTATCTTACAGCCCCTTGCATGCATTGCGCCTGTCACTGCTGCTGCGGCATTCTGGTTTTAGTCTCTGGAAGAGGCCATTCGCACAGCTCCATTGGATGAGATTATGAACAAGCTTAAAGCACTTAAGCTAGCTAACGCATTTGTTTCTGATGCTGTTGTACATTTAACCAAATTAACGGCTAAGAACTCTGGTTTCGCCATTCAAGCGTGCAGAGCGCTATGGCTTAAATCATGGTCAGCTGACGTGACTTCTAAATCTAAATTGCTTAACATTCCTTTCAAAGGGCAGACCTTATTCGGGCCCGGCTTGAAGGAAATTATTGCTGACATTACTGGAGGTAAGGGTCATACTCTTCCTCAGGACAAGGCCAAATCAAAGGCCAAACAGTCTAATTTTCGTGCCTTTCGTAACTTCAAGGCAGGAGCAACATCAACTTCCTCCGCTCCAAAACAGGAAGGTACTGTTGCTCGTTACAGACAGGGCTGGAAAGCTAACCAGTCCTGGAACAAGGGCAAGCAGGCCAGGAAACCTGCTTCTGCCCCTAAGACAGCATGAAGAGAGGGCCCCCTATCCAGAACCGGATCTAGTGGGGGGCAGACTATCTCTCTTCGCCCAGGCTTGGGCAAGAGATGTCCAGGATCCCTGGGCGTTGGAGATCATATCTCAGGGATACCTTCTGGACTTCAAAGCTTCTCCTCCACGAGGGAGATTTCATCTTTCAAGGTTATCAGCAAACCAAATAAAGAAAGAGGCGTTTCTACGCTGTGTTCAAGACCTCTTATTAATGGGGGTGATCCACCCAGTTCCGCGGACGGAACAAGGGCAAGGTTTTTACTCAAATCTGTTTGTGGTTCCCAAGAAAGAGGGAACCTTCAGACCAATTTTGGACCTAAAGATCTTAAACAAATTCCTAAGAGTTCCATCATTCAAAATTGAAACTATTCGAACCATCCTACCCATGATCCAAGAGGGTCAATACATGACCACTGTGGACTTAAAGGATGCCTACCTTCACATACCGATTCACAAAGATCATTATCGGTACCTAAGATTTGCCTTCCTAGACAGGTATTACCAGTTTGTAGCTCTTCCTTTCGGGTTAGCTACGGCCCCGAGAATCTTTACAAAAGTTCTGGGCTCTCTTCTGGCGGTACTAAGACCGCAAGGCATAGCGGTGGCTCCGTATCTAGACGACATTCTGATACAAGCGTCAAGTTTTCAACTTGCCAGGTCTCACACAGAGATAGTTCTGGCGTTTCTGAGGTCGCATGGGTGGAAGGTGAACGTTGAAAAGATTTCTCTATTACCACTCACAAGGGTTCCCTTCCTAGGGACTCTTATAGATTCTATAGAGATGAAAATTTACCTGACGGAGTCCAGGTTATTAAAGATTCAAAATACTTGCCGTGCCCTTTATTCCATTCCACACCCGTCAGTAGCTCAGTGCATGGAAGCAATCGGCTTAATGGTTGCGGCAATGGACATAGTACCGTTTGCGCGCCTGCATCTCAGACCACTGCAATTGTGCATGCTCAGTCAGTGGGATGGGGATTACTCAGATTTGTCCCCTCTACTAAATCTGGATCAAGAGACCAGAGATTCTCTTCTATGGTGGCTTTCTCGGTCCCATCTGTCCAAAGGGATGACCTTTCGCAGGCCAGATTGGACGATTGTAACAACAGACGCCAGCCTTCTAGGTTGGGGTGCAGTCTGGAATTCCCTGAAGGCTCAGGGATCATGGACTCAGGAGGAGAGACTCCTCCCAATAAATATTCTGGAGTTAAGAGCGATATTCAATGCTCTTCTAGCTTGGCCTCAGTTAGCAACTCTGAGGTTCATCAGATTTCAGTCGGACAACATCACGACTGTGGCTTACATCAACCATCAAGGGGGAACCAGGAGTTCCCTAGCGATGTTGGAAGTCTCAAAGATAATTCGCTGGGCAGAGTCTCACTCTTGCCACCTGTCGGCGATCTACATCCCAGGCGTGGAGAACTGGGAGGCGGATTTTCTAAGTCGTCAGACTTTTCATCCGGGGGAGTGGGAACTTCATCCGGAGGTCTTCGCTCAACTGATTCATCGTTGGGGCAAACCAGATCTGGATCTCATGGCGTCTCGCCAGAACGCCAAGCTCCCTTGTTACAGATCCAGATCCAGGGACCCGGGAGCGGTGCTGATAGATGCTCTGACAGCCCCTTGGGTCTTCAACATGGCCTATGTGTTTCCACCATTCCCGATGCTGCCTCGACTGATTACCAAGATCAAACAGGAGAGAGCATCAGTGATTTTGGTAGCGCCTGCGTGGCCACGCAGGACCTGGTATGCAGACCTAGTGGACATGTCGTCCTGTCCACCATGGTCTCTGCCTCTGAGGCAGGACCTTCTAATTCAGGGTCCTTTCAACCATCCAAATCTGATTTCTCTGAGACTGACTGCATGGAGATTGAACGCTTGATTCTATCAAAGCGTGGTTTCTCGGAGTCGGTTATTGATACCTTAATACAGGCTCGGAAACCTGTTACCAGAAAAATTTACCATAAGATATGGCGTAAATATTTATATTGGTGCGAATCCAAGAGTTACTCATGGAGTAAGGTTAGGATTCCTAGGATATTGTCTTTTCTACAAGAGGGTTTAGAAAAGGGCTTATCTGCTAGTTCGTTAAAGGGACAGATTTCGGCTCTGTCTATTCTTTTACACAAACGTCTGGCAGAAGTTCCAGATGTTCAGGCTTTTTGTCAGGCTTTGGCTAGGATTAAGCCTGTGTTTAAGTCTGTTGCCCCACCGTGGAGCTTAAACTTAGTTCTTAACGTTTTACAAGGTGTTCCATTTGAACCCCTTCATTCCATTGATATCAAGCTGTTATCTTGGAAAGTTCTGTTTTTGATGGCTATTTCCTCGGCTCGAAGAGTCTCTGAGTTATCTGCCTTACATTGTGATTCTCCTTATCTGATTTTTCATTCAGACAAGGTAGTTCTGCGTACTAAACCTGGGTTCTTACCTAAGGTAGTCACTAACAGGAATATCAATCAAGAGATTGTTGTTCCATCTTTGTGTCCTAACCCTTCTTCAAAGAAGGAACGACTTTTGCATAATCTGGACGTGGTCCGTGCCCTGAAGTTCTATTTGCAGGCAACTAAAGATTTTCGTCAAACTTCTTCCCTGTTTGTCGTTTACTCTGGACAGAGGAGAGGTCAAAAGGCTTCGGCTACCTCTCTCTCCTTTTGGCTTTGTAGCATAATACGTTTAGCCTATGAGACTGCTGGACAGCAGCCTCCTGAAAGAATTACAGCTCATTCCACTAGAGCTGTGGCTTCCACCTGGGCCTTTAAGAATGAGGCCTCTGTTGAACAGATTTGCAAGGCTGCAACTTGGTCTTCACTTCACACTTTTTCGAAATTTTACAAATTTGACACTTTTGCTTCTTCAGAGGCTATTTTTGGGAGAAAGGTTCTTCAGGCAGTGGTTCCTTCCGTTTAAAGTTCCTGCCTTGTCCCTCCCATCATCCGTGTACTTTTGCTTTGGTATTGGTATCCCATAAGTAATGGATGACCCGTGGACTGACTACACTTAACAAGAGAAAACATAATTTATGCTTACCTGATAAATTTATTTCTCTTGTAGTGTAGTCAGTCCACGGCCCGCCCTGTCTTTAAGGCAGGTTTAAATTTTGATTAAACTCCAGTCACTACTGCACCCTATGGTTTCTCCTTTCTCGTCTTGTTTCGGTCGAATGACTGGATATGACATGTGAGGGGAGGAGCTATATAGCAGCTCTGCTTGGGTGATCCTCTTGCAACTTCCTGTTGGGGAGGAGATATAATCCCATAAGTAATGGATGACCCGTGGACTGACTACACTACAAGAGAAATAAATTTATCAGGTAAGCATAAATTATGTTTTCTCTGATAGGTTGGACAGAGCCACGTGGTACGCCATCTGACAGCGACGTGGGGGAGAAGAGGAAACCGCCTCTGCTGCTGACGCTGAATTCTGGCAAGATGCCTATGAATACTGGCTACACGCTAACGCTCTGATCTACCAACCAGACACCCAGTGAGTGCAGAGCTGCTTGCTCCTGTGTTATATTTGTTTCTTGACTAGCAGTTTGGGACTTAATGGCGATACAGTAATACTAGAACCGGATCATGTTAAATGTCAATTTTTTGTGTCTGAAGAAATTGGATTTATTTCACTTCAATTAAGATTTTATTATTTTAGAATAGAGTAGGTTACTCTGTTCCTTCCCCTTTTTCATTGATTGGGTCTAGCCGTACTCCACATTAGTCTTCAGTAAGGGCAGTGGTGGCTTTAAAACAGTTAGGAATTTGTAAGCTGTGCCTTGCTGCGTTTTACTAAAAAATTTGCTTCCCATGGTATAGAAAGCCAGAGTAGGTTTGCTCTGTTCTTTCTCTTTCTACAGGTCTCTGTGAGTAGATGTGTCCTCTCATGCTTTGTAAGCTGTCCTCCTGCCGAACGGCTAGATGCAGATAAATGCCTTTTGTTCTCTAAGATTGGGAGACTGTGCACTTTAAATGATCTGGAGACATTTATGGGGAATTATAATATCGTAGTTAGTATGTTTATTGTGGCAGGTGCAGGCACTGGATGTGAGATTATGTGAGAGACTACTTCCCCTTTATTGGTGATGAAGGTGTTAAGTAGTTATGTGGGGCTCATTTTTATTTGTAGTAATTTCAGCAGACCATATTATTCCTGTAAGCCTGTTGTGGACTTAAGTGTGTTTATGAAACATACAAAGCGCACACTTTGTTGCGCAGTTAGATTCACTTCTCAGCTGACAAGACAAGTAGAATTATTGTCTTCCTTTTGCCCTTCCACTCCTAGTCCTAGCGGTGTTGACTGTGACTGTCATTTAATTTTGGTGCAGAAGCGTTCTGCTCCTGTTTGCGCACCTGATTTCTTGGTGTAGTTGTGACTCCACCTTCTTTGTCTAAGGAACGGAGCAGCGCCATTTTCAGCCTGTGGCGTCACGTGTCACCGCCTCCTTATCTGTCTGTGAACGGAGTAGTGAATTTGGCTTCTGCCTCTGAGTGTAAGAGACTCAGTAGTCTGATTTGGTTTCTACGTTTTTCTGGAGACATTATTAAAGCTCTCTTTTTGTTTCTTTTAAAGTGACAGTGCATGGAAAGTCCTTAATGTATTTAACGTTTAATGCATTAATGTATGGGCATTTATTGCCTTTGTTTTGGCACAGGAGGCTGTTTTCTGTGAATTATTGCCTCTTACGTTCTAAGGCAATTTTCATATCTTTGAAGTGTTTTTTAGATCGAATAAAATGTTGCATAACTTATGCAATTTGTTGCACCTGATTAAACTGACTTTAAGATTTGTTTATTTTCTGAGCCTCATGTCTCTTAGGATGATGCTGTTCAGGCGATGCCACAGCTTTCTCCTCAAGTGTCCCAAGCCTTAATGGCATCACACGTAATTCCCTGGAGAAATTGCTGCTCAGGTATCTTCAGCGGTATCTGTGGCATTAGGAACATAAGAGATTCAGATAGTAAGGGTTCTGTCTCATCTGCTGCTACTCAGGTTGTCCTTCCTCTTACGTCTGATAAGGAAGAAACGTCGGTAGCCTCTGAGGGTAAAATCTTTGATTCAGTCAGTATAATTCCTTCATCTGATACTGCAGTGGTTTCTTTCACATGTATGCTTTAACACCTTGTGGATTGTTAATAAGAGCAATTTTCAGATAGTAAGGTTTCTGTACCGCCTACTGCTACACTGGTTGTCTTCCTCATAAGTCTGATGAGGATACGTCAGTAGCCTCTGAGGGTGAAATCTCAGATTTGGACAGTATAATTCCTTCATCTGATGCTGAAGTAGTATCCTTCAGATTTAGGCTTGAACACCTTTGTGTATGGTTAAAGGAGGTTTTTGGCTACTTTAGAGCGACTCCGATACGTAGGTACGTCGTACCTGAAAGTTCTAGTAAACTTTATAGGTACTAGGATTCCTCTGTGGAAGTTTTCCTGTTCCAGACCATGCTAGCAGATTTTCACAGGAATGGGAGAAGCAAGGGTTTCTTTTTACCCTGTCTCCTGTCTTTAAAAAATATGTTTCTTTCATGTAATTAGCAAGAGTCCATGAGCTAGTGACGTATGGGATATACATTCCTACCAGGAGGGGCAAAGTTTCCCAAACCTCAAAATGCCTATAAATACACCCCTCACCACACCCACAAATCATCTGTTTTACAAACTTTGCCTCCTATGGAGGTGGTGAAGTAAGTTTGTGCTAGATTCTACGTTGATATGCGCTCCGCAGCAGGTTGGAGCCCGGTTTTCCTCTCAGCGTGCAGTGAATGTCAGAGGGATGTGAGGAGAGTATTGCCTGTTTGAATTCAATGATCTCCTTCTACGGGGTCTATTTCATAGGTTCTCTGTTATCGGTCGTAGAGATTCATCTCTTACCTCCCTTTTCAGATCGACGATATACTCTTATATACCATTACCTCTGCTGATTTTCGTTTCAGTACTGGTTTGGCTTTCTACAAACATGTAGATGAGTGTCCTGGGGTAAGTAAGTCTTATTTTCTGTGACACTCTAAGCTATGGTTGGGCACTTTTTTTAATAAAGTTCTAAATATATGTATTCAAACATTTATTTGCCTTGACTCAGAATGTTCAACATTCCTTATTTTCAGACAGTCAGTTTCATATTTGGGATAATGCATTTGAATCAATCATTTTTCTTACCTTAAAAAATTTGACTTTTTTTCCCTGTGGGCTTTTAGGCTCGCGGGGGCTGAAAATGCTTCATTTTATTGCGTCATTCTTGGCGCAGACTTTTTTGGCGCAAAAAATCTTTTCTTTTTCCGGCGTCATACGTGTCGCCGGAAGTTGCGTCATTTTTTGACGTTCTTTTGCGCCAAAAATGTCGGCATTCCGGATGTGGCGTCATTTTTGGCGCCAAAAGCATTTAGGCGCCAAATAATGTGGGCGTCTTATTTGGCGCTAAAGAAATATGGGCGTCGCTTTTGTCTCCACATTATTTAAGTCTCATTTTTCATTGCTTCTGGTTGCTAGAAGCTTGTTTCTTGGCATTTTTCCCATTCCTGAAACTGTCATTTAAGGAATTTGATCAATTTTGCTTATATGTTGTTTTTTCTCTTACATATTGCAAGATGTCTCACGTTGCATCTGAGTCAGAAGATACTACAGGAAAATCGCTGTCTGGTGCTGGAACTACCAAAGCTAAGTGTATCTGCTGTAAACTTTTGGTAGCTGTTCCTCCAGCTGTTGTTTGTATTAATTGTCATGACAAACTTGTTAATGCAGATAATATTTCCTTTAGTAAAGTACCATTACCTGTTGCAGTTCCATCAACATCTAATGTTCAGAGTGTTCCTGATAACATAAGAGATTTTGTTTCTGAATCCATCAAGAAGGCTATGTCTGTTATTCCTCCTTCTAGTAAACATAAAAAATCTTTTAAAACTTCTCTTTATACAGATGAATTTTTAAATGAACATCATCATTCTGATTCTTATGACTCTTCTGGTTCAGAGGATTCTGTCTCAGAGGTTGATGCTGATAAATCATCATATTTATTTAAAATGGAATTTATTCGTTCTTTACTTAAAGAAGTACTAATTGCTTTAGAAATTGAGGATTCTGGTCCTCTTGATACTAAATCTAAACGTTTAGATAAAGTCTTTAAATCTCCTGTGGTTATTCCAGAAGTTTTTCCTGTTCCTGGTGCTATTTCTGAAGTAATTTCCAGAGAGTGGAATAATTTGGGTAATTCATTTACTCCTTCTAAACGTTTTAAGCAATTATATCCTGTGCCATCTGACAGATTAGAATTTTGGGACAAAATCCCTAAAGTTGATGGGGCTATTTCTACCCTTGCTAAACGTACTACTATTCCTACGGCAGATGGTACTTCGTTTAAGGATCCTTTAGATAGGAAAATTGAATCCTTTCTAAGAAAAGCTTATCTGTGTTCAGGTAATCTTCTTAGACCTGCTATATCATTGGCTGATGTTGCTGCAGCTTCAACTTTTTGGTTGGAAACTTTAGCGCAACAAGTAACAGATCATGATTCTCATAATATTATTATTCTTCTTCAACATGCTAATAATTTTATCTGTGAGGCCATTTTTGATATTATCAGAGTTGATGTCAGGTTTATGTCTCTAGCTATTTTAGCTAGAAGAGCTTTATGGCTTAAAACTTGGAATGCTGATATGTCTTCTAAATCAACTCTACATTCCCTTTCTTTCCAGGGTAACAAATTATTTGGTTCTCAGTTGGATTCTATTATCTCAACTGTTACTGGTGGGAAAGGAACTTTTTTACCACAGGATAAAAAATCTAAGGGTAAAAACAGGGCTAATAATCGTTTTCGTTCCTTTCGTTTCAACAAAGAACAAAAGCCTGATCCTTCATCCTCAGGAGCAGTTTCAGTTTGGGAACCATCTCCAGTCTGGAATAAATCCAAGCCTGCTAGAAAGGCAAAGCCTGCTTCTAAGTCCACATGAAGGTGCGGCCCTCATTCCAGCTCAGCTGGTAGGGGGCAGGTTACGTTTTTTCAAAGAAATTTGGATCAATTCTGTTCACAATCTTTGGATTCAGAACATCGTTTCAGAAGGGTACAGAATTGGTTTCAAGATAAGACCTCCTGCAAAGAGATTTTTTCTTTCCCGTGTCCCAGTAAATCCAGTGAAAGCTCAAGCATTTCTGAAATGTGTTTCAGATCTAGAGTTGGCTGGAGTAATTATGCCAGTTCCAGTTCTGGAACAGGGGCTGGGGCTTTATTCGAATCTCTTCATTGTACCAAAGAAGGAGAATTCCTTCAGACCTGTTCTGGATCTAAAAATATTGAATCGTTATGTAAGGTTACCAACATTCAAAATGGTAACTGTAAGGACTATCTTGCCTTTTGTTCAGCAAGGGCATTATATGTCCACAATAGATTTACAGGATGCATATCTGCATATTCCGATTCATCCAGATCACTATCAGTTCCTGAGATTCTCTTTCCTGGACAAGCATTACCAGTTTGTGGCTCTGCCGTTTGGCCTAGCTACAGCTCCAAGAATTTTTACAAAGGTTCTCGGTGCCCTTCTGTCTGTAATCAGAGAACAGGGTATTGTGGTATTTCCTTATTTGGACGATATCTTGGTACTTGCTCAGTCTTTACATTTAACAGAATCTCATACGAATCGACTTGTGTTGTTTCTTCAAGATCATGGTTGGAGGATCAATTCACTAAAAAGTTCATTGATTCCTCAGACAAGGGTAACCTTTCTGGGTTTCCAGATAGATTCAGTGTCCATGACTCTGTCTTTGACAGACAAGAGACGTCTAAAATTGATTTCAGCTTGTCGAAACCTTCAGTCACAATCATTCCCTTCGGTAGCCTTATGCATGGAAATTCTAGGTCTTATGACTGCTGCATCGGACGCGATCCCCTTTGCTCGTTTTCACATGCGACCTCTTCAGCTCTGTATGCTGAATCAATGGTGCAGGGATTACACAAAGATATCTCAATTAATATCTTTAAAACCGATTGTACGACACTCTCTGACGTGGTGGACAGATCACCATCGTTTAATTCAGGGGGCTTCTTTTGTTCTTCCGACCTGGACTGTAATTTCAACAGATGCAAGTCTTACAGGTTGGGGAGCTGTGTGTGGATCTCTGACGGCACAAGGAGTTTGGGAATCTCAGGAGGTGAGATTACCGATCAATATTTTGGAACTCCGTGCAATTTTCAGAGCTCTTCAGTCTTGGCCTCTTCTGAAGAGAGAATCGTTCATTTGTTTTCAGACAGACAATGTCACAACTGTGGCATACATCAATCATCAAGGAGGGACTCACAGTCCTCTGGCTATGAAAGAAGTATCTCGTATTCTGGTTTGGGCGGAATCCAGCTCCTGTCTAATCTCTGCGGTTCATATCCCAGGTATAGACAATTGGGAAGCGGATTATCTCAGTCGCCAAACGTTGCATCCGGGCGAATGGTCTCTTCACCCAGAGGTATTTCTTCAGATTGTTCAAATGTGGGAACTTCCAGAAATAGATCTGATGGCGTCTCATCTAAACAAGAAACTTCCCAGGTATCTGTCCAGATCCCGGGATCCTCAGGCGGAGGCAGTGGATGCATTATCACTTCCTTGGAAGTATCATCCTGCCTATATCTTTCCGCCTCTAGTTCTTCTTCCAAGAGTAATCTCCAAGATTCTGAAGGAATGCTCGTTTGTTCTGCTGGTAGCTCCGGCATGGCCTCACAGTTTTTGGTATGCGGATCTTGTCCGGATGGCCTCTTGCCAACCGTGGACTCTTCCGTTAAGACCAGACCTTCTGTCGCAAGGTCCTTTTTTCCATCAGGATCTCAAATCCTTAAATTTAAAGGTATGGAGATTGAACGATTGATTCTTGGTCAAAGAGGTTTCTCTGACTCTGTGATTAATACTATGTTACAGGATCGTAAATCTGTATCTAGAGAGATATATTATAGAGTCTGGAAGACTTATATTTCTTGGTGTCTTTCTCATCATTTTTCTTGGCATTCTTTTAGAATACCGAGAATTTTACAGTTTCTTCAGGATGGTTAGATAAAGGTTTGTCCGCAAGTTCCTTGAAAGGACAAATCTCTGCTCTTTCTGTTCTTTTTCACAGAAAGATTGCTAATCTTCCTGATATTCATTGTTTTGTACAAGCTTTGGTTCGTATAAAACCATTAAGTCAATTTCTCCTCCTTGGAGTTTGAATTTGGTTCTGGGGGCTCTTCAAGCTCCTCCTTTTGAACCCATGCATTCATTGGACATTAAATTACTTTCTTGGAAAGTTTTGTTCCTTTTGGCGATCTCTTCTGCCAGAAGAGTCTCTGAATTATCTGCTCTTTCTTGTGAGTCTCCTTTTCTGATTTTTCATCAGGATAAGGCGGTGTTGCGAACTTCTTTTCAATTTTTACCTAAGGTTGTGAATTCCAACAACATTAGTAGAGAAATTGTGGTTCCTTCATTATGTCCTAATCCTAAGAATTCTAAGGAGAAATCGTTGCATTCTTTGGATGTTGTTAGAGCTTTGAAATATTATGTTGAAGCTACTAAATCTTTCCGAAAGACTTCTAGTCTATTTGTTATCTTTTCCGGTTCTAGAAAAGGCCAGAAAGCTTCTGCCATTTCTTTGGCATCTTGGTTGAAATCTTTAATTCATCATGCCTATGTCGAGTCGGGTAAAACTCCGCCTCAAAGGATTACAGCTCATTCTACTAGGTCAGTTTCTACTTCCTGGGCGTTTAGGAATGAAGCTTCGGTTGATCAGATTTGCAAAGCAGCAACTTGGTCCTCTTTGCATACTTTTACTAAATTCTACCATTTTGATATGTTTTCTTCTTCTGAAGCAGTTTTTGGTAGAAAAGTACTTCAGGCAGCGGTTTCAGTTTGAATCTTCTGCTTATGTTTTCATTAAACTTTATTTTGGGTGTGGATTATTTTCAGCAGGAATTGGCTGTCTTTATTTTATCCCTCCCTCTCTAGTGACTCTTGCGTGGAAAGATCCACATCTTGGGTAGTCATTATCCCATACGTCACTAGCTCATGGACTCTTGCTAATTACATGAAAGAAAACATAATTTATGTAAGAACTTACCTGATAAATTCATTTCTTTCATATTAGCAAGAGTCCATGAGGCCCACCCTTTTTGTGGTGGTTATGATTTTTTTGTATAAAGCACAATTATTCCAATTCCTTATTTTATATGCTTTCGCACTTTTTTCTTATCACCCCACTTCTTGGCTATTCATTAAACTGATTTGTGGGTGTGGTGAGGGGTGTATTTATAGGCATTTTGAGGTTTGGGAAACTTTGCCCCTCCTGGTAGGAATGTATATCCCATACGTCACTAGCTCATGGACTCTTGCTAATATGAAAGAAATGAATTTATCAGGTAAGTTCTTACATAAATTATGTTTTTCTGTCACTGTCTCCATTAAATATCAGGGTGCATAAAGTAGTAGGGCATTTCTACTCTGGCTAAGAGAACTACGTTTCCTAGAGAGTATAGCTGTTCCTTTCAGGATCAATAGACTAAGCTGGAGGCTTACATGGAAGTTTGTAATGCCACTGTGTCAAGTGCGAGATCTTATTGGTGCGACACCTTGTCTGGTTCCAAATCGGTAGGGACTCCTTTGGAGGAGATCCAGAAAAGAATTTAGCCTCTTAAGCTAGCCAATTCTTTTATCTCTGATGCTACCATGCAAGTTTTAAGCCGGGAGCCAAGATATCTGGCTTTGTTGTGTTAGCCCGCGGGGCGTTGTGACTATATCTTGGTCAGTAGATTTATTTTCCTGAGTCTAAGTTTCTGGCGCTTCCTTACAAAGGGTAAGCCCTTGTTTGGTCCTTATCTGACAGGTATATATCTGATAATAAGGGTGGAAAAAGGTATTTTCTACCACAAGACAAGATGAATAGACCTTAAAGGGACAGTATACACTCATTTTCATATAACGGCATGTAATAGACACTACTATAAAGAATACGATGCACAGATACTGATATAAAAATCCAGTATAAAACTGTTTAAAAACTTACTTAGAAGCTCTCAGTTTAGCTCTGTTGAAAAGGTAGCTGGAAAGCCCACTGCAAGTGGGAAATAAGACACTCCCCCTTTCTGTTGCATATGAAAAGACCCTTTACACAAACAGGAGCAAGCTGGAGTAGGTAACTGACGGTATTCTCATAAAACTTTGGGGCTTGGTTAGGAATCTGAAAATCAGAGCAATGTTATTTAAAAATAAGCAAAACTTTACTCTCTTTTTTTTTTTTTTTTAAAAACAACAACTTTATAGGCTATATAAATAGATCATCTACAAAACATTTATGCAAAGAAAAAATGAGTGTATAATGTCCCTTTAAGGAGTTTGCCCCTAATGCGGGATCGCTCCAATTGGGGGACTGAATCTCTCTGTCTTCAAACATGGATACAAGATGTCTCAGATAGACCACGGACATAGTATCGCAGGGTTACTACATAGAATTCATACCTTTCCTCCCTGAGGCAGGTTCTACACCTCAATTTTATCTGCAGGCCAGATAAGTGAGGCTTTTTTGTTGTGCGTTTAGGACTTCTCTTCCCTGTGAGTGATAGTTCCAGTTCCTGTAAGGGAACAGGGTCTAGGATTTTATTAAAGGGACACTCTACCCAAATTTTTTCTTTTGTAATTCAGAAAGAGCATGCAATTTTAAGCAACTTTCTAATTTACTCCTATTATCAATTTTTCTTCGTTCTCTTGCTATCATTATTTGAAAAAGAAGGCATCTAAGTTTTTTTTTTGTTTCAGTACTCAGGACAGCACTTTTTTTATTGGTGGATGAATTTATCCACCAAGGACAACCCAGGTTGTTCACCAAAAATGGGCCGGCATCTAAACTTACATTCTTGCATTTCAAATAAAGATACCAAGAGAATGAAGAAAATTTGATAATAGGAGTAAATTAGAAAGTTGCTTAAAATTTCATGCTCAATCTGAATCACGAAAGAAAATTTTTGGGTACAGTGTCCCTTTAATTCCTGTGTGTGGTTCCGAAAAAGAAGAATTTTTTTCATCCTATGGTAGACCTAAAGTGTCGCAACAAATTGTCTCAGGGTACCGTTCTTCTGATGGACACCAGTGGTTCCATTCTTCCTTTGGTCTAGGGGGGTCAGTTAATGGTGACTATAGACCTGGAGGACGCGTATTTTCAAGTTCCTGAGTTTTACCTTTCTGTCAAAAACTTTCAGTTTGGGGCTCTTCCCTTTTGGCCTTGCCATGGCTCTCAGCGGGGGCTATATTGGCAGTGATCAGGTTTCAGGTAATTGCTGTGATGCCCTTCCTGGACGTCTTAATGGTTCAGGTGCCATCTTTTCAACAAGCAAACTCTCATACAGAGATCTTGTTGTCTTTCTTCATTCCCACCGATGGATGAAAATTAGTTCCCTTGTTCCAGCTACAGGTGTAGTTTTCTTAGGGACCATATTAGTTTCCCTTTTTTCTGAAAATATTTTTTACAAGGGTCAGTAAATAGATGATTCCTTCCGTTTGCCTCTTGCGGTACTCTACTGTTTGGTCCTTCAGTGGCTCAATGAATGGAGGTATTTGGTCTGATGGTTGCTTCATTGGACATCATCCCTTTGCTTGATTGCATCTAAGAGTATGCTGTTTTGCATGTTCAGATAGTGGACCGGGGATCTTGTGGCTCTGTCTCGGACGATAGATCTAGATCTGTCGACATGAGATTCTTCCCTGTGGATCAGAGAGGGGGAATTAGTAGTAGAGCGCTTGCTTAGCTTGTGAGAGGTAGTGGGATTGTTGCCCGCATTCTCCAGAATATTTTGGTTTTCTCAGGAGCATCTGTCTCGGGGCACATGCTTTCGGAGACCTTCCTGAGTAATAGTGACAACGGTCGCAAGCCTGTTGGGTTGGTGACTATGGACTTGGGAGGTTTCTGCTCTTCCCATAACCATCTTGGAGTTGAGAGCGATCTACAATGTTCTGATGGCTTGGCCTCAGTTGTCAATGTTTTTTTCAGGTTCTAGTTGAACAATTTCTCCTCAGTGGCTTGCATTAACCACCTGGGAGGAACCTGGAGGTCCTTTGCCATGATTGGCATCGATTGTCAGATGGGCGGACGCTCACATTCGTTGTTTATCCACTATTCATATTTCAGGAGTAAATAACCGGAGCAGACTTCTTGAGCAGTCGGGTTTTTCATCCCAGGTAGTGGATGCTTCTCCCGGAGGTGTTCTCCAGGTTATCCCTCAAATGGGAGGTGCTGGAGTTGCAGATGTCAGTACGCCAAGCTCCCAAGTTATGTTAAAAGTCAAGAGATCAGCAGGCTGCTCTGTTAAATACCATGGTGGTTCCTTGGGATTTCAGTCCGACATCCCTGTTCCTCAATTTGCTTTCCTTCCACGAGTCATTGCTTGTATCAAATGGGAGTGAGCATCGGTATTTCTCCAACATAGGTGTGTCCGGTCCACGGCGTCATCCTTACTTGTGGGATATTCTCTTCCCCAACAGGAAATGGCAAAGAGCCCAGCAAAGCTGGTCACATGATCCCTCCTAGGCTCCGCCTTCCCCAGTCATTCTCTTTGCCGTTGTACAGGCAACATCTCCACGGAGATGGCTTAGAGTTTTTTAGTGTTTAACTTGAAAGAGATTATCTCTGATATCACTGGGGGCAAGGGCCACGCCCTTCCTCAGGATAGGTCTTTCAAGGCCAAAAATAAACCTAATTTTCGTCCCTTTCGCAGAAACGGACCAGCCCCAAGTGCTACGTCCTCTAAGCAAGAGGGTAATACTTCTCAAGCCAAGCCAGCCTGGAGACCAATGCAAGGCTGGAACAAAGGAAAGCAGGCCAAGAAACCTGCCACTGCTACCAAGACAGCATGAGATGTTGGCCCCCGATCCGGGACCGGATCTGGTGGGGGGCAGACTCTCTCTCTTCGCTCAGGCTTGGGCAAGAGATGTTCTGGATCCTTGGGCACTAGAAATAGTCTCCCAAGGTTATCTTCTGGAATTCAAGGGGCTTCCCCCAAGGGGGAGGTTCCACAGGTCTCAATTGTCTTCAGACCACATAAAAAAACAGGCATTCTTACATTGTGTAGAAGACCTGTTAAAAATGGGAGTGATTCATCCTGTTCCATTAGGAGAACAAGGGATGGGGTTCTACTCCAATCTGTTCGTAGTTCCCAAAAAAGAGGGAACATTCAGACCAATCTTAGATCTCAAGATCCTAAACAAGTTTCTCAAGGTTCCATCGTTCAAAATGGAAACCATTCGAACAATTCTTCCTTCCATCCAGGAAGGTCAATTCATGACCACGGTGGATTTAAAGGATGCGTATCTACATATTCCTATCCACAAGGAACATCATCGGTTCCTAAGGTTCGCATTCCTGGACAAGCATTACCAGTTTGTGGCACTTCCGTTCGGATTAGCCACTGCTCCAAGGATTTTCACAAAGGTACTAGGGTCCCTTCTAGCGGTGCTAAGACCAAGGGGCATTGCAGTAGTACCTTACTTGGACGACATTCTGATTCAAGCGTCGTCCCTTCCTCAAGCAAAGGCTCACACGGACATTGTCCTGGCCTTTCTCAGATCTCACGGGTGGAAAGTGAACGTAGAAAAAAGTTCTCTATCTCCGTCAACAAGGGTTCCCTTCTTGGGAACAATAATAGACTCCTTAGAAATGAGGATTTTTCTGACAGAGGCCAGAAAATCAAAACTTCTAAACTCTTGTCAAATACTTCATTCTGTTCCTCTTCCTTCCATAGCGCAGTGCATGGAAGTAATAGGTTTGATGGTAGCGGCAATGGACATAGTTCCTTTTGCGCGCATTCATCTAAGACCATTACAACTGTGCATGCTCAGTCAGTGGAATGGGGACTATACAGACTTGTCTCCGACGATACAAGTAAATCAGAGGACCAGAGATTCACTCCGTTGGTGGCTGTCCCTGGACAACCTGTCACAGGGGATGAGCTTCCGCAGACCAGAGTGGGTCATTGTCACGACCGACGCCAGTCTGGTGGGCTGGGGCGCGGTCTGGGGACCCCTGAAAGCTCAGGGTCTTTGGTCTCGGGAAGAATCTCTTCTACCGATAAATATTCTGGAACTGAGAGCGATACTCAATGCTCTCAAGGCTTGGCCTCAGCTAGCAAAGGCCAAGTTCATACGGTTTCAATCAGACAACATGACGACTGTTGCGTACATCAACCATCAGGGGGGAACAAGGAGTTCCCTGGCGATGGAAGAAGTGACCAAAATCATTCAATGGGCGGAGACTCACTCCTGCCACTTGTCTGCAATCCACATCCCAGGAGTGGAAAATTGGGAAGCGGATTTTCTGAGTCGTCAGACATTTCATCCGGGGGAGTGGGAACTCCATCCGGAAATCTTTGCCCAAATTACTCAATTGTGGGGCATTCCAGACATGGATCTGATGGCCTCTCGTCAGAACTTCAAGGTTCCTTGCTACGGGTCCAGATCCAGGGATCCCAAGGCGACTCTAGTAGATGCACTAGTAGCACCTTGGACCTTCAAACTAGCTTATGTATTCCCGCCGTTTCCTCTCATCCCCAGGCTGGTAGCCAGGATCAATCAGGAGAGAGCATCGGTGATCTTGATAGCTCCTGCGTGGCCACGCAGGACTTGGTATGCAGACCTGGTGAATATGTCATCGGCTCCACCATGGAAGCTACCTTTGAGACGAGACCTTCTTGTTCAAGGTCCGTTCGAACATCCGAATCTGGTCTCACTCCAACTGACTGCTTGGAGATTGAACGCTTGATCTTATCAAAGCGAGGGTTCTCAGATTCTGTCATTGATACTCTTGTTCAGGCCAGAAAGCCTGTAACTAGAAAAATTTACCACAAAATATGGAAAAAATATATCTGTTGGTGTGAATCTAAAGGATTCCCTTGGGACAAGGTAAAAATTCCTAAGATTCTATCCTTTCTTCAAGAAGGTTTGGAGAAAGGATTATCTGCTAGTTCCTTGAAGGGACAGATTTCTGCCTTGTCTGTGTTACTTCACAAAAAGCTGGCAGCTGTGCCAGATGTTCAAGCCTTTGTTCAGGCTCTGGTTAGAATCAAGCCTGTTTACAAACCTTTGACTCCTCCTTGGAGTCTCAATTTAGTTCTTTCAGTTCTTCAGGGGGTTCCGTTTGAACCCTTACATTCCGTTGATATTAAGTTATTATCTTGGAAAGTTTTGTTTTTGGTTGCAATTTCTTCTGCTAGAAGAGTTTCAGAATTATCTGCTCTGCAGTGTTCTCCTCCTTATCTGGTGTTCCATGCAGATAAGGTGGTTTTACGTACTAAACCTGGTTTTCTTCCGAAAGTTGTTTCTAACAAAAACATTAACCAGGAGATAGTCGTGCCTTCTTTGTGTCCGAATCCAGTTTCAAAGAAGGAACGTTTGTTGCACAATTTGGATGTTGTTCGTGCTCTAAAATTCTATTTAGATGCTACAAAGGATTTTAGACAAACATCTTCCTTGTTTGTTGTTTATTCTGGTAAAAGGAGAGGTCAAAAAGCAACTTCTACCTCTCTCTCTTTTTGGATTAAAAGCATCATCAGATTGGCTTATGAGACTGCCGGACGGCAGCCTCCTGAAAGAATCACAGCTCATTCCACTAGGGCTGTGGCTTCCACATGGGCCTTCAAGAACGAGGCTTCTGTTGATCAGATATGTAAGGCAGCGACTTGGTCTTCACTGCACACTTTTACTAAATTTTACAAGTTTGATACTTTTGCTTCTTCTGAGGCTATTTTTGGGAGAAAGGTTTTGCAAGCCGTGGTGCCTTCCATCTAGGTGACCTGATTTGCTCCCTCCCTTCATCCGTGTCCTAAAGCTTTGGTATTGGTTCCCACAAGTAAGGATGACGCCGTGGACCGGACACACCTATGTTGGAGAAAACAGAATTTATGTTTACCTGATAAATTACTTTCTCCAACGGTGTGTCCGGTCCACGGCCCGCCCTGGTTTTTTAATCAGGTCTGATAATTTATTTTCTTTAACTACAGTCACCACGGTATCATATGGTTTCTCCTATGCAAATATTCCTCCTTTACGTCGGTCGAATGACTGGGGAAGGCGGAGCCTAGGAGGGATCATGTGACCAGCTTTGCTGGGCTCTTTGCCATTTCCTGTTGGGGAAGAGAATATCCCACAAGTAAGGATGACGCCGTGGACCGGACACACCGTTGGAGAAAGTAATTTATCAGGTAAACATAAATTCTGTTTTTAATAGTTCCTGCATAGTCTCGCAGGATCTGGTATACAGACCTAGCGGAGATGTATTTCTTCCACCTGAGGAAGGACCTTCTAATTCAGGGTCCATTCTTTCATCCAATTCTCTGAGGCTTTCTGCTTGGGGATTGAATGCTTAGTTCTGTCTAAGCGTGGGTTTTCTGATTCGGTCATTGAGACCATGATTCAGGCTCGCAAGCCTGTTACTGGTAACTTTTGCCATAAGGTATGGCGTAAATTTCCCTGATCGTGTGAATCCCAGGACTACTTTTGGAAGTAGGGTCAGGATTCCTAGGGGTTTTGCCCTTTCTCTGGGGAGGTCTGGAGGACGGTTTCTTCAGTCAGTTCTCTGAAGGGTCAGATTTCTGCGTTACCCTTTTTTTTTTTTACACAAGTGTCTGGCAGATGTGTCAGATGTGTAATCTTTTTGTCAGATCCTGGTAAGCATCAGGCCTGTGTTTAAGTCTCTTGCTCCTTTTGGAGTTTTAACCTTGTTTTAAGGTTTTGTAGCAGGCTCAGTTGAGCCATTGCATTCCATAGATTTAAAATTTTTATCTTGAAACTTTTCTTTTTTAGCTATATCTTCTGTTCGGAGAGTTTAGGTACTCTCGGCTTTGCAGTGTGATTCGCTTTATTTTATTTCGGATAACGTGGTTATTTATCCTAAGTGGAAATATTGTTTGAGAATTTACTGTTCCCTCTCTGTGTCCTCATTCTTATCTCTTAAGGAACGTGTGTGCACAATAAGATGTGCGTGCTTAAAGGGACACTAATCCCAAATTTTTTCTTTTGTGATTCAGAGAGCACGACATTTTAAGCAACTTTCTAATTTACTCCTATTATCAAATTTTCTTCATTCTCTTGGTATCTTTATTTGAAATGCAAGAATGTAAGTTTAGATGCCGGCCCATTTTTGGTGAACTTGCTGATTGGTGGATAAATTCATCCACCAATAAAAATGTGCTGTCCAGAGATTTCTGAACCAAAATGAAAGCTTAGATGCCTTCTTTTTCAAATAAAGATAGCAAGAGAACGAAGACAAATTGCTTAAAATTGCATGCTCTATCTGAATCGCGAAAGAAAAAATTTGGTTTCATGTTTTTTCTTCTGTTTTTGTTTGTTTTCTCTGTAAACAGAAAGCTACTGCTAATTCTCTTTTTACTGGTTGAGACGTTTAATTTGTTTGCTTTTCAGACTGTGGGGCTGCAGTCTCCTGAGAGAGTTATGGCTCATTACACGAGGGCTGTCTCTTCTTCTTGGGCCTTCACAGATGAAGCTTCTGTGGATTGGTTTGGCAAGACTGCAACTTGGTCTTCTTTGCATACTTTGGCCAAATGTTATCAGTTTGATGTTTTTGCCTCGGACGAGGTTTCTTTTGGAGGAAAAGTTCTTCAGGCAGTGGTGCCTTCTATTATGTTTACCCGGCTTGTCCCTCCCTAGTCATCTGTGTCTTCTAGCTTGGGTATTGGTTCCTAACAGTAATTGATGATGTTGTGGACTCATCATATCTTTGGAAAGAAAACAACATTTATGCTTACCTGATTGATTTATTTATTTCCGGATATGGTGAGTCTACGACCCCGCACTTTTATTAAAACAGTCCTCTTTAGCTAAACGTCAGGCACCTCTAAACTTTGTGTTACTCCTTTTTCTCCATTACCTTCAGTCAAATGGCTGGGGTGTGGGGGAAGGGAAGTGATACTTAACAGTTTAATTGTGGTGCTCTTTGCCGCCTCCTGCTGGCCAGGAGTGATATTCCTAACAGTAATTGATGAAATTTAGTTTTTTTATTTTACCTGTTGGTCATTTTAAGTGCATGTTGGGGAAAAAATTACCTATTTATTTTTTGGATTCTTTTTGTTTTGTGGATTTAGTTTTGCTATGGAAAAAAAAGCTTTTGTTATCCTGCCATTATTTCTCATTACCTGTGGACTTCTTTGCTTGGGTATTAGTATCCCAGGAGAAATGGTTTTTGGACTCTCACCACATGTATAAAAAGAAAATATAATTTATGTTAACCTTATAAATTTAATTTCTTTTATGGTGGTGAGAGTCCACAAGTCCCCACCCAGTTGTTATTTTGGTGATGGTTTATTTTATTTTTTTTGCAGATATTTTTACCTTTTTATTTAGCTCCATTTTTCCTACCTTTCTTCCTTGGCGTCACACTAGTTTATAGTAAGGTGGGAGGGAAGAGAAATTCCCAGAAGTAATTGATAATGGACTCTCACCACCATTAAAGAAATTAATTTATCAGGTAAGCATAAAGTATGTTTTTCACCTTGTTACAGAAGGAGTGATCAGTGATGTAGCTGGCTTTTTGACAGCTGTATTGTTTGCTTGGTTTAGCATAAAGGGTATACATGCTCTTCCCTGCAGCATGTTTAACTTAAAAAAAGGGATCAAGTTTAAAAATAATTAAAATCTAATTATTTAGTAATAGTGCACAGCAATGTGGATACTCTGCTACGTGAGAAACTAGGTATGCAAATGGTAAAAGCATAAAAGTGCAAGTGCACATATACAGCTATGTGGCTGCCACAGTAGTAGCCATACACCCTCTGAAAGGACTAGCAACACCAAGCTGACAATAGACACTGTCTAATAGGTGGGTTTGTGAAGATAAAATATTAACCCCTTGAGCTAAATGGACGCAGAACTACATCATGCGGTACATAGCCCATTGTACCTCATAACTTATACGTCCATACTGCTGGAAGCCCAATCAGTTTCCATTGTCAAATGGCAACCGAGAATTGCTGTTCTTTGGCTTCCAACATCTGCCTTCATTGGTGCACCGTTACCATATGAAGGCAGATTTCCAGATCATTACAGACAGCGACATGGTCTGTGTCACTGTTTGTAACAGTCTCCATTTTATTTAATATATATGTGATTGCATTTGGCAGCGAAATGGTGGCATGAAATATACCATAATGGTCCCTTTATCAATACCTTGGGTTATCTACTTAAAAAAAATAAGATATATAGTTTCTCCAACATTGGTGTGTCCGGTCCACGGCGTCATCCTTACTTGTGGGATATTCTCTTCCCCAACAGGAAATGGCAAAGAGTCCCAGCAAAGCTGGTCACATGATCCCTCCTAGGCTCCGCCCACCCCAGTCATTCTCTTTGCCGTTGCACAGGCAACATCTCCACGGAGATGGTTAAGAGTTTTTTGGTGTTTAAATGTAGTTTTTATTCTTCTATCAAGTGTTTGTTATTTTAAAATAGTGCTGGTATGTACTATTTACTCTGAAACAGAAAAGGATGAAGATTTCTGTTTGTAAGAGGAAGATGATTTTAGCAGACAGTAACTAAAATCGATTGCTGTTTCCACATAGGACTGTTGAGATGCAGTAACTTCAGTTGGGGGAAACAGTTAGCAGACTTTTCTGCTTAAGGTATGACTAGCCATATTTCTAACAAGACTGTGTAATGCTGGAAGGCTGTCATTTCCCCTCATGGGGACCGGTAAGCCATTTTCTTAGTCAAAAACAAACAGAATAAAGGGCTTATTATGGGCTAAAAAACTGGTAGACATTTTTATGGGCTAAATCGATTGCTTTATTTGTGCATATTATTCAAATTTAGGCTAACAATTGACATTTATAATCTTGGGGAACGTTTATAAAACGGCAGGCACTGTATTGGACACCTTTTTCAGTCAGGGGGCCTGTCTAGTCATAGACTGAGCCTCATTTTCGCGCCATTAATGCACAGTTTTTTGAGAGCAGGGCATGCAGATGCATGTGTGAGGATCTAAGAATCTCTGAAAAAGCTTTTAGAAGGCGTCATTTGGTATCGTATTCCCCTCAGGTCTTGGTTGGGTCTTAGCAAAGACTGTATCTGGGACTGTATAGGGGTTAAATTGAAAAACGGCTCCGGTTCCGTTATTTTAAGGGTTAAAGCTCTGAAATTTGGTGTGCAATACTTTTAAGGCTTTAAGACACTGTGGTGAAAATTTGGTAATTTTTGAACAATTCCTTCATACTTTTTCACATATTCAGTAATAAAGTGTTTTCAGTTTGAAATTTAAAGTGACAGTAACGGTTTTATTTTAAAACGTTTTTTGTGCATTGTTGACAAGTTTAAGCCTGTTTAACATGTCTATACCTTCAGATAAGCTATGTTCTATATGTATGAAAGCCAATGTGTCTCCCCATTTAAATTTATGTGATAATTGTGCCATAGCGTCCAAACAAAGTAAGGACAGTACTGCCACAAATAATGATATTGCCCAAGATGATTCCTCAAATGAGGGGAGTAAACATGATACTACTTCATCTCCTACTGTGTCTACACCAGTTTTGCCCATGCAGGAGGCCCCTAGTACATCTAGTGCGCCAATACTTATTTCCATGCAACAATTAACGGCTGTAATGGATAACTCCATAGCAAATCTTTTATCCAAAATGCCTACTTATCAGAGAAAGCGCGATTGCTCTGTTTTAAACACTGAAGAGCAAGAGGACGCTGATGATAATTGTTCTGTCATACCCTCACACCAATCTGAAGGGGCCATGAGGGAGGTTTTGTCTGAGGGAGAAATTTCAGATTCAGGAAAAATTTCTCAAGCTGAACCTGATGTGACATTTAAATTTAAATTAGAACATCTCCGCGCACTGCTTAAGGAGGTGTTATCTACTGTGATTGTGGGCGGAGCCTAGGAGGGATCATGTGACCAGCTTTGCTGGGACTCTTTGCCATTTCCTGTTGGGGAAGAGAATATCCCACAAGTAAGGATGACGCCGTGGACCGGACACACCGTTGGAGAAAGTAATTTATCAGGTAAGCATAAATTCTGTTTTTGATAAGTAAATCAAAAATCCAGGCCTCTATTTCTGTTTAAATTTAGTGATATCAAAAGTGTTAAAAATTCTCTGGCATTTTGGGCAAGTTTTTCTCTGAAATTCCTGGTACCGAAGGGGTTAAAAGGAGCTATTTAAAGAAAAAAATATATATAAAGGCTCATTTCCTTCTTAATATGAAGAGTCCACGGCTTCATTCCTTGTGGGAAATACTGAACCTGGCCACCAGGAGGAGGCAAAGACACCCCAGCCAAAGGCTTAAATACCTCCCCCATTTTTCTCATCCCCCAGTCATTCTTTGCCTTTCATCACAGGAGGTTGGCAGAGAAGTGTCAGAAGATACGGAGTAGTTCCTTCGGAATGGGACTGGAGTTTTAAGTAGTCTTGTCAGCCTCTCAGTGAGAGCATTGACAAATGTTTAGAGTCTGGAGATATAGATAGATTCTTTCTGTGAACCCATCCAGACTCGTATTAACAGCTCCTTAAGCAATCAGTGTTGACGGGTTTCACTGCCTGCTTTTTTCACTCAAGTCTATTGTAGCATCACTCCTGACAGACTATCAAACTTGAGAGGCTGTGTTTCTTTTCCATGGCATAGATTCCGGTAAGATAGTTTCATTTTATACACTTATTATAACGCAAGAAGACTGGGTCACAGTGTGGCTCCTTTTACCTGTATGGAATCAAGGGTTAATATCTCCGGAAGGGGATTATTGAACAGTGGGGATTAATCACATAATGTAAATACTGTGTTTATGCTGCAATATGTGTGAGATGAGGCTCAGGCAGATGTTGGAACGTACAGGTTTTACTTTCATTTTGATTTAGCTGCGCAGCCTGTTAGGCTTGGCGCGCTTTTAGCTGCAGCAGGGGCGGTCCTGTGTGGCGCACCATGTGACCAGGTGTGGTCACACTGATCTTCTCTTCTTCCTGACCGTGCGGTTTACCGGATACAAAGCCGTTTCACTGTTGGGCCTGGGTCATAGGAGGTGGTGAGTGCCCCACCCATTGGGGGTATAAAGGTGCCATTTTTCTTTCTTTCTTATGACACAGTGAGTCCACGGGATCATCAATTACTGTTGGGAATATCACTCCTGGCCAGCAGGAGGAGGCAAAGAGCACCCCAGTAAAGCTGTTAAGTATCACTTCCCTTCCCACAAACCCCAGTCATTCTCTTTGCCTTTAGTGCAAGGAGGAGGTGAAATCATTAGGTGTCTGAATATGATTCTTCTATCAAGATTTTTTTGTTTTATTGGAAGCCTGAGCAGACTTGCTCTGATCTATCTGACACTTGGGTTTAGCTGTACTCCACGTTAGTCTCTTCAGCAGGGCTGTGGTGGCTTTTAAGCAGTTAGGAATTGGTGGGGTGGGCTCCACTGAGTTTCCTAACAGATTGCTGCCCTCATTCAGAATGACAGAGTAGGCTTACTCTGTTCACTTCTTCTGTCCGCAGGTCCCTGTGAGTGACTGGTCCTCCTGCCGGACTTCAGGAGTGCAGGTAAGAGCCATTTTACTTATTTTAAGATTATTTGGCACTTGGTGTTTAAGTGAGCTGCACCATTTTGGGACATTTATTCCTGCGGTCAGGAATTTGTCAGGCAGGCTGTGGGGCACTGTGTGGCGGTAGGAGGGAGACTGAGCTGAGTTTTGTCCTCATATTCTCAGTTTTTTATATTTTATTGATGGCTCAGTATGTATAACTGTTAGCAGTGGATTCTCAGTTTTTATTTTCACCTTAGTCGCTTGCCGTTTTCGGCAGTGTGTGTGGGGGCGTGACGTCACTGGGAGGCGTGTTTCCTTCTGAGCGCGCGGCTCTTTGGTGCCGTTTTTCCGGAAAGAGCCTTCTGCATGTTAACTCTGCTGTCTCGGCCCTCTTTGCTGTCCGGAGGCCCAAAAGCATTCGTGCCATAACAGGAGGGGCAGGTAGGCACCTCAGCTTAGCGCTGAGGTGTAGAGGGTGCCTGTAGGGTTTTCATATTTATTTATTCCTTTTTTCCCTTACACGGTTAGGGGAATAAATAGCACTTGTGAGCGTGGTGTTGTTTTTTTGTTTTTTTAAGTCACAGTACTTTTTAGTGAAATTTAAGTTAAATATTCAGTGTGTTTAACGTTTTCAATGCATTATGGACCTAGAGTCTAGGCTTTCCACTGTATGCAGACTCTGTTCTGATACCCAAATAGAACCCCCTTTGCTTTTCTGTAGTTCCTGTATTGAGATAACTATTTTGTATAAAGACAAGCTTTTTCATACTGAGCCACAATTTTCTCAGGATTATGCTGTTCAGACATTGTCACAGCCTCCTTCCTGTTCATCCCAACCTTTTGGTAGGTCACATGCAGTTCCCTGTGGTTCCTCTCAGGCTCCGGATGGAGTGTTTTTAAAGGCTAAAATAGCAGCACATGTATCCTCAGCGGTTTCTGAGGCACTGGCAGTCATCCCCATGCTGCAGGGTAAAAGTAAGAGGAAGTCTATAGATTCAGATAAGGTACCTATTCCTTTTCAGGCTGACCGAATTCCTCCTTCACTCAGATCTGAGGAAGAAGATACTTCAGTGGCTTTTGAGAGTGAAATCTCAGATTCAGAAAGTGTAATTCCTTCATCTGATGCTGAAGTGGTTTCCTTCAGATTTAAGCTTGAGCACCTCCGTGCTTTGTTAAAGGAGGTTTTAGCTACATTGAATGACTAATACTCCTATTGAAGTCAATCCTAAAAAGTCCAGTAAATGAAATAGATATGTTGTTGTTTCTTCTCCTTGGGGTTATTTCCAGTGCCAGACCACACCACGGAAATTATTAAGGAATGGGAGAGACCAGGAATTTCCCGTCTCCCCTTCCCCAGTCTTCAGGAAGATGTTCCCTGTGGCTGATTCCATCAGGAAATTATGGCAGATAGTTCCTAAAGAGGAAGGAGCGATTTCCACTTTGGCTAAAAGAACTACTATTCCTATTGAGGACAGCTGTTCCTTTAAGGATCCTATGGATAAGAAGCTGGAGGCTCTCTTAAAGAAGATGTATACGCATCAGGGTCTGCAATGGCAACCGGCGGTATGCATTGCTACAGTGACCAGTGCGGCAGCTTACTGGTTTGACTCCTTTTTAGAGCCCCTTCAAACTGAGAACTCCTTTTAGAGGAGATTCAGGATAGGATTAAGGCTCTTAAGTTAGCCAATTCTTTTATCACTGATGCTTCCTTACAGGCCATTAAGTTGGGAACCAAGATACAGTATCGGGTTTTGCAATCTTAGCTTGTAGGTCCTTATGGCTTAAATCCTGGTCTGCCAATGTTTCTTCAAAATCTATGCTTTTTGTTATCCCTTACAAGGGAAAGACCTTGTTTGGACCAGCATTGGCAAAAATTATCTTTATCACGGGCGTTTAAAAGGTTCCTTTCTACCTCAAGACAAGAGGAATAAATCGAAAGGTCCCAAGACTAATTTTCGTTCCTTTCGTAACTTTGGAGGTAAGTTGTCCCCTGCTTCTTTCAAACGGAGCAATCCAAGCCTGTATGGAAACCTGGGCAGTCCTGGAGCAAGGGGAAGCAATCCAAGAACCCCACAGCTAAATCCAAGTCAGCATGAAGGGGCTGCCCCCGATCTGGGTTCGGATCAAGTAGGGGGCAGGCCCTCTCTGTTCGCAGAAGCTTGGGAACGGGATGTTCCAGACCTTTGGGCAGTGGACATTGTTTCTCAGGGATAGTAGTTAGAGTTCAAGACTTTTCCTCCCAGAGGAAGGTTCCACCTCGCAACATTATCTGTAGACCAGATAAAAAGAGAGGTGTTCTTGAAATGTGTGCAGGACCTTTCCCTTTTGGGAGTGCCTGTACCAAGTCAGGAACAGGGTCTCGGGTTTTACTCAAACCTGTTTGTGGTTCCCAAAAAAGAGGGAACTTTCAGGCCCATTCTAGATCTAAAGTTACTAAACAAGTTCCTCAGAGTGCAGTCCTTCAAGATGGAGACTATCCGCTCCATCCTGCCCCTGATTCAAGAGGGTCAATTCATGACTACCATAGATCTGAAGGATGCATACCTGCACGTTCCCATTCACAGGGATCATCACAAATATCTGAGGTTTGCTTATCTAGACACTTCCACTTCCAATTTGAAGCACTTCCATTCGACCTTGCCACCGCTCCCAGGATTTTCTCAAAGGTCCTAGGGACTCGATTGGCAGTAGTTCAGTCTCGAAGACTTGCAGTGGCGCCTTATCTAGACAACATTCTGGTTCAGGCGCCATCCTTTCAAATAGCAGAATCTCATACAAAAACATTGTTGCCGTTCCTTCGTTCACACAGTTAGAAATTCAATCTGGGGTTCTCTGGTTCCGTCTACAAGAATGACCTTTTTAGAAACCATTATAGATTCTCTAGCTATGAGGATTTTTCTGACGGAGGTCAGAAGAGTCCAGATTCAGTCTGCTTGCCTGTCACTACAGTCGGCGGCATGACCGTCAGTAGCTTTATGCATGGAGGTAATCAGGTTAATGGTAGCTTCCATGGACATAGTTTGCTCGGTTCCACTTAAGACCCCTGCTGCTTTGCATGCTTGCTCAGTGGAACGGGTATTATACAGATCTATCTCGTAGAGTAGTTCTGGATCAGTCAACCAAGGACTCCCTACTGTGATGGCTGTCTCAAGAACATCTGTCCCAGTGGCCGTGTTTTCAGAGACCCTCCTGGGTAGTTGTGACTATGGATGCCAGCCTTTTAGGTTGGGGGGGGGCAGTCTGGGACTCATTGAAGCAGGGACTTTGGTCTCAGGAGGAATCTGCTCTCCCCATAAACATATTGGAGTTCAGACTGATCTTCAACACCTTAATGGCTTGGCCTCTGCTGGCTCTAGACCGTTTTATCAGATTCCAGACGGACAACATAACCTCAGTGGCCTACATCAACCACCAAGGGGGAACTCTGAGTTCCTTAGCCATGAAGGAGGTGGCACAACCAAATGGGGATACCATAATTGGATCTGATGGCGTCTTGTCAGAACAACAAGCTTCCAAAGTATGGTTCGAGGTCAAGAGACCCTCAAGTCTTTCTGATAGATGCTCTGGCAGTTCCTTGGAACTTCAGGTTGGCATATCTCTTTCCTCCGTTTGCTCTCCTTCCGTGAGTCATCGCTCAGATCAAGCAGGAGAGAGCATCAGTGATTCTTATAGCTCCTGCGTGGCCTTGCAGGATCTGGTATGCAGATCTAGTAGAGATGTCGTCCCTACCTCCGTGGAGACTAACTCTCAGGAAGGAACTTCTGCTTCAGGGGCCCTTCCTTCATCTGAATCTCGTTTCCCTGAAGCCGACTGCTTGGAGATTGAACGCTTGATTTAAGCCAAGCATGGATTTTGAGTGTCGGTTATCGAGACCATGGTTCAGGCTCGTAAGCCTGTCACTAGAAAGATTTACCATAAGATATTGCGTAAATATCTTTATTGGTGTTAGTCTAAGGGATATTCTTGGAGTAAAGTCAGGATCCCAAGGATTTTATCTTTTCTCCATGAAGGCCTTGAGAAGGGATTATCTGTCAGTACACTCAAGGGTCAGATTTCTGCTTTTTCCATTCTGTTATACAAGCGTCTGGCGGACGTGCCGGATGTACAATCCTTTTGTGAGGCCCTAGTCAGAATCAGGCCTGTATTTAAATCATTTGCTCCTCCTTGGAGGCGTAAACCTTGTTCTTAAAGTTTTACAACAGGCTCCGTTTGAGCCTATGCATTCCATAGATATTAAGTTATTATCTTGGAAAGTTTTTACTGCTATTTCTTCTGCTAGGAGAGTTTCTGAACTCTCTGCTTTGCAGTGTGATTCTCCTTATCTAATTTTTCATTCAGATAAGGCAGTCCTCTGTACCAAGTTTGTTTTTCTTCCTAAGGTTGTTTCGGACAGGAATATTAATCAGGAAATTGTTGTTCCTTCTCTCTGTCCTAATCCTTCTTCTCATAAGGAACGTTTATTGCACAACTTAGACGTTGTGCATGCTCTTAAGTTCTATTTGCAGGCTACAAAGGGCTTTCGTCAGTCTTCTGCTTTGTTTGCTTTTCTGGAAAACGTAAGGGTCAGAAAGCTACTGTCACTTTTCTTTCTCTTTGGTTGAGGAGTATTATTCGTTTGGCATATGAGACTGCTGGACAGCAGCCTCCTGAGAGAATTACAGCTCATTCCACCAGGGCGGTGTCTAATTCGTGGGCCTTCAAGAATGAGGCGTCTTCTGTACAGATCTGTAAGGCTGCGACTTGGTCGTCTGCACAATTTTTCTAAATTCTTTAAATTCAATACTTTTGCCTTGGCCGAGGCATCTTTTGGGAGAAAGGTTCTTCAAGCAGTGGTGCCTTCTGTTTAGGTTACCTGTCTTGTCCCTCCCTAATCATCTGTGTCCTCTAGCTTGGGTATTGATTCCCAACAGTAATTGATGATCCCATGGACTTACCGTGTCATAAGAAAGAAAACAAAATGTATGCTCACCTGATAAATGTATTTCTTTCTTGACACGGTGAGTCCACGGCCCTCCCTGTTTTTTCAGACAGTTTTGTTTATATCAGGCACCTCTGCACCTTGTGTTACTTCCTTTCTCTCCTTTTCCTTTAGTCGATTGACTGGGGTTTTTTGGGAAGGGAAGTGATACTTAACAGCTTTGCTGTGGTGCTCTTTGCCTCCTCCTGCTGGCCAGGAGTGATATTCCCAACAATAATTGATGATCCCTTGGATGATCCCGTGACAAATACATTTTTCAGGTAAGCATAAATTTTGTTTTTTGATTTTCTTTCTGGGTTGGAATCTGCTGCCTTTAAGTCTCCAGCTGTGGAGGAGCCAGATATTAAATATAGGATTGAACACTTACGTTTTCTTCTAAAGGAAGTTTTGGCTACTTTGGAGGTTTCAGAACCTAAATTACCTGAGGAACCTTGTATTCCTAAATTAGATAAGGTCTAAGAGGGCAGGGTTGTACCACAGACTTTCCCGGTTCCCGTTAAGATGGCGAACATTATTAAGAACAAATGGGAAAGACTTGGCTCTTCTTTTTCCCCTTTTTCTTTTAAGAAATTCCCGGTTCTGGACTCTCAATTAGAGTGGTGAGGTTCCATCCCTAAGGTGGATGCTGCTATCTCCACTCTGGCTAAACGAACTACTCTCCCCCTTGAGGATAGTTTGTCGATTAAGGAGCTTATGGATAAGAAGCTGGAAACTATTAAGAAAAATGTTAAATCATACAAGATATTTGTTTCAACTGGCAGAGGCTGTTGCTGCAGTTGCTGGAGCGGCTACCTACTAGTGCGACTCCTTATCTGAGTTGATTGAGGTGGAGTCCCCTCAACAAGATCCAGGAAAGTATTAAGGCCTTAAGGGTAACTAATTCTTTTATTTGTGATGCAAATATGCAGATTATTCACCTGAATGCCAAGGCTTCAGGTTTTTCTGTCCTAGTCCGTAGGGCACTCTGGCTGAAGTCTTGGTCTGCGGACATGACTTCAAAATCTAGACTTCTTTCCCTTCCATTTAAGGGAAAGATTCTTTTTGGTCCAGGCCTGGACTCAATAATCTCCACGGTTACTGGAGGCAAAGGTGCCTTTTTACCGCAGGATACGAAGAACAAGCCTAAAGGAAAAGGTCCTAATTTTTGTTCCTTTTGTTCGGAACCCTCTGCAAAGCCTGAGCAGTCCAAGGGAACTTGGAAGCCGACTCAGTCCTGGAATAAATCCAAGCAGATCAAGAAGCCCGCTGAGTCAAAGTCGGCATGAAGGGGCGGCCCCCGATCCGGCTCTGGATCTGGTAGGGGGCAGACTGTGTCACTCTTTTCAGAAGCTTGGTTTGGGGACGTGCAAGACCTGTGGGTTCTGGAGGTCATCGCTCAGGGATACAGGATACATCCTCCCAGGGGCAGATTCCTCTTATCAAACCTGTCTTCAAGGCCAGAAAAGAGAGAGGCTTTTCTAGGGTGCGTGAGGGATCTCTCCTCTCTAGGGGTCATTGTGCTGGTACCGCCAGCAGCGGGAGATCTGGGTTACTACTCAAACCTCTTTGTGGACCCAAAGAAGGAGGGTGTTAAAACAAATTCCTATCCGTCCCCTTGTTCAAGATGGAGACAATAAGGTCCATTCTTCCCTTAGTTCATTAAGGACAGTTCATGACCACAATAGACCTGTAGGATGCATACCTTCACATCCCTATACATAAGGAACACGTTAAGTTCCTAAGATTTGCGTTCCTGGACCAGCACTTCCAGTTTATTGCACTTCCGTTTGGTCTAGCTACTGCCCCAAGAGTCTTTACAAAGGTTCTGGGGCTCTGCTCGCAGTGGCCAGAACCAGAGGTATAGAAGTGGCGCCTTACTTAGACGATATTCTGGTTCAAGCACCATCCTGTCTGGCAGAGGACCATTCGAAAGCCCGTCTTTCTCTTCTTCGATCTCATGGATGGAAAATAAACTTAGAAAAGAGTTCTCTTATTCCCAGTACCAGGGTGGAATTCCTGGGTATGATAATAGACTCCATATCCATGAGGATATTTCTTACAGACCAGAGACATTGCAAGCTTACTTCCAATTGTCTTGCCCTCCAGACCGCCTTAAAGCCCACTGTGGCTCGGTGTATGGAGGTAGTTGGTCTCATGGTGTCCTGCATGGACATCATTCCTTTTGCCAGATTCCATCTCAGACTTCTTCAGCAGTGCATGCTGAGACAGTGGAATGGCGATCATTTGGATCTGTCTCAACAGATTTCTCTGGACAACCGGTAGAGAGAATCGCTCTCCTGGTAACTCTGTCCAGAACACCTGTCCCAGGGGACATCTTTCTTGAGACCATCCTGGGAGTTTGTGACTACGGACGCAAGTCTTTCAGGATGGGGAGCTGTTTGGGGTGCCAGGAAGGCACAGGGCCCATAGACCCAAGAGGAATCTCTCCTCCCAATCAACATTTTGGAACTTCGGGCGATCTTCAATGCTCTGAAGGCTTCTTGGCCTCTTCTGGGTTCGTCTCAGTTTATCAGATTCCAATCGGACAATATAACCTTGGGGGCTTACATCAACCATCAGGGGTGAACGAGGAGCTTCCTAGCAATGAGGGAAGTATCTCGAATTCTGGAATGGGCAGAGGCCCACAACTGCTCGCTGTCAGCGATCCACATTCTGGGTGTGGACAACTGGGAAGTGGATTTTCTCAGCAGACAATCCTTTCATCCGAGGGAATGGTCTCTCCGTCCCGAGGTGTTTGCAGAGATTTGCAACAGATGGGGGACGCCGGAGATAGATCTCATAGTGTCCCGGCTCAATTCCAAGCTACCCACATATGGGTCGTAGTCCAGGATCCTCAGACGGAGCTAGTAGATGCATTAGCAGTGCCTTGGAGGTTCAGTCTGATCTACATTTTTCCGCCGTTACTACTTTTCACTCGTGTAGTGGCCCGCATCAAACAGGAGCAAGCATCAGTGATTCTAATTGCTTCATCGTGGCCACGGAGGATGTGGTTCACGGATCTGGTGGGGATGTCCTCATCTCCTCCATGGAGGTTACCCTGTCGCAGGGATCTGCTGGTACAAGGTCCTTTTATTCATCAAAATCTAGATTCTCTGAGGCTGACTGCGTGGAGATTGAACGCTTAATCCTAGCCAAGAGAGGTTTCTTGGAGAGAGTTATTGATACTCTCATTCAAGCTCGTAAACCGGTTACTCGCCGCATCTATCATAAGGTGTGGAGGACCTACTTATTCTGGTGTGAAGAGCGTGGATTCCCTTGGCATAAGGTCAGGGTTTCCAGAATTCTTTCTTTTCTCCAGGATGGTCTGGAGAAGGGCGGGCCTTTCTGATAGCTCCCTTAAGGGACAAATTTCGTCCCTATCTGTTTTACTGCACAAGAGGCTCGCTGAGCTTCCAAGATGTCCAGTCTCTTGTTCAGGCACTGACTAGAATCAGGCCTGTGTTTAGATCTAGCGCTCCTTCTTGGAGTTTAAATCTGGTTCTTAAGGTTTTGCAGAAAGCTCTGTTTCAGCCTATGCACGTAGTGGTCATTAAATGTCTATCTTGGAAGGTTCTTTTTCTATTGGCTATTGCCTCAGCGCGCAGAGTATCTGAGATGGCTGCCTTGCAATGTGAGCCCCCTTACCTAGTATTCCATGCTGATAAGGCTGTTCTTCGTACTGGGTTGGGTTTTCTTCCTAAGGTTGTTTCAGATCGTAACATAAATCAGGAGATTGTGGTTCCTTCTTTGTGTCCTAATCTTTCTTCTCCGAAGGAGCTGTTACTTCATAACTTTGATGTGGTTCGGGCCTTGAAGTTCCATCTCCAGACTACAAAGGAGTTTAGGCAGACTTCTTCTTTGTTTGTTGTCTATTCTGGGAAACTAGAGCTGTGGCTTCCTCTTGGGCCTTCAAGAATGAGGCCTCTATGGAGCAGATTTGTAGGGCGGCTACCTGGTCCTTACATACTTTTTTAAAATCTTACAAGTTTTACGTTTTTGCTTCGGCTGAAGCAGCTTTTGGGAGAAAGGTTTTGCAGGCTGTGGTGCTCTCAGAATAGGGTCCGCTCTTTTTTTACCCTTCCTTTTTATTCAGTGTCCTCTAGAGCTTGGGTATATGTTTCCCACAAGTAAGGAATGAAGCAGTGTCCTCCTCATATTAAGAAGGAAAACATAAATTATGCTTACGAGATAATTTAGTTTTCTTCTGTATGAGGAAAGTCTATGGTCCCCGTCCATAGTCTCCGTTGAGCAGACCTAAATTTTTGCTTTGTTCTTTTGGCACCATTTATACCCTGATATTTCTCCTACTGTTCCTTGTTCCCTCGGCAGAATGACTGGGGGATGAGGGAAGTGGGGGGAGGTATTTAAGCCTTTGGCTGGGGTGTCTTTGCCTCCTCCT
Source organism: Bombina bombina (assembly GCF_027579735.1). Lineage (NCBI taxonomy): Eukaryota > Metazoa > Chordata > Amphibia > Anura > Bombinatoridae > Bombina > Bombina bombina. The sequence goes on along the minus strand of NC_069503.1, from coordinate 551,909,352 downwards.
GGTGGCCAGGTTCAGTATCTCCCACAAGTAAGGAATGAAGCCATGGACTCTCCTCATACCGAAGGAAAGGAAATTTTCTGGTAAGCATAATTTGTTTTCATCAATCCGTGTACACAATGTGTACAATACACATATAGTTCAAACATTGCTCAAAATTAATGAATCGGAGGTACAGTGGGTATTGAAAAGAATCACCCCTCTTGAAAATAATCACATTTTGTTGCTTTGAAATAAAGACACACAGTTTTTGTTTATCCAATTGTAATTACTCAGTGCAATTTATAACATCCAAGTGAAAGATATAAAACCAACATGTCAGGCAAAAATAAAGACAATTCAAAAACATCACTGAGTTGGAAAAAGGATCACCCCCTTGTGTCAGTATTTTGTTGAACCACCTTTTGCTTTAGTTACAACCTTTAGTCTGTTGGGATATGTCTCTACTAACTTTGCACATCTAGACAATATTTGCCCACTCTTCTTTGCAGAACTGCTCAGGTTCCGTTACATTTTATGGTGACTGTTTGTGGACTGCAGTCTTCAAGTCATGCCACAGATATTCAATGGGGTTTAAGTCTGGGCTCTGACTAGGCAATGCGAGGACATTCACCTTTTTCTCCTTCAACCACTATGTGGTCATTTTTGCTGTGTGCTTTGGGTCATTGTCATGTTGGAAGGTAAACCTTCTTCCCATTGACAACGTTGTTTAAGGCCAAATAATTCAATTTTAATCTCATCTGACCATAACCTTTTTCCATGTGGCCCCAGAATCTGTGTGTTATCGCAGAGCTCAGTCATGACTGCATGTGGCCTTTGTTGAGGAGTTGCTTTTTTCTTGCAACCCTCCCATACAAGCCATATTTGTGGCAAATTTGTGATATTGTTGTCACATGCACACAATGACCACTCTTTGTCATAAATTCCTGCTTCAGAGTTGCTGTGGACCCCTTTATAGCTTCTCTGACCAGTTTCCTTCTGGCTCTTTCATCCAGTTTGGAGCAACGTCCTGATCCAGAGAGGGTCTGTGTTTTACCAAATACCTTCCACTTCTTAATAATGGACTTCACTGTGCTTCTAGGCATTGATAAAGCATTTGATATTTTCTTGTATCCATCTCCTGACTTGTGCCTGTTTACAACATTTTTCCTGAGATCTTTTGACAGTGCCTTGCCACCCATAGTTGATTGTTTGCTTCAGTTGCACTACCAGGGACTGAGATGCTCCAGGAAAGCTCTTTTCATGCTGAGCTAATCAATATGCCCACAGCTGACCATAGTTGAAGGTCAAATGGCTTTGTGTGTGCCGTTGAGAAGATGATTAGCTACACCTGGTTAAGTTTACAAATAACTTTAGGAGGGGGTGATCATTTTTCCAACTCAGTGATTCTGTTTTTGAATTGTCTCTATTTTTGCCTGGCATGTTACTGTTATATCTTTCACTTGGATTGTATAAGTTGCATTGAGTAATGAAATGCAATGTTATTGAGTAATTAAATACAACTCAATAAACAAAAACTGTGTGTCTCTTTATTTCAGGCTGCAAAGCAACAAAATGCGATTATTTTCAAGGGGGGTGATTCTTTTCAATACCCACTGTATATGGTTATCAAAGGAAAAAAGCTAGCAAGTATACAGCAGTTTAATGCATAAATGTATGGAAGCAGGTATGCAACATTGCTTTATTCTTTCACCGTCTGAGGTCACACTGTAGTCTTAACTGAATATATGTGTGTGTCCTCAGACCTACACATGCCACAACATGTACTGCTTGGGCTGCTCCTTCAGCAGTACTGATCTGCCCCTCAAAGCCAGAACAGGTAGCAGGGAAATGTTTCATCCTAGAGGCAACAGCTTGCAACAGTTAGCAGTATAATGTACATATGGATGAAGCATGACTTCCATTGGCCTTCTACCACAGCTCAGTCGACAGGCTTCTTCCAGGCTAACGTGATCTTTTCACTTTTTATAAGGCAACCATTAGATACATCCTCAGAAGGTGAAATTATTCATGGCATTTACATACTGTTGATGCGTTTTTATATAATTATACTGATTTACAGTTAATATTCACACACGTGCAGAAACCTTAGAAATCTAAATGGAAATTTTACATTCTTAGATGACCACAGTTGCAACATAAGTTTTTTTTTTCTATTTTTCATTATTTATTTAAATTGAGTAGAAAGACGAACAAAATCATACTTTTCTGTCAAATTAAAAAAATGCAAATTGACATTTAGCATTGTTTGCAGTCCAGAGACATCCTCATCTGATATTTATCAATCAACCACTGTGTAGTGTTTGGTTCTAGATCCTGCAGGATCACATTTAAATTAAATCACATACTTAAACGTTTTTGTGGAAATACATACTGAGTTTTATGTCTCTTGAAAAAGGTAAATGTGTTCACATATTAAATGTTTTTTTGATTTTTTTTTATCACAGGAAGCAGTTTCATTCTTCAACATCACAACAATGCAGAAAGAAATGTATGAGTTTGCCACACAGCATCTTCATGATGATGATGAGGTAAGTGATTGATAGGCAAAAGACTGGAGGGATTTTTTTTTACTGGCTATGCATTTTTACTTTGAGGTTTTCTAAATTTTGGCACAAGTTGAGTTAATAACTTTGTTAATAATCTTAGAGCAAGGATGTCTGTCTTAGAGTATAATACTTACTGCACTAAACACTATCTATACTGTATATATTCTAAAAACAGCTATATTATAAATGTCTGGTCAAATAATTTGTCTTTACAGTATTATAGGAAAAGTCCTATAAAACACCAAAGTCTCTTTCATCAGATGGTGACAGTCCACCAGTCATCACATTGGAATTCCCCTACTGACCACTAGGAGGAGGCAAAAATAAACCGCAACACACCAGAGCTTTTAATTCCTTCTACGTCCTATGATCCTCAAGCATTTTCTTTTGCCTCCTTGATGAGGAGTGAGGTTAAAGTGCAGATCTACTCGTAATTTAGAGGGGTCCTCAACCAATCTAAGTCACAGTTCCTCCTTATAGTAACCTGTCATTCATAGGGATAGACAAGTATTTATCAGCCAGGCAGTGAGAAATGTCACAGGCTTCCCAGGTGAAATGTTGACTTGTCTACCAATCCCATAGTCTACATTGAACTGCTCCTTGTAGATCCATAGTCCTTCCCCAGGTGAAATAACGTCCATGATATTGTGCTCACACTGCCTAGGATGGGCTTGTCTAGTGGGAGCAAGTTGCTGCAGCTGAGAGTAAACACAGAGGAACAAAGGTGGTGACAATTGAGTACTTTGCACCATTTTTAACCCATGTTCTGTTAGTATGAACACGTGCACATAATTCACATAGTCTGGGGACATCAGCTGATAAACCTTCTGATATTTTAACCTCTTCCAGTTTGTTTGCTAGGATTCTCAGGTTTATCCACCTGCTATGTGATGAGTCTATTTATAACACTAAACTGGGCTTTGTTGGGTGTCAGTGTGTGCAAGGGTTTTTACTCATCTGAACTTTCTTCAAAACTTAAGCATTATATTCATTCTACTATTATTGAAGTTTTAACTATCTTGCTTCCAGCTGTTAAGCGCATATGTTTGGAACGATTGGAAGGTGGTTCTTCTTTGATCTTTAGCTTATCAGAGACTTTAAGTGTGGTAGGCACTTGCTGCTTGTACCCAGTGCGAATTAAGCTTGCTCATGCCTTCATTCACAGCTTTGTAAACAATGGAAGAGATTAAATGGGGTTAAAATTTTGACCGCAAATGAATGCATAAAAAAGGCCAGTACAGGCCCAGAATAACTCGCTGACCCATGACAAAAAGTATACACGGATAAGGTAGGCTCAGATCTTCCCAGAGTTTTATGCTAGTTTGCATAAAAAATGTTTAAAAATTGCTGGCAAAAATACTTAAATGCCATGCTGTCTGGTGCAGTCTACTCCACCCCCCTTATCAGTGTTTAGACACAGGCATTTTATTTAAACTGAGTTCACAGCTTCTAGGCATGCTCCAGCAGGTAATCAAGGTAATCACTGTGCACTTTTGCATTCTACCAAAGCAACAATATTGGAGAGGCACTGCAGTATAAATTTGCAGGTAAAGTAATTAAAGTACATATTATATATTTTGTCTCTATCCAAACTTGTTTTATGTCCCTTTAAGAGTCCACGATCCATTACTCCTGGGAAATACCCTACCGCTAGGAGGAGGCAAAGTTTCCTAAACCCCAATAGCTCTATATAACCCCTCCCACCTCTATAAAAGTTAGTCACTGGAGGAGGGTAAAGAAGGTGATGTGCACATGGTTTCTCCATTCAGAGGGGTTCTTAAACTGAGTTGAGGCCCATTTCCCCTGATATTTCAGTGTTTGTCAAGCGAGAAGTTTAAGGAGTTTGCTGAGTGTCTTATTTTTTCTTTCCCATAAAAATGTAAGTCACTATACTCCTAAGGATGTCGCATTGACTTGTCTTTTGCCTCCACCTTTTTGGGTCTACAGTTAACACCTATAGTATATCCTCTGCTAATATGTTTTCAGTACAGGATTATTTTTTCCTGCTATTATGCATACTAGTGTTTAAGGTGTTTTTCTTTCCTAAGATATGGAGAGTCCACAACGTCATCAATTACTAGTGGGAATATCACTCCTGGCCTGCAGGAGGATCAAACAGCACCACAGCAAAGCTAAGTGTCAGTTCCCTATTCATAATCCCCAGTTATTATATTTGCCCCTGTCAATGGAGGAGGTTAAGTTTGGTGTCTGAAGAAATGAATTCCTTTTTTGGGTACTTTTCCCTGCAAGCAAGGAATTAGGGTTTAGCTTAGTCCATGTTAATCTCTTCAGTACAGGCACTTTTTTGTAACAAGGAGACAATACTTTTATTTTGGCTTAAAAGCATATCCCTGATTTTTATTCCTGTTGTTATTGAGTTCATGTAACTGTATTTCATATTTTTATTAAATATTCACAGTTTGGGGCTTTTTTTCTTATAAAATGTTGGTATGTGTCCGTTTAACGGATTTAGAGAGACTCCGTTAGAAATTCAGTCTGTCAGTTTTTTTAAGCACGCTTTTATTGTATCTGCGCAATTTTTCACTGACTGGTCATGGCCCGCCCTTCCGCTTTTAGTCTGTTAAGCGGAGCGGAGTCTTCACTAGTGCTGACATTTTAGAATTGCTTCGATCAGCTGGAGAGCTCTCTGTTGTGTTTTTAGTGCATGAAAACTCTTTCTCTTACTTGGTGTATTCAGTCCACGGATTCATCCTTACTTGTGGGATATTCTCATTCCCTACAGGAAATGACAAAGAGAGCACACAGCAAAGCTGTCCATATAGCTCCCCTCAAGCTCCGCCCCCCCAGTCATTCTCTTTGCCGCTCTAACTAGTGGCATCTCCACGGGGATGGTAAAGAGTATGTGGTGTTAGATTTGTAGTTTTTACTTCTTCAATCAAGAGTTTGTTATTTCTCCAACATAGGTGTGTCCGGTCCACGGCGTCATCCTTACTTGTGGGATATTCTCTTCCCCAACAGGAAATGGCAAAGAGCCCAGCAAAGCTGGTCACATGATCCCTCCTAGGCTCCGCCTACCCCAGTCATTCTCTTTGCCGTTGTACAGGCAACATCTCCACGGAGATGGCTTAGAGTTTTTTAGTGTTTAACTGTAGTTTTTATTATTCAATCAAGAGTTTGTTATTTTGAAATAGTGCTGGTATGTACTATTTACTCAGAAACAGAAAAGAGATGAAGATTTCTGTTTGTATGAGGAAAATGATTTTAGCAACCGTCACTAAAATCCATGGCTGTTCCACACAGGACTGTTGAGAGCAATTAACTTCAGTTGGGGGAACAGTGAGCAGTCTCTTGCTGCTTGAGGTATGACACATTCTAACAAGACGATGTAATGCTGGAAGCTGTCATTTTCCCTATGGGATCCGGTAAGCCATGTTTATTACGATCGTAAATAAGGGCTTCAAAAAGGGCTTATTAAGACTGTAGACTTTTTCTGGGCTAAATCGATTCATTATTAACACATATTTAGCCTTGAGGAATCATTTTATCTGGGTATTTTGATATAATAATATCGGCAGGCACTGTTTTAGACACCTTATTCTTTAGGGGCTTTCCCAAAGCATAGGCAGAGCCTCATTTTCGCGCCGGTGTTGCGCACTTGTTTTTGAGAGGCATGGCATGCAGTCGCATGTGAGAGGAGCTCTGATACTTAGAAAAGACTTTCTGAAGGCGTCATTTGGTATCGTATTCCCCTTGGGGCTTGGTTGGGTCTCAGCAAAGCAGATACCAGGGACTGTAAAGGGGTTAAAGTTCAAAACGGCTCCGGTTCCGTTATTTTAAGGGTTAAAGCTTCCAAATTTGGTGTGCAATACTTTTAAGACTTTAAGACACTGTGGTGAAAATTTGGTGAATTTTGAACAATTCCTTCATGTTTTTTCGCAATTGCAGTAATAAAGTGTGTTCAGTTTAAAATTTAAAGTGACAGTAACGGTTTTATTTTAAAACGTTTTTTGTACTTTGTTATCAAGTTTATGCCTGTTTAACATGTCTGAACTACCAGATAGACTGTGTTCTGAATGTGGGGAAGCCAGAATTCCTATTCATTTAAATAAATGTGATTTATGTGACAATGACAATGATGCCCAAGATGATTCCTCAAGTGAGGGGAGTAAGCATGGTACTGCATCATTCCCTCCTTCGTCTACACGAGTCTTGCCCACTCAGGAGGCCCCTAGTACATCTAGCGCGCCAATACTCCTTACTATGCAACAATTAACGGCTGTAATGGATAATTCTGTCAAAAACATTTTAGCCAAAATGAACACTTATCAGCGTAAGCGCGACTGCTCTGTTTTAGATACTGAAGAGCATGACGACGCTGATAATAATATTTCTGAAGGGCCCCTAACCCAGTCTGATGGGGCCAGGGAGGTTTTGTCTGAGGGAGAAATTACTGATTCAGGGAACATTTCTCAACAAGCTGAACCTGATGTGATTGCATTTAAATTTAAGTTGGAACATCTCCGCATTCTGCTTAAGGAGGTATTATCCACTCTGGATGATTGTGACAAGTTGGTCACCCCAGAGAAACTATGTAAAATGGACAAGTTCCTAGAGGTGCCGGGGCTCCCAGAAGCTTTTCCTATACCCAAGCGGGTGGCGGACATTGTTAATAAAGAATGGGAAAGGCCCGGTATTCCTTTCGTCCCTCCCCCCATATTTAAAAAATTGTTTCCTATGGTCGACCCCAGAAAGGACTTATGGCAGACAGTCCCCAAGGTCGAGGGAGCGGTTTCCACTTTAAACAAACGCACCACTATACCCATAGAGGATAGTTGTGCTTTCAAAGATCCTATGGATAAAAAATTAGAAGGTTTGCTTAAAAAGATGTTTGTTCAGCAGGGTTACCTTCTACAACCAATTTCATGCATTGTCCCTGTCGCTACAGCCGCATGTTTCTGGTTCGATGAGCTGATCAAGGCGGTCGATAGTGATTCTCCTCCTTATGAGGAGATTATGGACAGAATCAATGCTCTCAAATTGGCTAATTCTTTCACCCTAGACGCCACTTTGCAATTGGCTAGGTTAGCGGCTAAGAATTCTGGGTTTGCTATTGTGGCGCGCAGAGCGCTTTGGTTGAAATCTTGGTCGGCTGATGCGTCTTCCAAGAACAAGCTACTTAACATTCCTTTCAAGGGGAAAACGCTGTTTGGCCCTGACTTGAAAGAGTTTATCTCTGATATCACTGGGGGTAAGGGCCACGCCCTTCCTCAGGATCGGCCTTTCAAGGCAAAAAATAAACCTAATTTTCGTCCCTTTCGTAGAAACGGACCAGCCCAAAGTGCTACGTCCTCTAAGCAAGAGGGTAATACTTCTCAAGCCAAGCCAGCTTGGAGACCAATGCAAGGCTGGAACAAGGGAAAGCAGGCCAAGAAACCTGCCACTGCTACCAAGACAGCATGAAATGTTGGCCCCCGATCCGGGACCGGATCTGGTGGGGGGCAGACTCTCTCTCTTCGCTCAGGCTTGGGCAAGTGATGTTCTGGATCCTTGGGCGCTAGAAATAGTCTCCCAAGGTTATCTTCTGGAATTCAAGGGACTTCCCCCAAGGGGGAGGTTCCACAGGTCTCAGTTGTCTTCAGACCACATAAAAAGACAGGCATTCTTACATTGTGTAGAAGACCTGTTAAAAATGGGAGTGATTCATCCTGTTCCATTAAGAGAACAAGGGATGGGGTTCTACTCCAATCTGTTTATAGTTCCCAAAAAAGAGGGAACGTTCAGACCAATCTTAGATCTCAAGATCTTAAACAAGTTTCTCAAGGTTCCATCGTTCAAGATGGAAACCATTCGAACTATTCTTCCTTCCATCCAGGAAGGTCAATTCATGACCACGGTGGATTTAAAGGATGCGTATCTACATATTCCTATCCACAAGGAACATCATCGGTTCCTGAGGTTCGCATTCCTGGACAAACATTACCAGTTCGTGGCGCTTCCTTTCGGATTAGCCCTGCTCCAAGGATTTTCACAAAGGTACTAGGGTCCCTTCTAGCTGTGCTAAGACCAAGGGGCATTGCTGTAGTACCTTACTTGGACGACATTCTGATTCAAGCGTCGTCCCTTCCTCAAGCAAAGGCTCACACGGACATTGTCCTGGCCTTTCTCAGATCTCACGGATGGAAAGTGAACGTGGAAAAGAGTTCTCTATCTCCGTCAACAAGGGTTCCCTTCTTGGGAACAATAATAGACTCCTTAGAAATGAGGATTTTTCTGACAGAGGCCAGAAAAACAAAACTTCTAGACTCTTGTCGGATACTTCATTCCGTTCCTCTTCCTTCCATAGCTCAGTGCATGGAAGTGATCGGGTTGATGGTAGCGGCAATGGACATAGTTCCTTTTGCGCGCATTCATCTAAGACCATTACAACTGTGCATGCTCAGTCAGTGGAATGGGGACTATACAGACTTGTCTCCGAAGATACAAGTAAATCAGAGGACCAGAGACTCACTCCGTTGGTGGCTGTCCCTGGACAACCTGTCACGAGGGATGACATTCCGCAGACCAGAGTGGGTCATTGTCACGACCGACGCCAGTCTGATGGGCTGGGGCGCGGTCTGGGGATCCCTGAAAGCTCAGGGTCTTTGGTCTCGGGAAGAATCTCTTCTACCGATAAATATTCTGGAACTGAGAGCGATATTCAATGCTCTCAAGGCTTGGCCTCAGCTAGCGAGGGCCAAGTTCATACGGTTTCAATCAGACAACATGACAACTGTTGCGTACATCAACCATCAGGGGGGAACAAGGAGTTCCCTGGCGATGGAAGAAGTGACCAAAATCATTCTATGGGCGGAGTCTCACTCCTGCCACCTGTCTGCTATCCACATCCCAGGAGTGGAAAATTGGGAAGCGGATTTTCTGAGTCGTCAGACATTGCATCCGGGGGAGTGGGAACTCCATCCGGAAATCTTTGCCCAAGTCACTCAGCTGTGGGGCATTCCAGACATGGATCTGATGGCCTCTCGTCAGGACTTCAAAGTTCCTTGCTACGGGTCCAGATCCAGGGATCCCAAGGCGGCTCTAGTGGATGCACTAGTAGCACCTTGGACCTTCAAACTAGCTTATGTGTTCCCGCCGTTTCCTCTCATCCCCAGGCTGGTAGCCAGGATCAATCAGGAGAGGGCGTCGGTGATCTTGATAGCTCCTGCGTGGCCACGCAGGACTTGGTATGCAGATCTGGTGAATATGTCATCGGCTCCACCTTGGAAGCTACCTTTGAGACGAGACCTTCTTGTTCAGGGTCCGTTCGAACATCCGAATCTGGTTTCACTCCAGCTGACTGCTTGGAGATTGAACGCTTGATCTTATCGAAGCGAGGGTTCTCAGATTCTGTTATCGATACTCTTGTTCAGGCCAGAAAGCCTGTAACTAGAAAGATTTACCACAAAATTTGGAAAAAAATATATCTGTTGGTGTGAATCTAAAGGATTCCCTTGGGACAAGGTTAAGATTCCTAGGATTCTATCCTTCCTTCAAGAAGGATTGGAAAAAGGATTATCTGCAAGTTCCCTGAAGGGACAGATTTCTGCCTTGTCTGTGTTACTTCACAAAAAGCTGGCCGCTGTGCCAGATGTTCAAGCCTTTGTTCAGGCTCTGGTTAGAATTAAGCCTGTTTACAAACCTTTGACTCCTCCTTGTAGTCTCAATTTGGTTCTTTCAGTTCTTCAGGGGGTTCCGTTTGAACCCTTGCATTCCGTTGATATTAAGTTATTATCTTGGAAAGTTTTGTTTTTAGTTGCAATTTCTTCTGCTAGAAGAGTTTCAGAATTATCGGCTCTGCAGTGTTCTCCTCCTTATCTGGTGTTCCATGCAGATAAGGTGGTTTTACGTACTAAACCTGGTTTTCTTCCAAAAGTTGTTTCTAACAAAAACATTAACCAGGAGATTATCGTACCTTCTCTGTGTCCGAAACCAGTTTCAAAGAAGGAACGTTTGTTGCACAATTTGGATGTTGTTCGCGCTCTAAAATTCTATTTAGATGCTGCAAAGGATTTTAGACAAACATCTTCCTTGTTTGTTGTTTATTCCGGTAAAAGGAGAGGTCAAAAAGCAACTTCTACCTCTCTCTCTTTTTGGATTAAAAGCATCATCAGATTGGCTTACGAGACTGCCGGACGGCAGCCTCCCGAAAGAATCACAGCTCATTCCACTAGGGCTGTGGCTTCCACATGGGCCTTCAAGAACGAGGCTTCTGTTGATCAGATATGTAGGGCAGCGACTTGGTCTTCACTGCACACTTTTACCAAATTTTACAAGTTTGATACTTTTGCTTCTTCTGAGGCTATTTTTGGGAGAAAGGTTTTGCAAGCCGTGGTGCCTTCCATTTAGGTGACCTGATTTGCTCCCTCCCTTCATCCGTGTCCTAAAGCTTTGGTATTGGTTCCCACAAGTAAGGATGACGCCGTGGACCGGACACACCTATGTTGGAGAAAACAGAATTTATGTTTACCTGATAAATTACTTTCTCCAACGGTGTGTCCGGTCCACGGCCCGCCCTGGTTTTTTTAATCAGGTCTGATAATTTATTTTCTTTAACTACAGTCACCACGGTACCATATGGTTTCTCCTATGCAAATATTCCTCCTTAACGTCGGTCGAATGACTGGGGTAGGCGGAGCCTAGGAGGGATCATGTGACCAGCTTTGCTGGGCTCTTTGCCATTTCCTGTTGGGGAAGAGAATATCCCACAAGTAAGGATGACGCCGTGGACCGGACACACCGTTGGAGAAAGTAATTTATCAGGTAAACATAAATTCTGTTTTTAAAATAGTGCCGGTTTGTACTATTTACTCTGCAGCAGAAAGTGATGAAGATTCTGCTGAGAGGAAAAAGATTTTAGCATGTTGTAACTAAAATCCATTGCTGTTCCCACGCAGGACTGTTGAGTACAGGAGAACTTCAGTTGGGGGGAACAGTTGCAGGCTTATTCTGCTTGAGGTATGTTTCAGTCATATTTTTTAACAAGACCTGGTAGTGCTAGAAAACTGACAGATATCCCATGAGGGAGGTAAGCCATTTTCTCAGACACAGTATAGAAAGAGGGCTTTCACTAAGGGCTTAATACTGACAGACACTTGATGGGCTAATCGATTCCTTTATTAGGGTAATCTGATGTTATTAAACATTTTTAAGCGTTTTGCAAACACTTTTTGGGGTATTTTTACGCCTGGCATTGTAATAGACAGCTATTTTGACTCAGTAAGGCCCCATATCTCTAGAGTGAGAAGGAGGAGGCCTCATTTTCGCCTCAATTGCGCAGTTAATTTGGAACACAGCTCCATGCAGCTTCATGTGCAGAGCCTTTTGAGTACAGGAGGACTTCAGGGAGGCTTCATTTACACCTGCAAATAACCCTAAAGGAAGGTAAAGCCACGGCAAAGACTGTGGCAGAGTACTGTAGTGGGTTAAACCGGTTATTTACTCATTTTGCTCAGGTTTGGGCATTAAGGGGTTAAACGATTTGAAAACGTGTGTGCAATCATTTCAAGGCATGAGGATCATGTGGTGAAAATTTCATTAAGATCGGATGTTTTTTGGTGATTTGGTAAAAAGTGTGTGCCTTTTTATTATTTAAAGAGACAGTAATGTTTTTTCAAAATTATATATTTTTTTTTCAACATTTTAGTGTTTTCTGAGTCTGTCAAACATGTCTGAGTCTTCAGATAGACCTTGTTCTTTATGTTCAAACGCCATGGCAATACCCCCATTGCACGTATGTTTAAAGTGTGCACAAACATCTAAACATTTTAAAGATCATCCAGTGACAATACAAAATGCTGCCCAAGATGATTCTTTAACGGAGGGTAACGATGATAGTCCTCCTTCCTCCCCCCACGTGTCTACACCAGTTACGCCAGCGCAAGCGATGCCTAGTTCCTCTAGCGCATTGCCCCCTGTTACCTTACAGCAATTAGCGGCAGTAATGGATAATTCCCTTGCAGCTTTTTTTATCCAAACTGCCAGTTTTTCCAAGAAAGCACGATAGCTCAGTTTTAAACATAGAGATGAGCCACCTGAAGCTTTGGATAATGTATCTGTAGCACCCTCACAAAACTCAGAGGTAGCAGTGAGGGAAGGGCTGTCTGAGGGAGAAATTTCTGACACAGGGAAAGTTTCTCAGCAGACAGAGTCAGATTCCTTAGCGTTTAAATTTAAGCTAGAACACCTCCGCGTACTGCTTAAGGAGGTTTTTGCTACGCTGGACGATTGTGACCCCATGGTGGTCCCTGAAAAATTGTGTAAAATGGACAGATATTTAGAGGTACCTGTATACACTGAGGCATTTCCGATTCCTAAAAGGGTGGCGGATATTGTGACTAAGGAGTGGGAGAGACCAGGTGTACCCTTTGTTCCCCCACCTATCTTTAAGAAAATGTTCCCCATAAATGACCCCAGGAAGGACGCGTGGCAGACGGTCCCTAAGGTAGAGGGGGCTGTTTCAACATTGGCTAAGCGTACAACTATACCAATAGAGGACAGTTGTGCTTTCAAAGATCCTATGGATAAAAAATTGGAGGGCTTACTAAAGAAAATTTTTGTTCAGCAAGGTTTTCTGCTTCAACCAATCGCCTGCATTATCCCTGTAACTACTGCAGCGGCCTTTTGGTTCGAGGCTCTGGAGGAGTCGCTCCAGAGAGAGACTTCATACGATGAGGTCATGGATAGAATTCACGCTTTAAAACTGGCTAATTCTTTTATCACTGATGCCGCACTCCAATCAGCTAAATTAGCGGCGAAAACCTCTGGTTTTGCCGTCATGGCACGACGAGCACTTTGGCTCAAATCGTGGTCGGCGGATGTGTCGTCCAAGACGAAACTGTTAAACATTCCTTTCAAGGGGAAAACCCTTTTCGGCCCAGAGCTGAAAGAAATTATTTCAGATATCACTGGAGGCAAGGGCCATGCCCTTCCACAAGATAGGCCATTCAAGGCCAAAAACAAGGCTAATTTCTCCAACATAGGTGTGTCCGGTCCACGGCGTCATCCTTACTTGTGGGATATTCTCCTCCCCAACAGGAAATGGCAAAGAGCCCAGCAAAGCTGGTCACATGATCCCTCCTAGGCTCCGCCTACCCCAGTCATTCTCTTTGCCGTTGTACAGGCAACATCTCCACGGAGATGGCTTAGAGTTTTTAGTGTTTAACTGTAGTTTTTATTATTCAATCAAGAGTTTGTTATTTTAAAATAGTGCTGGTATGTACTATTTACTCAGAAACAGAAAAGAGATGAAGATTTCTGTTTGTATGAGGAAAATGATTTTAGCACCGTAACTAAAATCCATGGCTGTTCCACACAGGACTGTTGAGAGCAATTAACTTCAGTTGGGGGAACAGTGTGCAGTCTCTTACTGCTTGAGGTATGACACATTCTAACAAGACGATGTAATGCTGGAAGCTGTCATTTTCCCTATGGGATCCGGTAAGCCATGTTTATTAAGATAGTAAATAAGGGCTTCACAAGGGCTTATTAAGACTGTAGACTTTTTCTGGGCTAAATCGATTCATTATTAACACATATTTAGCCTTGAGGAATCATTTATTCTGGGTATTTTGATATGATTATATCGGCAGGCACTGTTTTTGACACCTTATTCTTTAGGGGCTTTCCCTAATCATAGTCAGAGCCTCATTTTCGCGCCGGTATGGCGCACTTGTTTTTGAGGACAGCATGGCATGCAGCTGCATGTGTGTGGAGCTCTGATACATAGAAAAGTCTTTCTGAAGGCATCATTTGGTATCGTATTCCCCTTTGGGCTTGGTTGGGTCTCAGCAAAGCAGATTCCAGGGACTGTAAAGGGGTTAAATATAAAAACGGCTCCGGTTCCGTTATTTTAAGGGTTAAAGCTTCCAAATTTGGTGTGCAATACTTTTAAGGCTTTAAGACACTGTGGTGAAATTTTGGTGAATTTTGAACAATTCCTTCATACTTTTTCGCAATTGCAGTAAAAGTGTGTTTAGTTTAAAATTTAAAGTGACAGTAACGGTTTTATTTTAAAACGTTTTTTGTGCTTTGTTATCAAGTTTATGCCTGTTTAACATGTCTGAACTACCAGATAGATTGTGTTCTGACTGTGGGGAAACCAAGGTTCCTTCTCATTTAACTATATGTATTTTATGTCATAAAAAAATTTAGTAAAAATGATGCCCAAGATGATTCCTCAAGTGAGGGGAGTAAGCATGGTACTGCATCATCCCCTCCTTCGTCTACACCAGTCTTGCCCATACAGGAGGCCCCTAGTACATCTAGTGCGCCAATACTCCTTACTATGCAACATTTAACGGCTGTAATGGATAATTCTATCAAAAACATTTTAGCCAATATGCCCACTTATCTGTGAAAGCGCGACTGCTCTGTTTTAGAAAATTCTGTAGAGCATGAGAACGCTGATGATATGGTTTCTGAAGGGCCCCTACACCAGTCTGAGGGGGCCAGGGAGGTTTTGTCTGAGGGAGAAATTTCAGATTCAGGAAACATTTCTCAACAAGCTGAACCTGATGTGATTACTTTTAAATTTAAGTTGGAACATCTCCGCGCTCTGCTTAAGGAGGTGTTATCCAATTTGGATGATTGTGATTATCTGGTCATTCCAGAACCACTATGTAAAATGGAAAAGTTCTTAGAGGCCCCGGGGCCCCCCGAAGCTTTTCCTATATCCAAGCGGGTGGCGTACATTGTTAGTAAAGAATGGGACAGGCCCGGTATACCTTTTGTACCTCCCCCCATATTTATAAAATTGTTTTCCTATAGTCGACCCCAGAAAGGACTGATGGCAGACAGTCCCCAAGGTCGAGGGGGCGGTTTCTACTCTACACAAGCGCGCCACTATACCCATAGAAGATAGTTGTGCTTTCCAAGATCCTATGGATAAAAAATTAGAAGGTCTGCTAAAGAGGTTTGTTCAGCAAGGTTCCCTTCTACAACCAATTGCATGCATTGTCCCTGTCACTGCAGCCGCGTGTTTCTAGTTTGATGAGCTAGGAAAGGCGATTATTAGTAATTCTTCTTCTTATGAGGAGATTATGGACAGAATTCGTGCTCTTAAATTGGCTAATTCTTTCACCCTAGACGCCACCTTGCAATTGGCTAGGTTAGCGGCGAAAAAATTCTGGGTTTGCTATTGTGGCGCAGAGCGCTTTGGTTAAAATCTTGGGCAGCGGATGCGTCTTCCAAGAACAAATTGCTTGACATTCCTTTCAAGGGGAAAACACTCTTTGGCCCTGACTTGAAAGAGATTATCTCTGATATCACTGGGGGCAAGGGCCACGCCCTTCCTCAGGATAGGTCTTTTCAAGACCAAAAATAAACCTAAGTTTCGTCCCTTTCGCAGAAACGGATCAGCCCCAAGGGCTACGTCCTCTAAGCAGGAAGGTAATACTTCTCAAGCCAATCCAGCCTGGAGACCTATGCAAGGCTGGAACAAAGGAAAGCAGGCCAGGAAACCTGCCACTGCTACCAAGACAGCATGAAATGCGGGCCCCCGATCCGGGACCGGATCTGGTGGGGGGCAGACTCTCTCTCTTCGCTCAGGCTGGGGCAAGAGATGTTCTGGATCCTTGGGCGCTAGAAATAGTCTCCCAAGGTTATTCTCTGGAGTTCAAGGGGCTTCCTCCAAGGGGGAGGTTCCACAGGTCTCAGTTGTCTTCAGATCACATAAGAAGACAGGCATTCTTACATTGGGTAGAAGACCTGCTAAAAATGGGAGTGATTCATCCTGTTCCATTAGGAGAACAAGGGATGGGGTTCTACTCCAATCTGTTCATAGTTCCCAAAAAAGAGGGATCGTTCAGACCAATCTTAGATCTCAAGATCTTGAACAAGTTTCTCAAGGTTCCATCGTTCAAGATGGAAACCATTCGAACACTCCTTCCTTGTCAATTCATGACCAAGGTGGATTTCAAGGATGCGTATCTACATATTCCTATCCACAAGGAACATCATCGGTTCCTAAGGTTTGAATTCCTGGACAAGCATTTCCAGTTCGTGGCGTTTTCTTTCGGATTAGCCACTGCTCCTAGGATTTTCTCATAGGTACTAGGGTCCCTTCTGGCGGTGCTAAGACCAAGGGGCATTGCTGTAGTACCTTACTTGAACGACATTCTGATTCGAGCGTCGTCCCTTCCTCAAGTAAAGGCTCACACGGACATTGTCCTGGCCTTTCTCAGATCTCACGGATGGAAAGTGAACGTGGAAAAGAGTTCTCTATCTCCGTCAACGAGGGTTCCCTTCTTGGGAACTATAATAGACTCTTTAGAAATGAGGATTTTTCTGACAGAAGCCAGAAAAACAAAACTTCTAGACTCTTGTCGGATACTTCATTCCGTTCCTCTTCCTTCCATAGCGCAGTGCATGGAAGTGATAGGTTTGATGGTAGCGGCAATGGACATAGTTCCTTTTGTGCGCATTCATCTAAGACCATTACAACTGTTCATGCTCAGTCAGTGGAATGGGGACTATTCAGACTTGTCTCCGAAGATACAAGTAAATCAGGGGACCAGAGACTCATTCCGTTGGTGGCTGTCCCTGGACAACCTGTCACAAGGGATGACCTTCCGCAGACCAGAGTGGGTCATTGTCACGACCGACGCCAGTCTGATGGGCTGGGGCGCGGTCTGGGGATCCCTGAAAGCTCAGGGTCTTTGGTCTCGGGTAGAATCTCTTCTACCGATAAATATTCTGGAACTGAGAGCGATATTCAATGCTCTCAAAGCTTGGCCTCAGCTAGCGAGGGCCAAGTTCATACATCAACCATCAGGGGGGAACAAGGAGTTCCCTAGCGATGGAAGAAGTGACCAAAATCATTCTGTGGGCGGAGTCTCACTCCTGCCACCTGTCTGCTATCCACATCCCAGGAGTGGAAAATTGGGAAGCGGATTTTCTGAGTCGTCAGACATTGCATCCGGGGGAGTGGGAACTCCATCCGGAAATCTTTGCCCAAGTCACTCAACCGTGGGGCATTCCAGACATGGATCTGATGGCCTCTCGTCAGAACTTCAGAGTTCCTTACTACGGGTACAGATCCAGGGATCCCAAGGCGGCTCTAGTGGATGCACTAGTAGCACCTTGGACCTTCAAACTAGCTTATGTGTTCCCGCCGTTTCCTCTCATCCCCAGGCTGGTAGCCAGGATCAATCAGGAGAGGGCGTCGGTGATTTTGATAGCTCCTGCGTGGCCACGCAGGACTTGGTATGCAGATCTGGTGAATATGTCATCGGCTCCACCATGGACGCTACCTTTGAGGCGAGACCTTCTTGTTCTAGGTCCGTTCGACCCACTCCAGCTGACTGCTTGGAGATTGAACGCTTGATCTTATCAAAGCGAGGGTTCTCAGATTCTGTTATTAATACTCTTGTTCAGGCCTGAAAGCCTGTAACCAGAATAATTACCACATAATTTGGTATATCTGTTGGTGTGCATCTGCAGGATTCCCTTGGGACAAGGTTAAGATTCCTAAGAGTCTATCCTTCCTTCGAGAAGGATTGGAAAAAGGATTATCTGCAAGTTCCTTGATGGGACAGATTTCTGCCTTGTCTGTGTTACTTCACAAAAAGCTGGCAGCTGTGCCAGATGTTCTAGCCTTTGTTCAGGCTCTGGTTAGAATCAAGCCTGTTTACAAAATTTTGACTCCTCCTTGGAGTCTCAACCTAGTTCTTTCAGTTCTTTAGGGGGTTCCGTTTGAACCCTTACATTCCGTTGATATTAAGTTATTATCTTGGAAAGTTTTGTTTTTGGTTGCAATTTCTTCTGCTAGAAGAGTTTCAGAATTATCTGCTCTGCAGTGTTCTTCTCCTTATCTGGTGTTCCATGCAGATAAGGTGGTTTTGCGTACTAAACCTGGTTTTCTTCCAAAAGTTGTTTCTAACAAAAACATTAACCAGGAGATAGTTGTGCCTTCCTTGTGTCCTAATCCAGTTTCAAAGAAGGAATGTTTGTTGCACAACTTGGATGTAGTTCGTGCTCTCAAATTTTACTTAGCAGCTACTAAGGATTTCAGACAAACTTTGTCTTTGTTTGTTGTTTATTCTGGTAAACGGAGAGGTCAAAAAGCAACTTCTACCTCTCTCTCCTTCTGGATTAAAAGCATTATCCGATTGGCTTATGAGACTGCCGGACGGCAGCCTCCTGAAAGAATCACAGCTCACTCCACTAGGGCTGTGGCTTCCACATGGGCCTTCAAGAACGAGGCTTCTGTTGATCAGATATGTAAGGCAGTGACTTGGTCTTCACTGCACACTTTTTCTAAATTTTACAAATTTGATACTTTTGCTTCTTCTGAGGCTATTTTTGGGAGAAAGGTTTTGCAAGCCGTGGTGCCTTCCATTTAGGTGACCTGATTTGCTCCCTCCCTTCATCCGTGTCCTAAAGCTTTGGTATTGGTTCCCACAAGTAAGGATGACGCCGTGGACCGGACACACCTATGTTGGAGAAAACAGAATTTATGTTTACCTGATAAATTACTTTCTCCAACGGTGTGTCCGGTCCACGGCCCGCCCTGGTTTTTTTAATCAGGTCTGATAATTTATTTTCTTTAACTACAGTCACCACGGTAACATATGGTTTCTCCTATGCAAATATTCCTCCTTAACGTCGGTCGAATGACTGGGGTAGGCGGAGCCTAGGAGGGATCATGTGACCAGCTTTGCTGGGCTCTTTGCCATTTCCTGTTGGGGAGGAGAATATCCCACAAGTAAGGATGACGCCGTGGACCGGACACACCGTTGGAGAAAGTAATTTATCAGGTAAACATAAATTCTGTTTTTCGCTCCTTTCGCAACTTCAGGAGCGGACCTGCTACAACCTCTGCTGCCGCAAAGCAGGATAACGCTTCCCAGCCCAAGGCAACCTGGAAACCCTTGCAGGGCTGGAATAAGGGTAAACAGGCCAAGAAGCCTGCTCCTGCTACCAAGACAGCATGAAAGGGTAGCCCCCGATCCGGGATCGGATCTAGTGGGGGGCAGACTTTCTCTCTTCGCTCAGGCTTGGGCAAGAGATGTTCCAGACCCCTGGGCATTAGAAATAGTTGCTCAGGGGTACCTTCTAGAATTCAAGGATTCTCCCCCAAGGGGAAGGTTCCACATTTCTCGTTTGTCTTCAGACCAAACAAAGAAACAGGCGTTCTTACGCTGTGTAGAAGATCTTCTGAAAATGGGAGTGATACACCCAGTTCCAATTGCAGAACAAGGACTGAGCTTTTACTCTAATCTATTCATAGTTCCCAAAAAGGAAGGAACTTTCAGGATCTAAAGATTCTAAACAAATTCCTCAGAGTTCCGTCCTTCAAGATGGAAACCATTCAGACGATCTTGCCAATGATCCAGGAAGGTCAATATATGACTACCGTGGAATTAAAGGATGCGTACCTACATATTCCTATCCACAAAGATCACCATCAGTTCCTAAGGTTCGCCTTTCTGGACAATCATTACCGGTTCGTGGCTCTGCCTTTCGGGCTGGCCACCGCTCCCAGAATTTTCACAAAGGTTCTAGGGTCCCTTCTGGCGGTACTAAGACCGTGGGGCATTGCAGTAGCACCTTATCTAGACGACATCTTAATACAGGCGTCGTCCTTTCTCAGAGCCAAGGCTCATACGGACATCGTTCTGGCCTTTCTAAGGTCTCACGGGTGGAAGGTGAATGTAGAAAAGAGTTCTGTCCCCTCTCACAAGGGTTCCCTTTCTGGGATCACTAATAGACTCGGTAGAAATGAAAATCTTTCTGACAGAGGTCAGGAAGTCAAAACTGTTGAAGACTTGCCGAGTTCTTCATTCCATTCCTCGGCCTTCCGTGGCTTAGTGCATGGAAGTAATTGGTTTAATGGTTGCGGCGATGGACGTGGTCCCTTTCGCCCGAATCCATCTCAGACCACTGCAACTGTGCATGCTCAAACAGTGGAATGGAGATTACGCAGACTTATCTCCTCAGATTCAAATGGACCAAAAGACCAGAGACTCTCTTCTCTGGTGGTTGTCTCAAGATCACCTGTCTCAGGGGCTGAGTTTCCGCAGACCGGAATGGCTCATTGTCACGACCGATGCCAGTCTGATAGGCTGGGGTGCGGTCTGGAACTCCCTAAAGGCTCAGGGACTATGGTCTCAGGAAGAATCTCTTCTCCCGATAAACATTTTGGAGCTGAGAGCGATATTCAATATTCTCCAGGCGTGGCCTCAACTAGCAGAGGCCAAATTCATCAGATTTCAGTCGGACAACATCACGACTGTAGCGTACATCAATCATCAGGGGGGAACAAAGAGTTCCCTAGCGATGAAGGAAGTATCCAAGATTATCAAATGGGCGGAGGATCACTCCTGCCATTTATCTGCAATTCTCATCCCAAGAGTAGACAACTGGGAGGCGGATTTTCTAAGTCGTCAGACTTTCCATCCGGGGGAGTGGGAACTCCACCCGGAGGTTTTTGCTCAACTAACTCAGCTTTGGGGCATTCCAGAGTTGGATCTGATGGCGTCCCGTCAGAACACCAAACTTCCCCTTTACGGATCCAGATCCAGGGATCCCAAGGCGGCATTTATAGATGCATTAATAGCGCCTTGGTCATTCAGTCTAGCTTATGTCTTTCCACCGTTTCCTCTTCTCCCTCGGCTAATAGCCAGAATCAAACAGGAGATTGCTTCGATAATTCTGATAGCGCCTGCGTGGCCATGCAGGACTTGGTATGCAGACCTAGTGGGCATGTCATCGGTCCCACCGTGGAAACTGCCATCGAGACAGGATCTTCTAATCCAAGGTCCATTCAAGCATCCAAATCTAGTTTCTCTGCAGCTTACTGCTTGGAGATTGAACGCTTAATCCTATCTAAGCGGGGGTTCTCTGATTCGGTTATAGATACTCTGATACAGGCCAGAAAGCCTGTCACCAGGAAAATTTACCATAAGATATGGCGGAAATATCTTTGTTGGTGTGAATCCAAGGGTTACTCGTGGAGTAAAGTTAGGATTCCAAGGATATTGTCTTTTCTCCAAGAAGGTTTGGAGAAAGGTCTGTCAGCTAGTTCCTTAAAGGGACAGATATCTGCTCTGTCTATTCTGTTACACAGGCGTCTGGCAGCTGTGCCAGACGTTCAGACGTTTGCACAGGCATTAGTAAGAATCAAGCCTGTCTACAGACCTGTGGCTCCTCCATGGAGTCTAAATTTAGTTCTTTCAGTTCTTCAAGGGGTTCCGTTTGAACCTTTACATTCCATTGATATCAAGTTATTATCTTGGAAAGTTTTGTTTTTAGTAGCTATTTCTTCTGCTCGAAGAGTTTCAGAATTATCTGCTTTACAGTGCGATTCACCCTACCTGGTGTTCCATGCAGATAAGGTTGTTTTGCGTACTAAACCTGGTTTCCTTCCAAAGGTGGTTTCTAATAAGAATATTAACCAGGAAATCATTCTAGGACGGAACGACTGTTGTACAATCTTGATGTGGTTCGTGCTTTAAAGTTCTATTTAAAAGCAACTAAAGATTTCAGACAAACATCATCCTTGTTTGTCGTGTATTCTGGTAAGAGGAGAGGTCAGAAAGCGACTGCTACCTCTCTTTCATTCTGGCTGAAAAGCATCATCCGATTGGCTTATGAGACTGCTGGTAGGCAGCCTCCTGAACGAATTACAGCTCATTCCACCAGAGCTGTGGCTTCCACATGGGCTTTCAAGAATGAGGCTTCTGTTGAACAGATTTGTAAGGCAGCGACTTGGTCTTCACTGCATACATTCGCCAAATTTTACAAATTCGATTCTTTTGCTTCTTCGGAGGCTATTTTTGGGAGAAAGGTTTTGCAAGCAGTGGTGCCTTCCGTTTAGGTTACCTGACTTGTTCCCTCCCTTCTTCCCTCCCTTCATCCGTGTCCTATTGCTTTGGTATTGGTATCCCACAAGTAAGGATGAATCCGTGGACTGAGTACACCAAGTAAGAGAAAACAGAATTTATGCTTACCTGATAAATTACTTTCTCTTACAGGTGTATTCAGTCCACGGCCCGCCCTGATATTTAAGTCAGGTTTAAATTTAATTTACTATAACTACAGTCACCACTGCACCCTATGGTTCTCCTTTTTCTCCTAACCGTCGGTCGAATGACTGGGGGGAGCTATATGGACAGCTTTGCTGTGTGCTCTCTTTGCCATTTCCTGTAGGGAATGAGAATATCCCACAAGTAAGGATGAATCCGTGGACTGAATACACCTGTAAGAGAAAGTAATTTATCAGGTAAGCATAAATTCTGTTTTTTAGGCCTGGAGGTCAGGTGAGACACCTCAGTTAAAGCTGAGTTCCGGATTCAGTTTAGTCTAGCTGGCTGACTTGTAGTGCTTACCGCTTTGAAACACAAAGAGGAAGGCAATTCTTAAAGTGACAGTATTGCAAATAAAATTCAACAATTTTTTTTTCACTTTTAATTTGGAAGACTCAGAGTTCTTTGATAAGTGTTTGTTTTGAGGCACAAAATTGTTTTTGTCTATGAAATTCTGTGCTGTATGCTTATCTAGAACCTTGTATGTAAAGATAGATTGTTGCCCTCTGAGCCCAATGTCTCCCAGGATGATGCTGTTCAGGCAATGCTGCAGCTTTCTCCTAAAACGTCCTAAGCCTCAATGGCGTCACATGCGGTTCTTCTCAATCTCCTGGAATAGTTTATTTGCCTGCAGAAATTTCTGCACAGGTATCTTCAGCGGTATCTGTAGCTTTATCTGCTTTTTCTTTGCTGGGAAAACACAAGAGGAAAATTAGAAATTCAGATAGTAAGGTTTCTGTTCCTCCTTCTGCTACGCAGGTTGCCCTCCCTCAAAAGTTTGAGGAGGAGGACACCTCGGTAGTCTCTGAGGGTGAAATCTCAGATTCGGACAGTATTATTCCTTCATCTGATACTGTAGAAATAAACTTCCGATTTAAGCTTGAACATCTTCATGTACTGTTTAAGGAGGTATTGGCTACTTTGGACGACTCCGATACTTCTGTCATTTTCAACCCTAAGAAATCTAGTAAACGTAATAAATACTATGATGTTCTTTCCTCTTTGGAGGTCTTTCCTGTTCCAGACTGTGTGACAGAGTTTTCACAGGAATGGGAGAAGTCACTGATACCTTTCTCCCTGTCTCCCATCTTTAAAAAGATGTTTCCTGTTGCTGACTCCATTCATGGCGCACAGTGCCTAAAGTAGAAGGGGCTATTTCTACTCTGGCTAAGAGAACTACGATCCCTATAGAGGATAGCTGCTCCTTAAAGGATCCCATGATCAAGAAGCTGGAGGCTTATTTGGAAAATCAATGGCAACCTGCAGTTTGTATTGCCACTGTAGCAAGTGCTGCATCTTATTGGTGCAATGCCTTGTCTGAATCAATTTAAAAAAAGATTATGGCTCTCAAACTAGCCAATACCTTTATTTCTGATGCTAGCTTTTAAGTTATTAGACTGGGAGCCAAGATGTTGGGCTTCACTGTCTTAGCCCGCAGGGCTTTGTGACTAAAATCTTGGTCAGCTGATGTTACCTTTAAGTCCAAGCTTCTGGTGCTTCCTTACTAGGGTAAGACCTTGTTTGGACCTGGTCTGGCAGAAATAATTTCTGATATTACTGGTGAAAAAGGGTCTTTTCTACCACAAGACAAGAACAACCGACCTAAAGGACGTCAAAGTAATTTTTGTTAATTTCGTAACTTCAAACAAAAGTCTTCCTCTTCCCAACAGGAACAGTCCAAGTCGTCTTGGAAACCCAATCAGTCTTGGAACAAGGGGAAGCAATCAAAGAAACCCGCAGCTGAGTCTAAGTCAGCATGAAGGGTCTTCCCCCGGTCCGGGATCGGATCAAGTGGGGGGCAGACTTTCCCTGTTTTATCAAGCATGGGTATGAGATGTCCCAGATCCATGGGCTGTGGACATAGTATCTCAGGTTTACAAAATAGAATTCAAATCTCTTCCTCCCAGGGGCAGATTTCACATCTCAAGATTATCTGCAGATCAGGTAAAAAAAGAGGCATTCTTGAACTGCGTTCAGGATTTCTCCTCTCTGGGAGTGATTGTTCCTGTTCCAGTAAGGGAACAGGATCTGGGATTCTATTCAAATCTGTTTGTGGTTCCAAAAGAGAAGGAACTTTTCGGCCCATTTTAGATCTGTGCCTCATCAAGTTTCTCAGGGTGCTGTCTTTTAAAATGGAAACCATTCGCTCCATTCTTCCTTTGGTCCAAGAGGGTCAGTTCATGACAACTATAGACCTGAAGGACGCATATCTTCTTGTTCCTATCCACAGGGATCATCACAAATTTCTGAGATTCTCCTTTTTAGACAAGCAATCTCTCATACAGAGATCTTGTTGTCTTTTTTACTTTCCCACGGATGGAAAGTGAATCTGGAAAAGGGTTCCCTTGTTCCAGATACAAGGGTTGTTTTCTTAGAGACCATAATAGATTCTCTATCTCTGAAGATTTTTCTGACAGAGGTCAGAAAATCGAAAATTCTCTCCCCTTGCCTCTCTCTGCAGTCTACTGTTCGGCTGTCAGTGGCTCATTGTATGAAGGTAATTGTTCTGATGGTCGCTTCCATGGACATCATTCCCTTGCTCGATTCCATTTGAGAGCTCTGCAATAATGCATGCTCAGACAATGGAACGGAGACCATGCGGATCTGTCTGAGGATAGATCTGGATCAGTCAACAATAGACTCTCTTCTGTGGTGGTTCTTTCAGGAGAATCTGTCTCAGGGCACATGCTTTTGGAGACCTTCCTGGGTGATTATGACCATGGATGCCAGCCTGTTAGGCTGGGGAGTAGTTTGGGACTCGTTAAAGGCGCAGGGACTTTGGACTTGGGAGGAGTCTGCTCTACCCATAAACATATTGGAGTTGAGAGTGATTTTCAAGGCACTGATGGGTTGGCCTCAATTTTCATCTTGCTTGCTGTTCTTTGGATTGTTTGGGGTCCAGGGTAGTGGCCCCTAGGAGACTTGCAGCTGCACTAATTGGGTGCTGGGACTTACAATATTGATCTCAATTTTCCTTAGCCCGGTTTATCAGGTTCCAGTCAGACAACGTCACCTCAGTGGCTTACATCAACCACCAGGGAGGAACTCTGAGTTCCTTAGCTATGAAGGAGGTGGCACGGATTATTCAGTGGACGGAAGCTCACAATTGTTGTCTATCTGCCATCCACATTTTAGGAGTGGACATCTGGGAAGCGGATTTCCTGAGCAGACAGACTTTTCATCCCGGGAGTGGGCTCTCCATCCGGAGGTGTTTTCCGGGTTAACCCTCAAATAGGGGATGCCAGAGTTGGATCTGCTGGCATCCCGGCAGAAAGCCAAGCTTCCAAGGTACAGTTCAAGGTCAAGAGATCTGCAAGCCGCCCTGATAGATGCTCTAACGGTTCTTTGGGACTTCGGTCTAGCATACCTGTTTCCTCCGTTTGCTCTCCTTCCACGAGTCATTGCTCGTATCAAACAGGAGAGTGTGTCAGTGTTTCTAATAGCTCCTGCATGGACTCACAGGTTCTGGTATGCAGACCTAGTGAAGATGTCTTATCTTCCACCTTGGAGGTTGCCTCTGAGGAAGGACCTTCTATCTCAGGGTCCTTTCCTTCATCTAAATCTCGTTTCTCTGAAGCTGACTGCTTGGAGATTGAACGCTTAGCTCTGTCTAAGCATGGTTTTTCAGAGTCGGTCATTGATACCATGATACAGGCTTGCAAGCTAGTTACTCGAAAAAAATTCTATATGGTATGGCGTAAATACCTTTATTGGTGTGAATTAATGGCTACTCTTGGAGTAGGGTCAGAATTCCTAGAATTTTGTCTTTTCTCCAGGAAGGTCTGGAGAAGGGTTTGACAGTCAGTTCTCTAAAAGGTCAGATTCCTGCATTATCTTTTTTGTTGCACAAGCATCTGGTGGATGTGCCAGATGTTCAATCTTTTTGTCAGGCCCTGGTCAGAATTAGGCCTGTGTTTAAATTGGTTGCTCCTCCTTGGAGCCTTATCCTTGTTCTTAAAGTTTTTGCAGCAGGCTCCGTTTGAGCCAATGTATTCCATAGATAGTCTCAGGACTCTTAGCTTTGCTGTGTGATTCGCCTTACCTTAGCTTTCATGCTGATAAGGCGGTTCATCATATTAAATTGGGGTTTCTTCTTAAAGTGTTTTTGGATTGAAATATTCATCAGGAAATTGTTGTTCCCTCTCTCTGTCCTAATACTTCTTTTCATAAGGAACATCTGTTGCATAACTTGGTTGTTGTGCGTGCTCTAAGATTCTACCTACAGTTGACTGAGGATTTTCACCAGTCTTCTGCCCTGTTTGTTTCTCAGGAAAGTGTAAGGGTCAGAAAGCTTTTGCTACTTTCTCGCTGGTTGAGAAGTAGGTTTGGTTTTGCTTATGAGACTGATGGTCGGCAGCCTCTTGAGAGAATTACTGCTCATTCCAGTAATGTCTGGCTGTCTTCTCTTCTTGGGCTTTCAAAATCGAATCTTCTGTGGAACGGTTTTGCAAGGCTGCAATTTGGTCCTCTATGCATATTTTTTCCAAATTTTTCTAATTTGATACTTTTGCCTCGGCTGAGGCTTCTTTTGGTTGTTTTGGGAGCGGTGGTGCCTTCTGTTTAGGTCTGCCTGTCTTGTTCTCCCTCCCTAGTCATTCCGTGTCATCTAGCTTAGGTAATGGTTCCCACTAGTATTTGATGACATTGTGGACTCTCCATATCTTAGGAAAGGAAACAAAATGTATGCCTACCTGATAAATTTATTTATTTCCGGATATGGAGAGTCCACAACCTCACCCTTAATTTATGACAGTAATATCTACACCTTTGTGTTGTTGCTTTTTCCATTTCCCTTCGGTCGAATGACTGGGGATTATGGTTAGGGGAGTGACACTTAACTTTGCTGTGGTGCTCTTTGCCTCTAGTAATTCCCACTAGTAATTGATGACGTTGTGGACTCTCCATATCCGGAAAGAAAGAGATTTATCGGGTAAGCATAATTTTTTTTAATTGATTTTTTAATTTAATTTGAACACTTGTTTTAAAACCTATACTGGGCATTATTTAGTTACTATATATAGCGGGAAATCAGATTAGTTTGTACCCATATATAAGGGGCTCTTTATTGGGTTAATCTCCTGGATATTAGTTTTCAGTTTTTTAGTCATTTAAATTAAAGGGACACGCCACCCACATTTTTTCTTTTATGATTTAGAAAGAGAATGCAATTTTAAACATCTTTATAATTTACTTATATTATCTAATTTGTTTTATTCTCTTGATATTCTTTGATGAAAAGCATATCTAGATATGCTCACTAGCTGCTGATTGGCTGCTGCACATAGAAGCCTTGTGTGATTGGCTCACCATGTGCTTTGCTTTTTCTTCAACTAAGGATATTTAAAAAATGAAGCAAAATAAATAATGGAAGTAAATTGTAATGTTGTTTAAATTTCTATTCTCTATCTGAATCATGAAAGAAAGATTTTAGGTTTAGTGGCCCTTTAAGTAAAAAATTAACTATTACCTTTTTTGAATTTTTCTGGCTGCATGTGTTATTGCATTGGTGTCCGCATCTGTGTGTGAGGGTGCATGGGTGCCCGCATTTTTGCGCTTTTTTAATATTTTTAAATTGGCATTCGTTTTGCGCTTCCAATTATAGCTGTAATCCCAGGAGCTGGTATTGTATACTCATTCCTTTAGATCTCTTATGTTTATTGGGGTTATTATTTCTGTGTTTGCTCACTGTGGAATCTTCAGAGGGTGAGGTTTTTTTCTGATAATCAGGGGCATGTCTCTGATTCAGAGCCTGCTTCTTCCGCCTTTTTGTTTAAGATTTGTTCTCTATTAAAGGTTTTGCTTACTTTTGCGTTATACGGGGAGTTTGGTCTGTCACTATGAAGCGGGCGTAACCCTTACACTACCTGATCGATACAACATCATACCTGATGTTTTAAAGCACGTTATTCCAAACAATTTAGGAATGTTAGGTGATTTATGCCCTTTATGGATTAAAACCAGACTCTGCATCAACTATGTAATTTTCCATGGGAGTTTTGCCATGGATCCCTCTTCGGCATACCACAGTCCAGGTGTTAGTCCCCTTGAAACAACTTTTCCATCACTATTGTGGCCAGAAAGAGTCCCTGTGGGTTTTAAAGTTCGCCTGCCTATTGAAGTCTATGGCGGTTCGCCCGTTCGCGAACAGTTGTGGAAGTTCGCGTTCGCTTTTCGCGAACCCAAATTTTTATGTTCGCGACATCACTAATCGTATGGCCTCTCAGCCATGACTCTGAATTATGACACTCACACTATGAGCCTGAGCGCTTTGGATGTGGAGAGGCTGCACGCTGGGGACAGGCAGACGTCCAGCTGGAGGTGTGGATTACAAAGGTAACGTTTTATTCTCTCTCCGTTTTTCCAGTCTTTGCTTATATGCATATACTTGCATTTCAGTATTTTTGCATTTGTGATTGTTCTGCCTTGTTCAGCATGGTAACTTGGGGGATGCTTGTCATAGATTTATAGGTATAGAAGTGTTTTGTGACATTATTTCATATATGATGTGGATCATATTATTTACACATGGGTATATTTAATAAGTGCATTATTTGTATACTGAGGTATGTTTTGATATTATGATTGTCATTATTATTGCTCTTTAGAGATTGACATTATTTGTTTTGGACTGTTGCCATGACTACGTTTTGGCACAGTTTTCACTTCACTGGTGGGGGGGTCCTATAATGTTTAAATGGATTCTTGTCACTTGTGTGTGCTTGTCTGGGGAAGGGGAGTGTGTCCCCGAAACGTCACTTTTTTCTATTAAAGTACACTTTGGAAAAGACCAGTGAGTGTCATCCTTTATCTGTTATATTCAACCGTTGGCACCCTGGCCGTGGTTATTGTGGTGAGAGTGCTCCTTTTTTGGAATTTATATATATATATATATATATATATATATATATATATATATATATATATATATATATATATATATATATATATACACACACACACAATGTAGAGAAAATAACTCGTGTAAACTATTTACAAATCTAGACAAGTCAGAAGACTTGCTTTTACTACAGAAACTCTCTGATTACACTGTTTCCAATGCAGCAAAGGATTCTGGGTGAGATATGCAAATGAGGTTCACAATGACTCACTTTTTTACTTCTAGCCTGCTTTTTAAGGCAGACTTCCCTTTTACGCCATAGCATCGCTGCATTACACAGCTTTTAAGCTTAGCTAGGGGTAGTACAGTGATTCAGACCAATCCCAGGACTGCTGTTTCGTGGTTATTGCCACTCATCAGCTGGGAGTAGGTTGAATCACTGCTTGGTAAAGTTGTTTTCTGTGGGAAATACAACAGCAATTTAAAAAAAAAAAAATATATATATATATATATATATATATATATATATATCAATGTAAATATTTGCATAGGAAATTAGTACATCTAGGCAAGTATCCCCGCTTGCTTTTCCCCAGAAATTCTTAATATACAATGTTTCCAATGCACAAGAGAATTGTGGGTAAGATATGCAAATTCTCAGGGGGTTTTTTGCTTCAAAAATACTGTTTTGACACAGTGATCCTTTTAAACACGATTATGACAGCAAACCAGAAATCACTCACTAGACAAGCCTGTTTCGTTCTTTTTGGAACTTATCAGTAGGAGATAGATTTCTGGTTGCTGCATTGGAAAAGCTACTTTCATGGTTAAACCAAAATTCATTAAAATTATGGGGGGAGATAAAAAACTGAAATTAAAATCCTCCATGTCTCAAAATTAAATCAATGCAAATATTTGCATAGGAAATTAGTACATCTAGGCAAGTATCCCCGCTTGCTTTTCCCCAGAAATTCTTAATATACAATGTTTCCAATGCACAAGAGAATTGTGGGTAAGATATGCAAATTCTCAGTTTTTTTGCTTCTTAAATACTGTTTTGACATAGTGATCCTTTTAAACAGGATTATGACAGCAAACCAGAAATCACTCACTAGACAAGCCTGTTTCATTCTTTTTGGAACTCATCAGTAGGAGATACATTTCTGGTTGCTGCATTGGAAAAGCTATTTTTATGGTTAAACCAAAATTCATTACAATTATGGGAGGAGATAAAAATCTGAAATTAAAATCCTCCATGTCCCAAAATTAAATCAATGTCAATATTTGCATAGGAAATTAGTACATCTAGGCAAGTATCCCCGCTTGCTTTTCCCCAGAAATTCTTAATATACAATGTTTCCAATGCACAAGAGAATTGTGGGTAAGATATGCAAATTCTCAGTTTTTTTACTTCAAAAATACTGTTTGGCCACAGTGATACTTTTAAACAGGATTATGACAGCAAACCAGAAATCACTCACTAGTGGGAATGCTGTGACTTAATCTTCATATAAGATTATATTAACAACATATATATATATATATATATATATATATATATATATATATATATATATATATATATATATATATATATATATATATATATATATATACAGGTAGCCCTACGTTGGGGTTAGGTTCCAGAAGGAATGGTTGTAAATCGAAACCGTAAATTGAAACCCAGTTTATAATGTAAGTCAATGGGAAGTGAGGGAGATAGGTTCCAGGCCCCTCTCAAAATTGTCATAAGTATCACCTAATACATTATTTTTAAAGCTTTGAAATGAAGACTTTAAATGCTAAACAGCATTATAAACCTAATAAAATAATCACACAACACAGAATATATAATTAAACTAAGTTAAATGAACAAAAACATTTGCTAAACAGCATTATAAACCTAATAAAATAATCACACAACACAGACTTCACTTGCATTTTTCTGCAAACAGTTCTTTCTATGCATTCCAATATGGACTGATTTATATTTGTTCCTTTGAAATTTGCTCGATAGCTCAGGTCTGGTTAAACTGATTAATTTCAGCTTACTTGGCTTTGCTGCAACACAAGCGGACAGCTCCACCTACTGGCTATTTTAATAAATGCACTGCTTCTCAGTGATTTTCAATAGCAGTCAAATGACTGGAAAAAAGGTTGTTATTCTGAAACGGTGTAAATTGAACCGTTGTAAAACGAGGGCCACCTGTGTGTATGTATATATGTATATATATATATTTTTATATATATATATATATATATATGTTAATATAATCTTATATGAAGATTAAGTCACAGCATTCCCATATGTCTGTAGGTAACTTGAGTTCAGATGCCTTATGTGTATTAAAACTCAGCAGGTACCATTTTAACACCTAAGTGTAAACGGTCATTTTCTTCTGTAGACCGGTTCTTTTCTGCATCCATTCAAGCTTCAAAAGATCTAGCTCTAGACCTCTCGACTGTGGTTTACAGATAGGGAGACTCCTTGTATGGGTTTCCTTTGAAGACATTTTCCTTCACTAATTGAAACAAATGTTTCTCCAACATAGGTGTGTCCGGTCCACGGCGTCATCCTTACTTGTGGGATATTCTCTTCCCCAACAGGAAATGGCAAAGAGCCCAGCAAAGCTGGTCACATGATCCCTCCTAGGCTCCGCCTTCCCCAGTCATTCTCTTTGCCGTTGTACAGGCAACATCTCCACGGAGATGGCTTAGAGTTTTTTAGTGTTTAACAAAGGTACTAGGGTCCCTTCTAGCGGTGCTAAGACCAAGGGGCATTGCAGTAGTACCTTACTTGGACGACATTCTGATTCAAGCGTCGTCCCTTCCTCAAGCAAAGGCTCACACGGACATTGTCCTGGCCTTTCTCAGATCTCACGGATGGAAAGTGAACGTAGAAAAGAGTTCTCTATCTCCGTCAACAAGGGTTCCCTTCTTGGGAACAATAATAGACTCCTTAGAAATGAGGATTTTTCTGACAGAGGCCAGAAAAACAAAACTTCTGAACTCTTGTCAAATACTTCATTCTGTTCCTCTTCCTTCCATAGCGCAGTGCATGGAACTAATAGGTTTGATGGTAGCGGCAATGGACATAGTTCCTTTTGCGCGCATTCATCTAAGACCATTACAACTGTGCATGCTCAGTCAGTGGAATGGGGACTATACAGACTTGTCTCCGACGATACAAGTAAATCAGAGGACCAGAGATTCACTCCGTTGGTGGCTGTCCCTGGACAACCTGTCACAGGGGATGAGCTTCCGCAGACCAGAGTGGGTCATTGTCACGACCGACGCCAGTCTGGTGGGCTGGGGCGCGGTCTGGGGACCCCTGAAAGCTCAGGGTCTTTGGTCTCGGGAAGAATCTCTTCTACCGATAAATATTCTGGAACTGAGAGCGATATTCAATGCTCTCAAGGCTTGGCCTCAGCTAGCAAAGGACAAGTTCATACGGTTTCAATCAGACAACATGACAACTGTTGCGTACATCAACCATCAGGGGGGAACAAGGAGTTCCCTGGCGATGGAAGAAGTGACCAAAATCATTCAATGGGCGGAGACTCACTCCTGCCACTTGTCTGCAATCCACATCCCAGGAGTGGAAAATTGGGAAGCGGATTTTCTGAGTCGTCAGACATTTCATCCGGGGGAGTGGGAACTCCATCCGGAAATCTTTGCCCAAATTACTCAACTGTGGGGCATTCCAGACATGGATCTGATGGCCTCTCGTCAGAACTTCAAGGTTCCTTGCTACGGGTCCAGATCCAGGGATCCCAAGGCGACTCTAGTAGATGCACTAGTAGCACCTTGGACCTTCAAACTAGCTTATGTATTCCCGCCGTTTCCTCTCATCCCCAGGCTGGTAGCCAGGATCAATCAGGAGAGGGCATCGGTGATCTTGATAGCTCCTGCGTGGCCACGCAGGACTTGGTATGCAGACCTGGTGAATATGTCATCGGCTCCACCATGGAAGCTACCTTTGAGACGAGACCTTCTTGTTCAAGGTCCGTTCGAACATCCGAATCTGGTCTCACTCCAACTGACTGCTTGGAGATTGAACGCTTGATCTTATCAAAGCGAGGATTCTCAGATTCTGTCATTGATACTCTTGTTCAGGCCAGAAAGCCTGTAACTAGAAAAATTTACCACAAAATATGGAAAAAATATATCTGTTGGTGTGAATCTAAAGGATTCCCTTGGGACAAGGTAAAAATTCCTAAGATTCTATCCTTTCTTCAAGAAGGTTTGGAGAAAGGATTATCTGCAAGTTCCTTGAAGGGACAGATTTCTGCCTTGTCTGTGTTACTTCACAAAAAGCTGGCAGCTGTGCCAGATGTTCAAGCCTTTGTTCAGGCTCTGGTTAGAATCAAGCCTGTTTACAAACCTTTGACTCCTCCTTGGAGTCTCAATTTAGTTCTTTCAGTTCTTCAGGGAGTTCCGTTTGAACCCTTACATTCCGTTGATATTAAGTTATTATCTTGGAAAGCACAATTTGGATGTTGTTCGTGCTCTAAAATTCTATTTAGATGCTACAAAGGATTTTAGACAAACATCTTCCTTGTTTGTTGTTTATTCTGGTAAAAGGAGATGTCAAAAAGCAACTTCTACCTCTCTCTCTTTTTGGATTAAAAGCATCATCAGATTGGCTTACGAGACTGCCGGACGGCAGCCTCCTGACAGAATCACAGCTCATTCCACTAGGGCTGTGGCTTCCACATGGGCCTTCAAGAACGAGGCTTCTGTTGATCAGATATGTAAGGCAGCGACTTGGTCTTCACTGCACACTTTTACTAAATTTTACAAGTTTGATACTTTTGCTTCTTCTGAGGCTATTTTTGGGAGAAAGGTTTTGCAAGCCGTGGTGCCTTCCATCTAGGTGACCTGATTTGCTCCCTCCCTTCATCCGTGTCCTAAAGCTTTGGTATTGGTTCCCACAAGTAAGGATGACGCCATGGACCGGACACACCTATGTTGGAGAAAACAGAATTTATGTTTACCTGATAAATTACTTTCTCCAACGGTGTGTCCGGTCCACGGCCCGCCCTGGTTTTTTAATCAGGTCTGATAATTTATTTTCTTTAACTACAGTCACCACGGTATCATATGGTTTCTCCTATGCAAATATTCCTCCTTTACGTCGGTCGAATGACTGGGGAAGGCGGAGCCTAGGAGGGATCATGTGACCAGCTTTGCTGGGCTCTTTGCCATTTCCTGTTGGGGAAGAGAATATCCCACAAGTAAGGATGACGCCGTGGACCGGACACACCGTTGGAGAAAGTAATTTATCAGGTAAACATAAATTCTGTTTTTGCTTTTGTCCCCAGCTTGTCTTAAGCAGCAATGAGGGGGGCAGGGGCTATAGTGAGACCTCTGAATTGCAATACACAGAATGTATCCAGCAATAAAATAAGCATGCTCAATATTAATATTTGATAGCTTGCATACTTATTTTACCTTATATATAAATATGTATTATCTACTGACATTTACAGATACCCTGACACCCCCTTAGATGACGTGTTAAACTTTTCAAATTAGCCTTTGCAATATGGTACACATTTTCACCCAAGAAGATAAATATGTGATCTAGAAAAGGAACTGGTATTATATAATCCAGTAGTCAATTTACAACTGCAATATACTAAATGCAAATAAATAAAATAATGTGAAAAAATATATAAAAAAATAAGTTGTGTATAAAAAGCAAATGTTTCATATATTTATTTTGTTTTATAAAGTGATATGCAGATAGCAACACTTATTAGTTACACATTTGTTTGCCTTTTATTAACTTTATGTATAAATTGTAATATTTTGTATCAAATTAATTGTTGTCTTAAAGGGCTCCTATTATCACATTTTCTTAATTCTCTTGGTATCTTTATTTGAAATGCAAGAATGTAAGATTCCGGCCCATTTTTGGTGAACAACCTGGGTTGTTCTTGCTGATTGGTGGATAAATTCATCCACCAATAAAAAACTGCTGTCCAGAGTCTGAACCAAAAAAAGCTTAGATGCCTTCTTTTTTTAACCTGTGCTCTTATGTTTTACTTGTATCTGATTGGTGTTTGATCATTTAAATAGGACTCCTTTTGCTGTTTAGCCTGAGGAAACGGTGCAGAGGTCGCCGAGAAACGCGTTGAATTATTGTGCTACTATATTGTAGTATTGCTTTTATCTGTACACTGTTTTTACATAAATATATATTTTTTACTATATATTTTGTAAGCAGGATTTTTCTTTTTTATGACACGATGAGTCCACGGATCATCTTAATTACTGATGGGATATTCACCTCCTGGTCAGCAGGAGGCGGCAAAGAGCACCACAGCAGAGCTGTTAAATAGCTCCTCCCTTCCCTCCCACTCCAGTCATTCTCTTTGCCTATGTTAGTGATAGGAAGTGGTAAAGTGAGGTGTTAGAATAGATTCTTCAATTAAGCGTTTATTATTTTTAAAGTAGTGCAAGATTGTGCTGCTTTGTTCTAGGGTGTAGTCGTAGTCCATATCAGTCTCTTCAGTAGAGCTTTGGTGGCTTTAGGGCAATGGGAACTTGTGGGACATAATTCTCACTGCGCCTCTCATAATTTGATGCTGCCCTATCTTCTATAGCCTGAGGTGGATTTACTCAAACTTTTATTTCTCCACAGGTCGATGTGAGGGATAGGACCTTTTAAAGCCTGTGAGCTGCCTTTGCTGTCAGGCAGATGTAAGGTAATTCTGGGGCCAAAAATCAAAAGCTCAGAGGAAAAGTGGGCACTTTTATTTACACTGTAAGAAACATATAAGGCTCATTTAACAGGGGCACTTGATGTTTGGGACATCAAGCTCTCCTTGTATGGAGAGTAATTGACAGCCATAACTGCAGGCACTGGAGCTGGGAGTTAAGCTTTATTTTAAATACGCTATGGTGGTTATTTCTCCCAACGGCTTAAACAAGCAAATAAGCCAGTCGGGAGTTGAATGTACAGTAACGCCCAAGATGGACGGGCTGATCGGGTTTGCGCGCTTCCTGTAACTGCGTAGTACTCAGACACGTCTTCCGTTGCAGAGACGGCTGAATAGCGTGTCACTAGAACCGCATGGGTTTTTATCTATTAAGCTCCACAAGAGAGGGATAGTGAATTCTGGTTGGCGGTCAGGTAGGCGCCTCAGCAGGGTTTCTGAGGTGTAAGGGTGTCTGAAATTATTTGGCTTTATTTTTCTATGCAACATCGCAGGGTAAAAGTTACCTGTTTAAATTTAAAGGCGCAGTAACGTTTTTTCTGTACAAAGTTTTTTTATTCATTTGGAGTTATTAATTCATATATAGTGAACTGCATGGACAAGATGTCACTTGCTCCTTATGTTTGGATGTTAATGTGGAACCACCTGTCCCTTTCTGTCCCACATGTAATTGAGAGGACTTTAGCTTATAGGGAAAATATTTTTTTCTGAGCAAAACTTTTCAAAAGCGGATGCTGTCCAAGAGTCTGACGAGGTTCAAGGTATGCCGCAGCTTTCTCCCCAAGCGTCCCAAATTTTACCGCCCACACAAGCAGTGCCCTGCACTTCTGCTCTAGCGACCCCCGCTGGAGTTACTTTAAAAGACATAGTTTCTCTCATGTCTTCTACAATTTCTGATGCATTTTCTGCTTTCCCATTGTTACAGGGTAAACGTAAGAGGAAAACCAGACCAAATTCAGTAAGTTCTGATGCAATTTTTGCAATTTCGGAGGTACCCTCCCAAGGACACGATGAGTAGGTTACTTCTGTAGCATCTGAGGGTAAGATCTCAAATTCAGAAAGTTTATTGCCTCTGACGGACTCGGAGGTTGTAACTTTTAGGCTTAAACTAGAACACCTCCGCCTGTTGCTTAGGGAGGTTTTGGTTACTTTGGACGACTGTGACTCCACGGTAGTGGTTTTCCCTAAGAAGTCTAGTAAATTGGACAGATATTTCGAGGTTCCTTCTTACTTAGACGTATTTCCAGTCCCAAAGCGAGCTTCGGAGATCGTTACTAAGGAGTGGGAGAAACCGGGCATACCCTTTTCTCCCTCTCCTATTTTTAAGAAGATGTTTCCCATAGCTGACTCTTTCAAGGAGGCTTGGCAAACAGTTCCTAAGGGGGAAGGGACCGTTTCCACCTTAGCCAAGAGAACTACTATTCCCATAGAGGATAGTTGTGCTTTCAAAGATCCTATGGACAAGAAGTTAGATGGTCTACTTAAAAAGATTTATGTTCACCAGGGTCTGTAATGGCAGCCAGCTGCGTGCATTGCTACCGTCACTAGTGCGGCTGCATATTGGTTTGATGCACTATCTGAGTCTCTCAGGACTGAGACTTCCTTGGAGGAGATCCAAGACAGGATCAAGGCTCTGAAGCTAGCTAATGCCTTTATTACGGACGCTTCCCTTCAAATTATTAAACTGGGAACTAAGATTTCATGTTTCTCTATTCTAGCCCGCAGAGCCTTATGGTTAAAACCTTGGTCTGCGGATGTTTCCTCTAAGTCTAAGCTTCTGGTTATTCCTTACAAGGAGAAGACCTTGTTTGGACCTGGTCTATCGGAAATTCTATGATATCACGGGAGGTAAGGGTCATCTTCTTCCTCAAGATAAGAGAAACAAACAAAAAGGACGACAGAGGGCATTGGGGTGGCGCCTTATCTGGACGACATTCTAGTCTTGGCGTCATCTTTTCAACAAGCAAGATCCCACACGGACATAGTGTTATCTTTCCTGAGAACTCACGGATGGAAGGTAAATTTGTAAAAGAGTTCCCTAGTTCCAGACACAAGAGTCACCTTCTTGGGAACCATAATAGACTCCCTGTCTATGAAGATTTGTCTGACAGAAGTCAGGAAATCAAAGATTATCGATACTTGTCCAGTCCTTCAGTCCACTCCTTGGCCGTCAGTGGCTCAGTGCATGGAGTTAATCGGCTGATGGTGGCGGCAATGGACATCATCCCGTTGGCTCGATTCCACCTCAGACCTTTGCAGTTAAACATGCTTAGGCAATGGAATGGAGATTATGTGGACTTGTCTCCTTGGATAGCTCTGGAGCAGGAGACAAGGGACTCTCTTCAATGGTGTTTATCTCTGGATCATCTCTCCCAGGGAACCTGCTTTCGCAGACCGTCTTGGGTGATTGTGACAACAGACGCCAGCCTTCTCGGGTGGGGAGCTGTCTGGGGCTCCCTAAAGGGTCAGGGAGTTTGGACTCAGTCAGAGTCTGTTCTTCCTATAAACATTCTAGAACTGAGAGCGATTTTCAATGCCCTTCTGGCCTGGCCCAAGTTAGCTTCACTCCGGTTTATCAGGTTCCAGTCGGACAACATAACTTCAGTAGGTTACCTACCACCTTAGAGACTTCCTTTGAGGAAGGACCTTCTGATTCAGGGGCCCTTCCTTCATCCAAATCTAGTTTCTCTGAAGCTGACAGCTTGGAGATTGAACGCTTAATTTTGTCCAAACGGGGGTTTTCTGACTCGGTCATAGAGACCATGATTCAGGCTCGTAAATCTGTAACTAGAAGGATTTACCATAAGATTTGGCGTAAATATCTCTATTGGTGTGAATCCAAGGGATACTCATGGAGTAGAGTTAGGATTCCTAGAATTTTGTCTTTTCTACAACAAGGTTTGGAGAAGGGTTTATCGACAAGTTCTCTAAAGGGTCAAATCTCGGCCTTATCTATTTTGTTACACAAACGTCTAGCGGATGTCCCAGATGTACAATCTTTTTGTCAGGCCTTGGTCAGGATCAGGCCTGTGTTGAAACCAGATACTCCTCCAAGGAGTCTTAATTTAGTTCTCAAAGTTCTTCAAGGGGCTTCGTTTGAGCCTATGCATTCCTTAGATATTAAGTTATTATCTTGGAAAGTTGTATTTCTTGTTGCTATTTCTTCCGCTCGTAGAGTGTCAGAGCTCTCAGCATTGCAGTATGAGTCTCCTTATCTTATTTTCCATTCAGATAAGGTAGTTTTACGTACTAAATTAGGATTTCTTCCTAAGGTTGTTTCTGATCGGAACATTAATATGGAGATTGATGTTCCTTTGTGTCCTAATCCTCCTTCTCAAAAGGAACGATTCTGCACAATTTGGACGTGGTCCGTGCTTTAAAGTTTTACCTGCAGGCGACTAAGGACTTTCGTCAGTCTTCTTCTTTGTTTGTTATTTTCTCAGGAAAACGTAAGGGACAGAAAGCTACGGCTACTTCTCTTTCTTTTTGGCTGAAGAGTATCGTACATTTTGCACATGAGACTGCTGGACAGCAGCCTCCCGAGAGGGTTACGGCTCATTCCATGAGGGCTGTTGCTTCCTCTTGGGCATTTAAAAATTAAGCTTCTGTGGAACAGATTTGCAAGGCTGCAAGCATAAATTTTCTTTTTTGGAGTCCTACAAGCCGAGTCTCTAATCAGTCAACATCAGTCGTGTGGTTTAGTGAGCTGGGCCACTACTAATAGCCCAGTCTGTGTGTTTAGCACTCGCGAGTGCTTACCTTAGTGTGAGTACCCTGGGTATATTTGGGGTTTTCCTTTGGGCCATATTGGTTTGGTTGATCTGCACAAGGAGGTGCCATTTTCATGTGCTTTCTTACAGCATAGAGAACTGTTCTTTTTTCTCAGAAGTCAGTTTTAAGGATTTTTAGCAGTCAAGTGTTTAATGTCCCTTTAATAATCTTGTAAAATATATGGCTTAAAAGGATATAGTACTGTAATTTTCTTAACTCTTTAATGTCTTCCCAATTATCTATATTTCTCCAACATAGGTGTGTCCGGTCCACGGCGTCATCCTTACTTGTGGGATATTCTCTTCCCCAACAGGAAATGGCAAAGAGCCCAGCAAAGCTGGTCACATGATCCCTCCTAGGCTCCGCCTACCCCAGTCATTCTCTTTGCCGTTGTACAGGCAACATCTCCACGGAGATGGCTTAGAGTTTTTTAGTGTTTAACTGTAGTTTTTCATTATTCAATCAAGAGTTTGTTATTTTCAAATAGTGCTGGTATGTACTATTTACTCAGAAACAGAAAAGAGATGAAGAATTCTGTTTGTATGAGGAAAATGATTTTAGCAACCGTAACTAAAATCCATGGCTGTTCCACACAGGACTGTTGAGAGCAATTAACTTCAGTTGGGGGAACAGTGTGCAGTCTCTTGCTGCTTGAGGTATGACACATTCTAACAAGACGATGTAATGCTGGAAGCTGTCATTTTCCCTATGGGATCCGGTAAGCCATTTTTATTAAGATAGTAAATAAGGGCTTCACAAGGGCTTATTAAGACTGTAGACTTTTTCTGGGCTAAATCGATTCATTATTAACACATATTTAGCCTTGAGGAATCATTTATTCTGGGTATTTTGATATGATTATATCGGCAGGCACTGTTTTTGACACCTTATTCTTTAGGGGCTTCCCTAATCATAGTCAGAGCCTCATTTTCGCGCCGGTAATGGCGCACTTGTTTTTGAGGACAGCATGGCATGCAGCTGCATGTGTGTGGAGCTCTGATACATAGAAAAGTCTTTCTGAAGGCATCATTTGGTATCGTATTCCCCTTTGGGCTTGGTTGGGTCTCAGCAAAGCAGATTCCAGGGACTGTAAAGGGGTTAAATATAAAAACGGCTCCGGTTCCGTTATTTTAAGGGTTAAAGCTTCCAAATTTGGTGTGCAATAC
This sequence comes from Bombina bombina, assembly GCF_027579735.1. Lineage (NCBI taxonomy): Eukaryota > Metazoa > Chordata > Amphibia > Anura > Bombinatoridae > Bombina > Bombina bombina. Next base: position 551,868,282 of record NC_069503.1, on the reverse strand, counting down.
TTTTAAGGCTTTAAGACACTGTGGTGAAATTTTGGTGAATTTTGAACAATTCCTTCATACTTTTTCGCAATTGCAGTAATAAAGTGTGTTTAGTTTAAAATTTAAAGTGACAGTAACGGTTTTATTTTAAAACGTTTTTTGTGCTTTGTTATCAAGTTTATGCCTGTTTAACATGTCTGAACTACCAGATAGATTGTGTTCTGAATGTGGGGAAATCAAGGTTCCTTCTCATTTAACTATATGTATTTTATGTCATAAAAAATTTAGTAAAAATGATGCCCAAGATGATTCCTCAAGTGAGGGGAGTAAGCATGGTACTGCATCATCCCCTACTTCGTCTACACCAGTCTTGCCCATACAGGAGGCCCCTAGTACATCTAGTGCGCCAATACTCCTTACTATGCAACATTTAACGGCTGTAATGGATAATTCTATCAAAAACATTTTAGCCAATATGCCCACTTATCAGCGAAAGCGCGACTGCTCTGTTTTAGAAAATTCTGTAGAGCATGAGAACGCTGATGATATGGTTTCTGAAGGGCCCCTACACCAGTCTGCGGGGGCCAGGGAGGTTTTGTCTGAGGGAGAAATTTCAGATTCAGGAAACATTTCTCAACAAGCTGAACCTGATGTGATTAATTTTAAATTTAAGTTGGAACATCTCCGCGCTCTGCTTAAGGAGGTGTTATCCAATTTGGATGATTGTGATTATCTGGTCATTCCAGAACCACTATGTAAAATAGAAAAGTTCTTAGAGGCCCCGGGGCCCCCCGAAGCTTTTCCTATATCCAAGCGGGTGGCGTACATTGTTAGTAAAGAATGGGACAGGCCCGGTATACCTTTAGTACCTTCCCCCATATTTATAAAATTGTTTTCCTATAGTCGACCCCAGAAAGGACTGATGGCAGACAGTCCCCAAGGTCGAGGGGGCGGTTTCTACTCTACACAAGCGCGCCACTATACCCATAGAAGATAGTTGTGCTTTCCAAGATCCTATGGATAAAAAATTAGAAGGTCTGCTAAAGATGTTTGTTCAGCAAGGTTCCCTTCTACATCCAATTGCATGCATTGTCCCTGTCACTGCAGCCGCGTGTTTCTAGTTTGATGAGCTAGGAAAGGCGATTATTAGTAATTCTTCTTCTTATGAGGAGATTATGGACAGAATTCGTGCTCTTAAATTGGCTAATTCTTTCACCCTCGACGCCACCTTGCAATTGGCTAGGTTAGCGGCGAAAAAATTCTGGGTTTTGCTATTGTGGCGCAGAGCGCTTCGGTTAAAATCTTGGACAGCGGATGCGTCTTCCAAGAACAAATTGCTTGACATTCCTTTCAAGGGGAAAACACTCTTTGGCCCTGACTTGAAAGAGATTATCTCTGATATCACTGGGGGCAAGGGCCACGCCCTTCCTCGGGATAGGTCTTTTCAAGACCAAAAATAAACCTAAGTTTAAGCAGGAAGGTAATACTTCTCAAGCCAATCCAGCCTGGAGACCTATGCAAGGCTGGAACATAGGAAAGCAGGCCAGGAAACCTGCCACTGCTACCAAGACAGCATGAAATGCGGGCCCCCGATCCGGGACCGGATCTGGTGGGGGGCAGACTCTCTCTCTTCGCTCAGGCTGGGGCAAGAGATGTTCTGGATCCTTGGGCGTTAGAAATAGTCTCCCAAGGTTATTCTCTGGAGTTCAAGGGGCTTCCTCCTAGGGGGAGGTTCCACAGGTCTCAGTTGTCTTCAGACCACATAAGAAGACAGGCATTCTTACATTGGGTAAAAGACCTGCTAAAAATGGGAGTGATTCATCCTGTTCCATTAGGAGAACAAGGGATGGGGTTCTACTCCAATCTGTTCATAGTTCCCAAAAAAGAGGGAACGTTCAGACCAATCTTCGATCTCAAGATCTTGAACAAGTTTCTCAAGGTTCCATCGTTCAAGATGGAAACCATTCGAACACTTCTTCCTTCCATCCAGGAAGGTCAATTCATGACCAAGGTGGATTTCAAGGATGCGTATCTACATATTCCTATCCACAAGGAACATTATCGGTTCCTAAGGTTTGCATTCCTGGACAAGCATTTCCAGTTCGTGGCGTTTTCTTTCGGATTAGCCACTGCTCCTAGGTTTTTCTCATAGGTACTAGGGTCCCTTCTGGCGGTGCTAAGACCAAGGGGCATTGCTGTAGTACCTTACTTGGACGACATTCTGATTCGAGCGTCGTCCCTTCCTCAAGTATAGGCTCACACGGACATTGTCCTGGCCTTTCTCAGATCTCACGGATGGAAAGTGAACGTGGAAAAGAGTTCTCTATCTCCGTCAACGAGGGTTCCCTTCTTGGGAACTATAATAGACTCCTTAGAAATGAGGATTTTTCTGACAGAAGCCAGAAAAACAAAACTTCTAGACTCTTGTCGGATACTTCATTCCGTTCCTCTTCCTTCCATAGCGCAGGGCATGGAAGTGATAGGTTTGATGGTAGCGGCACTGGACATAGTTCCTTTTGTGCGCATTCATCTAAGACCATTACAACTGTTCATGCTCAGTCAGTGGAATGGGGACTATTCAGACTTGTCTCCGAAGATACAAGTAAATCAGAGGACCAGAGACTCATTCCGTTGGTGGCTGCCCCTGGACAACCTGTCACAAGGGATGACCTTCTGCAGACCAGAGTGGGTCATTGTCACGACCGACGCCAGTCTGATGGGCTGGGGCGCGGTCTGGGGATCCCTGAAAGCTCAGGGTCTTTGGTCTCGGGTAGACTCTCTTCTACCGATAAATATTCTGGAACTGAGAGCGATATTCAATGCTCTCAAAGCTTGGCCTCAGCTAGCGAGGGCCAAGTTCATACATCAACCATCAGGGGGGAACAAGGAGTTCCCTAGCGATGGAAGAAGTGACCAAAATCATTCTATGGGCGGAGTCTCACTCCTGCCACCTGTCTGCTATCCACATCCCAGGAGTGGAAAATTGGGAAGCGGATTTTCTGAGTCGTCAGACATTGCATCCGGGGGAGTGGGAACTCCATCCGGAAATCTTTGCCCAAGTCACTCAACCGTGGGGCATTCCAGACATGGATCTGATGGCCTCTCGTCAGAACTTTAGAGTTCCTTACTACGGGTACAGATCCAGGGATCCCAAGGCGGCTCTAGTGGATGCACTAGTAGCACCTTGGACCTTCAAACTAGCTTATGTGTTCCCGCCGTTTCCTCTCATCCCCAGGCTGGTAGCCAGGATCAATCAGGAGAGGGCGTCGGTGATTTTGATAGCTCCTGCGTGGCCACGCAGGACTTGGTATGCAGATCTGGTGAATATGTCATCGGCTCCACCATGGAAGCTACCTTTGAGACGAGACCTTCTTGTTCAAGGTCCGTTCGACCCACTCCAGCTGACTGCTTGGAGATTGAACGCTTGATCTTATCAAAGCGAGGGTTCTCAGATTCTGTTATTAATACTCTTGTTCAGGCCTGAAAGCCTGTAACCAGAAAAATTACCACATAATTTGGTATATCTGTTGGTGTGAATCTGCAGGATTCCCTTGGGACAAGGTTAAGATTCCTAAGAGTCTATCCTTCCTTCGAGAAGGATTGGAAACAGGATTATCTGCAAGTTCCTTGATGGGACAGATTTCTGCCTTGTCCGTGTTACTTCACAAAAAGCTGGCAGCTGTGCCAGATGTTCTAGCCTTTGTTCAGGCTCTGTTTAGAATCAAGCCTGTTTACAAAATTTTTGACTCCTACTTGGAGTCTCAACCTAGTTCTTTCAGTTCTCCAGGGGGTTCCGTTTGAACCCTTACATTCCGTTGATATTAAGTTATTATCTTGGAAAGTTTGTTTTTGGTTGCAATTTCTTCTGCTAGAAGAGTTTCAGAATTATCTGCTCTGCAGTGTTCTTCTCCTTATCTGGAGTTCTATGCAGATAAGGTGGTTTTGCGTACTAAACCTGGTTTTCTTCCAAAAGTTGTTTCTAACAAAGACATTAACCAGGAGATAGTTGTACCTTTCTTTGTGTCCTAATCCAGTTTCAAAAAAGGAACGTTTGTTGCACAACTTGAATGTAGTTCGTGCTCTCAAATTTTACTTAGCAGCTACTAAGGATTTCAGACAAACTTTGTCTTTGTTTGTTGTTTATTCTGGTAAACGGAGAGGTCAAAAAGCAACTTCTACCTCTCTCTCCTTCTGGATTAAACGCATTATCCGTTTGGCTTATGAGACTGCCGGACGGCAGCCTCCTGAAAGAATCACAGCTCACTCCACTAGGGCTGTGGCTTCCACATGGGCCTTCAAGAACGAGGCTTCTGTTGATCAGATATGTAGGGCAGCGACTTGGTCTTCACTGCACACTTTTACCAAATTTTACAAGTTTGATACTTTTGCTTCTTCTGAGGCTATTTTTGGGAGAAGGGTTTTGCAAGCCGTGGTGCCTTCCATTTAGGTGACCTGATTTGCTCCCTCCCTTCATCCGTGTCCTAAAGCTTTGGTATTGGTTCCCACAAGTAAGGATGACGCCGTGGACCGGACACACCTATGTTGGAGAAAACAGAATTTATGTTTACCTGATAAATTTCTTTCTCCAACGGTGTGTCCGGTCCACGGCCCGCCCTGGTTTTTTTAATCAGGTCTGATAATTTATTTTCTTTAACTACAGTCACCACGGTACCATATGGTTTCTCCTATGCAAATTTTCCTCCTTAACGTCGGTCGAATGACTGGGGTAGGCGGAGCCTAGGAGGGATCATGTGACCAGCTTTGCTGGGCTCTTTGCCATTTCCTGTTGGGGAAGAGAATATCCCACAAGTAAGGATGACGCCGTGGACCGGACACACCGTTGGAGAAAGAAATTTATCAGGTAAACATAAATTCTGTTTTTACTTGCTGTGGTAAATTAAATTGATTACAATTAACTTATTTAGATTAATTTTGACATTTGAAATAGCTGCTTTCTCTTGTTAAGTGTATCCAGTCCACGGATCATCCATTACTTATGGAATATATTCTCCTTCCCAACAGGAAGCTGCAAGAGTCCACCCACAGCAAAGCTGCTATATAGCTCCTCCCCTAACTGCCATATTCAGTCATTCTCTTGCAAGCCTCAACATAGATAGGAGGTTGTGAGAGTCTGTGGTGCTTTCTACTTAGTTTATTCTTCAATCAAAAGTTTGTTATTTTTAAATGGCACCGGAGTGTGCTGTTTATCTCAGGCAGTATTTGGAAGAAGAATCTGCCTGCGTTTTTCTATGATCTTAGCAGACGTAACTAAGATCCATTTGCTGTTCTCACACATTCTGAGGAGTGAGGTACTTCAGAGGGGGAATGGCGTGCAGGTTTTCCTGCAGATAAGGTATGTGCAGTAAAATATTTTTCTAGGAATGGAATTGACTAAGAAAATACTGCTGATACCGAAGTAATGTAAGTAAAGCCTTAAATGCAGCGATAGCGACTGGTATCAGGCTTATTAATAGAGATACATACTCTTGTAAAAATGTGTTTTAAAACGTTTGCTGGCATGTTTAATCGTTTTTTAACATATGTTTGGTGATAAAACTTATTGGGGCCTAAGTTTTTTCCACATGGCTGGCTTAAATTTTGCATAGAAACAGTTTTCCTGAGGCTTTCCACTGTTATAGTATAAAAGTTACAGTTGGTGCAGTTAAAATTACAAACAGTGACATTCAGCTTCCCTCAGCAGTCCCCTGCATGCTATAGGACATCTCTGAAGGGCTCAAAAGGGCTTCAAAAGTAGGAGCTGTTATGACTGTTTAAAACATATTTTTCGTTTTGTTAATCTGTTTTTTGTATTAAGGGGTTAATCATCCATTTGCAAGTGGGTGCAATGCTCTTCTAACTTGTTACATACACTGTAAAAATTTTGTTAGTTTAACTGCCTTTTTTCACTGTTATTTCAAATTTTGGCAAAATTTGTTTCTCTTAAAGGCACAGTAACGTTTTATATATTTGCTTGTTAACTTGATTTAAAGTGTTTTCCAAGCTTACTAGTCTCATTATTAGTCTGTTCTAACATGTCTGACATAGAGGAAGCTCTGTGTTCATTATGTTTTAAAGCCATGGTGGAACCCCATCTTAGAATGTGTACCAGATGTACTGATTTCATGTTAAACAATAAAGATCATTTTTTGTCTTTAAAAACATTATCACCAGAGGATTCTGTCGTGGGGGTAGTTATGCCGACTAACTCTCCCCACGTGTCAGACCTTTTGACTCCCGCTTTAGGGACTCACGCTCAAATGGCGCCAAGTACATCAAGGGCACCCATAGCGTTTCTTTACTTCTTTGTGTCCGAAACCAGTTTCGAAGAAGGAACGTTTGTTGCACAATTTGGATGTTGTTCGCGCTCTAAAATTCTATTTAGATGCTACAAAGGATTTTAGACAAACATCTTCCTTGTTTGTTGTTTATTCTGGTAACAGGAGAGGTCAAAAAGCAACTTCTACCTCTCTCTCTTTTTGGATTAAAAGCATCATCAGATTGGCTTATGAGACTGCCGGACAGCAGCCTCCTGAAAGAATCACAGCTCATTCCACTAGGGCTGTGGCTTCCACATGGGCCTTCAAGAACGAGGCTTCTGTTGATCAGATATGTAAGGCAGCGACTTGGTCTTCACTGCACACTTTTACTAAATTTTACAAATTTGATACTTTTGCTTCTTCTGAGGCTATTTTTGGGAGAAAGGTTTTGCAAGCCGTGGTGCCTTCCATCTAGGTGACCTGATTTGCTCCCTCCCTTCATCCGTGTCCTAAAGCTTTGGTATTGGTTCCCACAAGTAAGGATGACGCCATGGACCGGACACACCTATGTTGGAGAAAACAGAATTTATGTTTACCTGATAAATTACTTTCTCCAACGGTGTGTCCGGTCCACGGCCCGCCCTGGTTTTTTAATCAGGTCTGATAATTTATTTTCTTTAACTACAGTCACCACGGTATCATATGGTTTCTCCTATGCAAATATTCCTCCTTTACGTCGGTCGAATGACTGGGGAAGGCGGAGCCTAGGAGGGATCATGTGACCAGCTTTGCTGGGCTCTTTGCCATTTCCTGTTGGGGAAGAGAATATCCCACAAGTAAGGATGACGCCGTGGACCGGACACACCGTTGGAGAAAGTAATTTATCAGGTAAACATAAATTCTGTTTTTGCTTTTGTCCCCAGCTTGTCTTAAGCAGCAATGAGGGGGGCAGGGGCTATAGTGAGACCTCTGAATTGCAATACACAGAATGTATCCAGCAATAAAATAAGCATGCTCAATATTAATATTTGATAGCTTGCATACTTATTTTACCTTATATATAAATATGTATTATCTACTGACATTTACAGATACCCTGACACCCCCTTAGATGACGTGTTAAACTTTTCAAATTAGCCTTTGCAATATGGTACACATTTTCACCCAAGAAGATAAATATGTGATCTAGAAAAGGAACTGGTATTATATAATCCAGTAGTCAATTTACAACTGCAATATACTAAATGCAAATAAATAAAATAATGTGAAAAAATATATAAAAAAATAAGTTGTGTATAAAAAGCAAATGTTTCATATATTTATTTTGTTTTATAAAGTGATATGCAGATAGCAACACTTATTAGTTACACATTTGTTTGCCTTTTATTAACTTTATGTATAAATTGTAATATTTTGTATCAAATTAATTGTTGTCTTAAAGGGCTCCTATTATCACATTTTCTTAATTCTCTTGGTATCTTTATTTGAAATGCAAGAATGTAAGATTCCGGCCCATTTTTGGTGAACAACCTGGGTTGTTCTTGCTGATTGGTGGATAAATTCATCCACCAATAAAAAACTGCTGTCCAGAGTCTGAACCAAAAAAAGCTTAGATGCCTTCTTTTTTTAACCTGTGCTCTTATGTTTTACTTGTATCTGATTGGTGTTTGATCATTTAAATAGGACTCCTTTTGCTGTTTAGCCTGAGGAAACGGTGCAGAGGTCGCCGAGAAACGCGTTGAATTATTGTGCTACTATATTGTAGTATTGCTTTTATCTGTACACTGTTTTTACATAAATATATATTTTTTACTATATATTTTGTAAGCAGGATTTTTCTTTTTTATGGCACGATGAGTCCACGGATCATCTTAATTACTGATGGGATATTCACCTCCTGGTCAGCAGGAGGCGGCAAAGAGCACCACAGCAGAGCTGTTAAATAGCTCCTCCCTTCCCTCCCACTCCAGTCATTCTCTTTGCCTATGTTAGTGATAGGAAGTGGTAAAGTGAGGTGTTAGAATAGATTCTTCAATTAAGCGTTTATTATTTTTAAAGTAGTGCAAGATTGTGCTGCTTTGTTCTAGGGTGTAGTCGTAGTCCATATCAGTCTCTTCAGTAGAGCTTTGGTGGCTTTAGGGCAATGGGAACTTGTGGGACATAATTCTCACTGCGCCTCTCATAATTTGATGCTGCCCTATCTTCTATAGCCTGAGGTGGATTTACTCAAACTTTTATTTCTCCACAGGTCGATGTGAGGGATAGGACCTTTTAAAGCCTGTGAGCTGCCTTTGCTGTCAGGCAGATATAAGGTAATTCTGGGGCCAAAAATCAAAAGCTCAGAGGAAAAGTGGGCACTTTTATTTACACTGTAAGAAACATATAAGGCTCATTTAACAGGGGCACTTGATGTTTGGGACATCAAGCTCTCCTTGTATGGAGAGTAATTGACAGCCATAACTGCAGGCACTGGAGCTGGGAGTTAAGCTTTATTTTAAATACGCTATGGTGGTTATTTCTCCCAACGGCTTAAACAAGCAAATAAGCCAGTCGGGAGTTGAATGTACAGTAACGCCCAAGATGGACGGGCTGATCGGGTTTGCGCGCTTCCTGTAACTGCGTAGTACTCAGACACGTCTTCCGTTGCAGAGACGGCTGAATAGCGTGTCACTAGAACCGCATGGGTTTTTATCTATTAAGCTCCACAAGAGAGGGATAGTGAATTCTGGTTGGCGGTCAGGTAGGCGCCTCAGCAGGGTTTCTGAGGTGTAAGGGTGTCTGAAATTATTTGGCTTTATTTTTCTATGCAACATCGCAGGGTAAAAGTTACCTGTTTAAATTTAAAGGCGCAGTAACGTTTTTTCTGTACAAAGTTTTTTTATTCATTTGGAGTTATTAATTCATATATAGTGAACTGCATGGACAAGATGTCACTTGCTCCTTATGTTTGGATGTTAATGTGGAACCACCTGTCCCTTTCTGTCCCACATGTAATTGAGAGGACTTTAGCTTATAGGGAAAATATTTTTTTCTGAGCAAAACTTTTCAAAAGCGGATGCTGTCCAAGAGTCTGACGAGGTTCAAGGTATGCCGCAGCTTTCTCCCCAAGCGTCCCAAATTTTACCGCCCACACAAGCAGTGCCCTGCACTTCTGCTCTAGCGACCCCCGCTGGAGTTACTTTAAAAGACATAGTTTCTCTCATGTCTTCTACAATTTCTGATGCATTTTCTGCTTTCCCATTGTTACAGGGTAAACGTAAGAGGAAAACCAGACCAAATTCAGTAAGTTCTGATGCAATTTTTGCAATTTCGGAGGTACCCTCCCAAGGACACGATGAGTAGGTTACTTCTGTAGCATCTGAGGGTAAGATCTCAAATTCAGAAAGTTTATTGCCTCTGACGGACTCGGAGGTTGTAACTTTTAGGCTTAAACTAGAACACCTCCGCCTGTTGCTTAGGGAGGTTTTGGTTACTTTGGACGACTGTGACTCCACGGTAGTGGTTTTCCCTAAGAAGTCTAGTAAATTGGACAGATATTTCGAGGTTCCTTCTTACTTAGACGTATTTCCAGTCCCAAAGCGAGCTTCGGAGATCGTTACTAAGGAGTGGGAGAAACCGGGCATACCCTTTTCTCCCTCTCCTATTTTTAAGAAGATGTTTCCCATAGCTGACTCTTTCAAGGAGGCTTGGCAAACAGTTCCTAAGGGGGAAGGGACCGTTTCCACCTTAGCCAAGAGAACTACTATTCCCATAGAGGATAGTTGTGCTTTCAAAGATCCTATGGACAAGAAGTTAGATGGTCTACTTAAAAAGATTTATGTTCACCAGGGTCTGTAATGGCAGCCAGCTGCGTGCATTGCTACCGTCACTAGTGCGGCTGCATATTGGTTTGATGCACTATCTGAGTCTCTCAGGACTGAGACTTCCTTGGAGAAGATCCAAGACAGGATCAAGGCTCTGAAGCTAGCTAATGCCTTTATTACGGACGCTTCCCTTCAAATTATTAAACTGGGAACTAAGATTTCATGTTTCTCTATTCTAGCCCGCAGAGCCTTATGGTTAAAACCTTGGTCTGCGGATGTTTCCTCTAAGTCTAAGCTTCTGGTTATTCCTTACAAGGAGAAGACCTTGTTTGGACCTGGTCTATCGGAAATTCTATGATATCACGGGAGGTAAGGGTCATCTTCTTCCTCAAGATAAGAGAAACAAACAAAAAGGACGACAGAGGGCATTGGGGTGGCGCCTTATCTGGACGACATTCTAGTCTTGGCGTCATCTTTTCAACAAGCAAGATCCCACACGGACATAGTGTTATCTTTCCTGAGAACTCACGGATGGAAGGTAAATTTGTAAAAGAGTTCCCTAGTTCCAGACACAAGAGTCACCTTCTTGGGAACCATAATAGACTCCCTGTCTATGAAGATTTGTCTGACAGAAGTCAGGAAATCAAAGATTATCGATACTTGTCCAGTCCTTCAGTCCACTCCTTGGCCGTCAGTGGCTCAGTGCATGGAGTTAATCGGCTGATGGTGGCGGCAATGGACATCATCCCGTTGGCTCGATTCCACCTCAGACCTTTGCAGTTAAACATGCTTAGGCAATGGAATGGAGATTATGTGGACTTGTCTCCTTGGATAGCTCTGGAGCAGGAGACAAGGGACTCTCTTCAATGGTGTTTATCTCTGGATCATCTCTCCCAGGGAACCTGCTTTCGCAGACCGTCTTGGGTGATTGTGACAACAGACGCCAGCCTTCTCGGGTGGGGAGCTGTCTGGGGCTCCCTAAAGGGTCAGGGAGTTTGGACTCAGTCAGAGTCTGTTCTTCCTATAAACATTCTAGAACTGAGAGCGATTTTCAATGCCCTTCTGGCCTGGCCCAAGTTAGCTTCACTCCGGTTTATCAGGTTCCAGTCGGACAACATAACTTCAGTAGGTTACCTACCACCTTAGAGACTTCCTTTGAGGAAGGACCTTCTGATTCAGGGGCCCTTCCTTCATCCAAATCTAGTTTCTCTGAAGCTGACAGCTTGGAGATTGAACGCTTAATTTTGTCCAAACGGGGGTTTTCTGACTCGGTCATAGAGACCATGATTCAGGCTCGTAAATCTGTAACTAGAAGGATTTACCATAAGATTTGGCGTAAATATCTCTATTGGTGTGAATCCAAGGGATACTCATGGAGTAGAGTTAGGATTCCTAGAATTTTGTCTTTTCTACAACAAGGTTTGGAGAAGGGTTTATCGACAAGTTCTCTAAAGGGTCAAATCTCGGCCTTATCTATTTTGTTACACAAACGTCTAGCGGATGTCCCAGATGTACAATCTTTTTGTCAGGCCTTGGTCAGGATCAGGCCTGTGTTGAAACCAGATACTCCTCCAAGGAGTCTTAATTTAGTTCTCAAAGTTCTTCAAGGGGCTTCGTTTGAGCCTATGCATTCCTTAGATATTAAGTTATTATCTTGGAAAGTTGTATTTCTTGTTGCTATTTCTTCCGCTCGTAGAGTGTCAGAGCTCTCAGCATTGCAGTATGAGTCTCCTTATCTTATTTTCCATTCAGATAAGGTAGTTTTACGTACTAAATTAGGATTTCTTCCTAAGGTTGTTTCTGATCGGAACATTAATATGGAGATTGATGTTCCTTTGTGTCCTAATCCTCCTTCTCAAAAGGAACGATTCTGCACAATTTGGACGTGGTCCGTGCTTTAAAGTTTTACCTGCAGGCGACTAAGGACTTTCGTCAGTCTTCTTCTTTGTTTGTTATTTTCTCAGGAAAACGTAAGGGACAGAAAGCTACGGCTACTTCTCTTTCTTTTTGGCTGAAGAGTATCGTACATTTTGCACATGAGACTGCTGGACAGCAGCCTCCCGAGAGGGTTACGGCTCATTCCATGAGGGCTGTTGCTTCCTCTTGGGCATTTAAAAATTAAGCTTCTGTGGAACAGATTTGCAAGGCTGCAAGCATAAATTTTCTTTTTTGGAGTCCTACAAGCCGAGTCTCTAATCAGTCAACATCAGTCGTGTGGTTTAGTGAGCTGGGCCACTACTAATAGCCCAGTCTGTGTGTTTAGCACTCGCGAGTGCTTACCTTAGTGTGAGTACCCTGGGTATATTTGGGGTTTTCCTTTGGGCCATATTGGTTTGGTTGATCTGCACAAGGAGGTGCCATTTTCATGTGCTTTCTTACAGCATAGAGAACTGTTCTTTTTTCTCAGAAGTCAGTTTTAAGGATTTTTAGCAGTCAAGTGTTTAATGTCCCTTTAATAATCTTGTAAAATATATGGCTTAAAAGGATATAGTACTGTAATTTTCTTAACTCTTTAATGTCTTCCCAATTATCTATATTTTACTTGCTGTGGTAAATTAAATTGATTACAATTAACTTATTTAGATTAATTTTGACATTTGAAATAGCTGCTTTCTCTTGTTAAGTGTATCCAGTCCACGGATCATCCATTACTTATGGAATATATTCTCCTTCCCAACAGGAAGCTGCAAGAGTCCACCCACAGCAAAGCTGCTATATAGCTCCTCCCCTAACTGCCATATTCAGTCATTCTCTTGCAAGCCTCAACATAGATAGGAGGTTGTGAGAGTCTGTGGTGCTTTCTACTTAGTTTATTCTTCAATCAAAAGTTTGTTATTTTTAAATGGCACCGGAGTGTGCTGTTTATCTCAGGCAGTATTTGGAAGAAGAATCTGCCTGCGTTTTTCTATGATCTTAGCAGACGTAACTAAGATCCATTTGCTGTTCTCACACATTCTGAGGAGTGAGGTACTTCAGAGGGGGAATGGCGTGCAGGTTTTCCTGCAGATAAGGTATGTGCAGTAAAATATTTTTCTAGGAATGGAATTGACTAAGAAAATACTGCTGATACCGAAGTAATGTAAGTAAAGCCTTAAATGCAGCGATAGCGACTGGTATCAGGCTTATTAATAGAGATACATACTCTTGTAAAAATGTGTTTTAAAACGTTTGCTGGCATGTTTAATCGTTTTTTAACATATGTTTGGTGATAAAACTTATTGGGGCCTAAGTTTTTTCCACATGGCTGGCTTAAATTTTGCATAGAAACAGTTTTCCTGAGGCTTTCCACTGTTATAGTATAAAAGTTACAGTTGGTGCAGTTAAAATTACAAACAGTGACATTCAGCTTCCCTCAGCAGTCCCCTGCATGCTATAGGACATCTCTGAAGGGCTCAAAAGGGCTTCAAAAGTAGGAGCTGTTATGACTGTTTAAAACATATTTTTCGTTTTGTTAATCTGTTTTTTGTATTAAGGGGTTAATCATCCATTTGCAAGTGGGTGCAATGCTCTTCTAACTTGTTACATACACTGTAAAAATTTTGTTAGTTTAACTGCCTTTTTTCACTGTTATTTCAAATTTTGGCAAAATTTGTTTCTCTTAAAGGCACAGTAACGTTTTATATATTTGCTTGTTAACTTGATTTAAAGTGTTTTCCAAGCTTACTAGTCTCATTATTAGTCTGTTCTAACATGTCTGACATAGAGGAAGCTCTGTGTTCATTATGTTTTAAAGCCATGGTGGAACCCCATCTTAGAATGTGTACCAGATGTACTGATTTCATGTTAAACAATAAAGATCATTTTTTGTCTTTAAAAACATTATCACCAGAGGATTCTGTCGTGGGGGTAGTTATGCCGACTAACTCTCCCCACGTGTCAGACCTTTTGACTCCCGCTTTAGGGACTCACTCTCAAATGGCGCCAAGTACATCAAGGGCACCCATAGCGTTTCTTTACCAGGGGATTCTGTCGGGGGGAAAGTTATGCCGACTAACTCTCCCCACGTGTCAGACCCTTCGACTCCCGCTTCAGGGACTCACGCTCAAATGGCGCCAAGTACATCAAGGGCGCCCATAGCGTTTATTTTACAAGACATGGCAAAGGTGGTGAATAATATTCTGGCAGCAGTATTAGTCAGACTACCTGAAATTAAAGGAAAGCAGTTAGCTCTGGGGGTAGATACAGAGCATACAGACGCTTTAAGAACCATGTATGATACTACCTCACAATATGCTTAGTCTGTGGGTGATTATTTTTTTTTGACTCAGGGAAGATGATTTAACCTGATTCTGATATTTCTACATTTAAAATTTATGCTTGAGAACCTCCACTTGTTGCTCAGGGAGGCTTTGGCTGCTCTGAATGAATGTGTACAATCGCAGGGCCAGAGAAATTGTGTAGACTGGATAAATAATATGCAGTGCCGGTGTGTACTGATGTTTTTCCAATACCTAAAGAGGTTTACTAAAAAAAAAATGTTTAATAAGGAATGGGATAGACCAGGTGTGCCGTTCTCTTCCCCTCCTATTTTTTAGAAGAATGTTTTCTAATAGTTACCACCACACGGGACTTCTGGCAGACAGTTCCTAAGGTGGAGAGAAGAGTTTCTACTCTAGCTAAGCGTACCACTACCTCTGACGAGGACAGTTGTGCTTTTTAGATCCAATGGATAAAAAATGTTTATTCAACAGGGTTTTATCCTGCAGCCCCTTGCATACATTGCTTCTGTCACTGCTGCTGCGGCGTTCTGGGTTGAGTCTCTTGATGAGGCTTTACAGTTAAGCGACTCCATTGGATGAATATATTTGACAAGCTTATGCTAGCCAATTCCTTTGTTTTCTGATGCCTTGTTCATTTGACTAGACTAACGGCTAAGAATTCTGTTTTTTACTATACTGGCGCGCAGAGCGCTATGGCTTATATCATGGTCAGCTGTCGTGACTTTAATAAATAAGCTACTTAACTTCCCTTCAAGGGGCAGACCCTATTCGGGCCTGGTTTGAAGGAGATTATTGCTTATATCACTGGAGGAAAAGGTCATGCCCTTCCTCAGGATAGGTCTAAATCAAGGGCAAAAAAAAAAAAAAGTCTAATTTTCGTACCTTTTAAAAACTTCAGGGCAGGTGTGGCATCCTCTTCCTCTAAGGCAAAACAAGAGGGAATTTTTGCTCAGTCCAAGGCGGTCTGGAGACAATCGGACCTGGAACAAAGATAAG
The DNA here is from genome assembly GCF_027579735.1 of Bombina bombina. NCBI lineage: Eukaryota > Metazoa > Chordata > Amphibia > Anura > Bombinatoridae > Bombina > Bombina bombina. The sequence continues at coordinate 551,853,027 of NC_069503.1, read as the reverse complement.
CAGGCCAAGGAGCCTGCTGCTGCCTCTAAGGCAGCATGAAGGAACGGACCCCTATCCGGTAACGGATCCTATAGGGGGCAGACTTTCATTCTTTGCCCAGGCGTGGGCAAGAGATGCCCAGGATCCCTAGGCATTGGAATTTATATCCCAGAGATATCTTCTGGATTTCAAAGATTCCCCCCCAAAAAAAGGGGAGATTTCGCCTTTCACAATTATCTGCAAACCAGATAAAGAAGGAGGCATTCTTACATTGTGTACGAGATCCATCCAGTTCCAAGAGAGGAACAGGGACAGAGTTTTTACTCAAATCGGTTTGTGGTTCCCAAGGAGAGGGAACCTTCAGACCTATTTTGGATCTAAAGATCTTAAACAAATTCCTCAGAATTCCGTCATTTAAGATGGAAACTATTCATACCATCTTAACTATGATCCAGGAGAGTCAATAGAGGACTACAATGGATTTGAAGGATGCTTATCCTCACATTGTGATGCATAAAGATCACCATCGTTTTTCAGGTTTGCCTTTCTAGTCAGGCATTACCAGTTTGTAGCTCTTTCCTTTGGGATATCTACAGCCCCAAGAATCTTTATGGAGGTTCTGGGGTCGCTTTGGCGGTCCTTAGACCACGGGGCATAGAAGTGGCCCCTTATTTAGACGACATCCTGATACAGGCGTCAAACATCCAAATTGCCCAGTCTCATACGGACGTAGTACTGGCATTTCTGAGATCACATGGGTGGAAAGTGAACAAGGAAAGAGTTCTCTATCCCCAATCTCAAGGGTTTCCCTCCTAGGGACTCTGATAGATTCTGTAGAAATGAAAATTTACCTGACAGAGTCCAGGTTGTCAAAGTTTCTAAATTTCTGCCGTGTTTTTTTTTTTTCATCCCATCCGCGCCCTTCGGTGGCTCAGTACATGAATGAAATCGGCTTAATGGTAGCGGCAAGGGACATAGTACCGTTTGCACGTCTACATTTCAGACCGCTGCAACTATGCATGCTCAGTCAGAGGAACGGGGATTACACAGATTTGTCCCCCGTTAAACCTGGACCAAGAGACCAGAGATTATCTTCTCTGGTGACTATGTCGGGTCCATCTGTCCAAGGGTATGACCTTCCGCAGGTCAGATGGGACAATTGTTACAATAGATGCCAGCCTTTTAGGTTGGGATGCAGTCTGGAACTCCCTGAAGGCTCAGGGATAGTGGACTTAGGAGGAGACCCTCCTTCTAATAAATATTCTGGAACTGGGAGTGATATTCCATGCTCTTCAGACTTGGCCTCAGTTAACAACTCTGAGGTACATCATACTCAGTCGGACAAATAATTCCCTGGACAGAGACTCACTCTTGTCTATCAGCTATCCATATCCCAGGTGTTGAGAACTGGGAGGTGGATTTTCTAAGTCGTCAGACTTTTCTTCCGGGGGAGTGGGATTTCCTCCGGAGGTCAAGACCAAGCAGGAGAGGGCTTTGGTGTTTTTGACAGCGCCTGCGTAGCCACGCAGGACCTGGTATGCAGATCTGGTGGACATGTCATCCTTTCCATCACGGTCTCTGCTTCAGAGACAGGTCCCTCTACCTCAGGGTCCTTTCAACCATCTAAATAGAATCAATCTGAGATGGACTGCCTGGAGACTGAACGCTTGATGTTATCAAAGCATGGCTTCTCCGAGTCAGTCATTGATACCTTAATACAGACATGAAAGCCTGTCTCTAGGAAAATTGAACATAGATATGGTGTAAATATCTGATTGTTATGAATCCAAGGGTTACTCATGGAGTAAAGTCTGGATTCCCAGGATATTATCTTTTCTCCAAGATCTTTTTGAGAAAAGGGTTGTCAGCTAATTCCTTAAAAGGGGACAGATTTTTACTCTGTCTATTTTTTTTGCACAAGCGTCTGGCAGGTATTCTAGACGTTCAGGCATTTGGTCAGGCTTTGGTTAGATCCAAGCCTGTGTTTAAAACTGTTGCTCCGCCATGGAGCTTAAACCTGATTCTTAAGGTTCTTCAAGAAGTTCCGTTTGAACCTTTTTTGTTCCATAGATATCAATCTTTATCTTGGAAAGTTCCTTTTGGGTAGCTAATTCCTCGACTCGTAGAGTCTCCAAGTTATCTGTGTTACAATGTGATTCTCCTTATCTGGTCCTTCGTACGGATAAGGTAGTCCTGCGTACCAACCTGGGTTTTTTCCTAAGGTGGTATCTAACAAGTACATCACTCAAGAGATAGTTGTTCCATGCTTGTATCCTAATCCTTCCTCAAAGAAGGAACGTCTATTACACAATATTGGACGTGGTTTGTGCTTTAAAGTTTTACTTACAAGCTACTACAGTTTTCATCAAACGTTCACCTTGTTTGTTGTCTATTCTGGACAGAGGAGAGGTCAAAAGACTTCAGCAGCCTCTCTGTCTTTTTGGTTAAAAAGCATAATTCATTTAGCTTATGAGACTGCTGGACAGCAGCCTCCTGAAGGGATTACAGCTCATTCTACTAGAGCTGTGGTTTTCACTTGGGCCTTTTTTAAATGTGGCTTCTGTTGAACAGATTTACAAGACGGAGTCTTGGTCTGCGCTTCATACTTTTCAAATTTAACAAATTTGATACCTTGCTTCTTCGGAGGCTATTTTTGGGAGAAAGGGTTTTTTACAGGCAGTGGTAACTTCCGTTTAAGTACCTGCCTTGTCCCTCCCATCATCCGTGTACTTTAGCTTTGGTATTGGTATTCCATAAGTAATGGATGATCCGTGGACTGGATACACTTAACAAGAGAAAACATAATTTATGCTTACCTGATAAATTTATTTCTCTTGTAGTGTATCCAGTCCACGGCCCGCCCTGTCACTTTAAGGCAGGTAATTTTTTCATTTGAACTACAGTCACCACTGCACCCTATGGTTTTTCCTTTATCTGCATGTTTTCGGTCGAATGACTGAATATGGCAGGTAGGGGAGGAGCTATATAGCAGCTTTGCTGTGGGTGGACTCTTGCAGCTTCCTGTTGGGAAGGAGAATATATTCCATAAGTAATGGATGATCCGTGGACTGGATACACTACAAGAGAAATAAATTTATCAGGTAAGCATAAATTATGTTTTTGCTTGTTGTAATCCCAGCCTATACTGAATATTTCAATACTTAAGTATTCACTGTAGAAAATCTGTGTAAACATATCCAGGAGAATAAATAACACTTCCAGTAGGGCTTCCTCTAGGTATACAAATAGATGACATAAGGAGGCTTTATGTGTGTATAAAGAGTGATAATGTAAGGGGATTGATATCCCAGCAAGTTCAACCCATTTAATGGGTTATGGTTTCAAAGAGCAAAACCAGCTAGTTCATATTAAAAAACTTAAAGAAACTTATTCAAATTCATTTTATACTCTTCAGTACACTGTAACTTAAATCCATTGTTTCTCAATTTCAGCCTTCATATACCCCTACTTAACTAGAGCATAGATTAAATAATAATCATCTTATCAATAACCATTGTTACTCACCTGCTCTCACCCAGCTGCTGATTATTTCACCTGTGCTCTGATATCTTGAAAATATGGCCTGTTAGGGATACTTGAGGAGTAGATTTGAGAAACACTATATTTAATGCCTTGCTTCCAATAAGAAAATGTACAAATGTTTTTGTTATGGCTCACTCAGGTTGACTTTATTCTACTAACTATACAATTTCAGAATGCACAAAATCTAATTTAAGTGAAGAAATTATTATGCATTTTGTATTTTTTTTTCCTTTATCACATTTCAACTTCTCTGTGCCCTTCCTGCAAGGCAGATTTTGTATCTGTCTCTATGTGATAAGAAAACGTTTTTTATTCAGCATTGAAGATATTAAAAAAATATGCTTTTATTTTATTCAAATAAACTGTGCATGTATAATTATATATTTTTTACAATTTTAGGGAGGCGTAATAGAATATCTGGATGAACTCTTGGATTCTAATGTATATTGACGTTCACATTCATCCCTGCTGCTTCCTGATCTCCAATCTAAACTTGACTAAAAAGAATTGGATAAAACAGAACAATCCAATGTGTCCATGAACTAAAAACACTTTAATGATGGTTCAGTTACTTTTTTTTTTTCTCTCTCAAGTGACAGTTTCAAATATGGGCTAAAGTCATGAAAATAAAGATCCATAAAAACCTCTGTTTCTTGATATTGAAACATTCTCTTAAATGTTAGATTTCTATATTTCTATTTCCTGTCTAAACATGTTCTCATGGCCGCCACTAGAAAATTTGGGGCCCCTGACAGAACCATTGATCAGGCCCCCCTACCCCCTTTGAACTGTGTAATTTTTGACCACATGACTAATATGTATCACACTTTATTCAAGTGTAGTCAAACTTAAAAATGTTATAACACGTATACACAGACACACACACACACAGAGAGAGAGAGAGAGATATACACACACGTTACACACACCCACAAAAAATCACACCCACACTCACGCAAACGCACGCAGACACTCAGCTCTTGCTTACACTGACTTGACAAGTAATGAGTTATATTTCTCCTGTTAAGTGTGATCAGTCCACGGGTCATCATTACTTCTGGGATATTACTCCTCCCCAACAGGAAGTGCAAGAGGATTCACCCAGCAGAGCTGCCATATAGCTCCTCCCCTCTACGTCACCTCCAGTCATTCTCTTGCACCCAACGAATAGATAGGATGTGTGAGAGGACTATGGTGATTATACTTAGTTTATACCTTCAATCAAAAGTTTGTTATTTTATAATAGCACCGGAGTGTGTTATTCCTTCTCCGGTAGAATTTGAAGAAGAATCTACCTGAGTTTTTACTATGATTTTAGCCGGCGTAGTTAAGATCATATTGCTGTTTCTCGGCCATCTGAGGAGAGGTAAACTTCAGATCAGGGGACAGCGGGCAGATTAATCTGCAAAGAGGTATGTAGCAGCTTATTATTTTCTGACAATGGAATTGATGAGAAAATTCTGCCATACCGATATAATGTAAACTCAGCCTTAAATGCAGTAGCAGCAACTGGTATCAGGCTGTCATGTATGTATATTTTACACTTCAGTATTCTGGGGAATGGCACTTCACTGGAATTATACTGTGTGCATAAGACTTTAGCCTAATTGGCAGGGACTAGCAACAGGCTTTTTAATAACACTTAATTTATGTTAAACGTTTTTTGCTGGCATGTAAAATCGTTTCATTTTCTGAGGTACTGGGTGAATAAAATATTTTGGGCACTATTTTTTTCCACTTGGCAGTTGTTTTATTTAATTTATGACAGATAACTGATCTCTCTCACTGTTGTGTGTGAGGGGGAGGGGCCTTTTTTGGCGCTTTTGCTAAGCATCAAAAAATTCAGTCAGAAGCTCATTGTATTTCCTGCATGATCCGGTTCATCTCTACAGAACTCAGGGGTCTTCAAAACTTGTTTTGAGGGAGGTAATCACTCACAGCAGAGCTGTGAGATTGTAGTTGACTGTGATAAAAAACGTTTATTTCTGTAACTTTTTTTCTGCTATCAGGGTTTGTTATCCTTTGCTAATGGGAACAAGCCTTTGCTAAAATTGTGTTTTTTACAAAGATTTGATGCTATAACCTTTCAGTTTATTAACTTTCAACTGTCATAACTCTTTCTGTGCTTCTTATAGGCACATTACGTTTTCATATTATAGTAAATTACTTGAAAAGTATTTCCAAGTTGCTAGTTTATTTGCTAGTGTGTTAAACATGTCTGATTCAGAGGAAGACATCTGTGCTATATGTGCTAATGCCAAAGTGGAGCCCAATAGAAATTTATGTACTAACTGCATTGATGCTACTTTAAATAAAAGTCAATCTGTACAAATTGAACACATTTCACCAAACAACGAGTTATGCCGACTAACTCGCCTCACGTGTCAGTACCTGCATCTCCCGCTCGGGAGGTGCGTGATATTGTGGCGCCGAGTACATCTGGGCGGCCATTACAAATCACATTACAGGATATGGCTACTGTTATGACTGAAGTTTTGGCTAAATTACCAGAACTAAGAGGTAAGTGTGATCACTCTGGGGTGAGAACAGAGTGCGCTGATAATGTTAGGGCCATGTCAGATACTGCGTCACAACTTGCAGAACATGAGGACGGAGAGCTTCATTCTGCGGCTGACGGTTCTGATCCAAACAGATTGGATTCAGATATTTCAAATTTTAAATTTAAGCTGGAAAACCTCTGTGTATTACTAGGGGAGGTGTTAGCGGCTCTGAATGATTGTAACACAGTTGCAATACCAGAGAAAATGTGTAGGTTGGATAAATATTTTGCGGTACCGTCGAGTACTGACGTTTTTCCTATACCTAAGAGACTTACTGAAATTGTTATTAAGGAGTGGGATAGACCCGGTGTGCCGTTCTCACCCCCTCCGATATTTAGAAAGATGTTTCCAATAGACACCACCACACGGGACTTATGGCAAACGGTCCCTAAGGTGGAGGGAGCAGTTTCTACTTTAGCTAAGCGTACCACTATCCCGGTGGAGGATAGCTGTGCCTTTTCAGATCCAATGGATAAAAAGTTAGAGGGTTACCTTAAGAAAATGTTTGTTCAACAAGGTTTTATATTGCAACCCCTTGCATGCATTGCGCCTGTCATGGCTGCAGCAGCATTTTGGTTTGAGTCTCTGGAAGAGACACTTGAATCAGCTCCATTAGATGAGATTACACACAAGCTTAAAGCTCTTAAGTTAGCTAACTCATTTATTTCAGATGCCGTAGTACATTTAACTAAGCTTACGGCTAAGAATTCCGGATTCGCCATTCAGGCGCGCAGAGCACTGTGGCTAAAATCCTGGTCAGCTGACGTTACTTCTAAGTCTAAATTACTTAATATACCTTTCAAAGGGCAGACCTTATTCGGGCCCGGATTGAAAGAAATTATCGCTGACATTACAGGAGGTAAAGGCCATGCCCTGCCTCAAGACAGAGCCAAACCTAAGGCTAGACAGTCTAATTTTCGTTCCTTTCGGAATTTCAAAGCAGGAGCAGCATCAACTTCCTCTGCTCCAAAACAAGAAGGATCTGTTGCTCGCTACAGACAAGGCTGGAGACCTAACCAGTCCTGGAACAAGGGCAAGCAGGCCAGGAAACCTGCTGCTGCCCCTAAAACAGCATGAATTGAGGGCCCCCGATCCGGGAACGGATCTAGTGGGGGGCAGACTTTCTCTCTTCGCCCAGGCTTGGGCAAGAGATGCCCAGGATCCCTGGGCGCTAGAGATAATATCTCAGGGATACCTTCTGGACTTCAAATACTCTCCCCCAAGAGAGAGATTTCATCTGTCAAGGTTGTCAACAAACCAAATAAAGAAAGAGGCGTTTCTACGCTGCGTACAAGAGCTTTTATTAATGGGAGTAATCCATCCAGTTCCACGGTCGGAACAGGGACAAGGGTTTTACTCAAATCTGTTTGTGGTTCCCAAAAAAGAGGGAACTTTCAGGCCAATCCTGGATTTAAAGATCCTAAACAAATTCCTAAGAGTTCCATCGTTCAAAATGGAGACTATTCGGACAATTTTACCCATGATCCAAAAGGGTCAGTACATGACCACAGTGGATTTAAAAGATGCTTACCTTCACATACCGATCCACAAAGATCATTACCGGTATCTAAGGTTTGCCTTTCTAGACAGGCATTACCAGTTTGTAGCTCTTCCATTCGGATTGGCTACGGCTCCAAGAATCTTCACAAAGGTTCTGGGTGCTCTTCTGGCGGTACTAAGACCGCGAGGAATTTCGGTAGCTCCGTACCTAGACGACATTCTGATACAAGCTTCAAGCTTTCAAACTGCCAAGTCTCATACAGAGTTAGTACTGGCATTTCTAAGGTCGCATGGATGGAAGGTGAACGAAAAGAAGAGTTCTCTCTTTCCACTCACAAGAGTTCCCTTCCTGGGGACTCTTATAGATTCTGTAGAAATGAAAATTTACCTGACAGAAGACAGGTTAACAAAACTTCAAAGTGCATGCCGTGTCCTTCATTCCATTCAACACCCGTCAGTGGCTCAATGCATGGAGGTAATCGGCTTAATGGTAGCGGCAATGGACATAGTACCCTTTGCACGCCTACACCTCAGACCGCTGCAATTGTGCATGCTAAGTCAGTGGAATGGGGATTACTCAGACTTGTCCCCTTCTCTGAATCTGGATCAAGAGACCAGAAATTCTCTTCTATGGTGGCTTTCTCGGCCACATCTGTCCAGGGGGATGCCATTCAGCAGGCCGGACTGGACAATTGTAACAACAGACGCCAGCCTACTAGGTTGGGGCGCTTTCTGGAATTCTCTGAAGGCTCAGGGACAATGGAATCAGGAGGAGAGTCTCCTACCAATAAACATTCTGGAATTGAGAGCAGTTCTCAATGCCCTTCTGGCTTGGCCCCAGTTGACAACTCGGGGGTTCATCAGGTTTCAGTCGGACAACATCACGACTGTAGCCTACATCAACCATCAGGGAGGGACAAGAAGCTCCCTAGCAATGATGGAAGTATCAAAGATAATTCGCTGGGCAGAGTCTCACTCTTGCCACCTGTCAGCAATCCACATCCCGGGAGTGGAGAATTGGGAGGCGGATTTTTTAAGTCGTCAGACTTTTCATCCGGGGGAGTGGGAACTTCATCCGGAGGTCTTTGCCCAAATACTTCGACATTGGGGCAAACCAGAGATAGATCTCATGGCGTCTCGACAGAACGCCAAGCTTCCTCGTTACGGGTCCAGATCCAGGGATCCGGGAGCGGTCCTGATAGATGCCTTGACAGCACCTTGGACCTTCAGGATGGCTTATGTGTTTCCACCCTTCCCAATGCTTCCTCGATTGATTGCCAGAATCAAACAGGAGAGAGCATCAGTGATTCTAATAGCGCCTGCATGGCCACGCAGGACTTGGTATGCAGATCTGGTGGACATGTCATCCTGTCCACCTTGGTCTCTACCTCTGAAACAAGACCTTCTGATACAGGGTCCTTTCAAACATCAAAATCTAACTTCTCTGAAGCTGACTGCTTGGAAATTGAACGCTTGATTTTATCAAAACGTGGTTTTTCTGAGTCAGTTATTGATACCTTAATACAGGCTAGGAAGCCTGTTACCAGAAAGATTTACCATAAAATATGGCGTAAATACCTATATTGGTGCGAATCCAAAGGTTACTCTTGGAGTAAGGTTAGGATTCCTAGGATATTGTCTTTTCTACAAGAAGGTTTAGAAAAGGGTTTATCCGCTAGTTCCTTAAAGGGACAGATCTCAGCTCTGTCCATTCTGTTGCACAAACGTCTGTCAGAAGTTCCAGACGTTCAGGCTTTTTGTCAGGCTTTGGCCAGGATTAAGCCTGTGTTTAAAACTGTTGCTCCGCCATGGAGTTTAAACCTTGTTCTTAACGTTTTACAGGGCGTTCCGTTTGAACCCCTTCATTCCATTGATATAAAGTTGTTATCTTGGAAAGTTCTATTTTTAATGGCTATTTCCTCGGCTCGAAGAGTCTCTGAGTTATCAGCCTTACATTGTGATTCTCCTTATTTGATTTTTCACTCGGATAAGGTAGTTCTGCGTACTAAACCTGGGTTCTTACCTAAGGTAGTCACTAACAGGAATATCAATCAAGAGATTGTTGTTCCATCCTTGTGTCCAAATCCTTCTTCAAGGAAGGAACGACTTCTGCACAATCTGGATGTAGTTCGTGCCCTAAAATTTTATTTACAGGCAACTAAAGATTTTCGACAAACGTCTTCCCTGTTTGTCGTTTACTCTGGTCAGAGGAGAGGTCAAAAAGCTTCTGCTACCTCTCTCTCCTTTTGGCTTCGTAGCATAATACGTTTAGCTTATGAGACTGCTGGACAGCAGCCTCCTGAAAGAATTACAGCTCATTCCACTAGAGCTGTGGCTTCCACTTGGGCCTTTAAGAATGAGGCCTCTGTTGAACAGATTTGCAAGGCTGCAACTTGGTCTTCGCTTCATACTTTTTCCAAATTTTACAAATTTGACACTTTTGCTTCTTTGGAGGCTATTTTTGGGAGAAAGGTTCTTCAGGCAGTGGTTCCTTCTGTATAAAGAGCCTGCCTGTCCCTCCCGTCATCCGTGTACTTTTGCTTTGGTATTGGTATCACAGAAGTAATGATGACCCGTGGACTGATCACACTTAACAGGAGAAAACATAATTTATGCTTACCTGATAAATTCCTTTCTCCTGTAGTGTGATCAGTCCACGGCCCGCCCTGTTTTTTACGGCAGGTAAATATTTTTTAAATTATACTCCAGTCACCACTACACCCTTTGGCTTCTCCTTTCTCGTTGGTCCTTGGTCGAATGACTGGAGGTGACGTAGAGGGGAGGAGCTATATGGCAGCTCTGCTGGGTGAATCCTCTTGCACTTCCTGTTGGGGAGGAGTAATATCCCAGAAGTAATGATGACCCGTGGACTGATCACACTACAGGAGAAAGGAATTTATCAGGTAAGCATAAATTATGTTTTCTTCTACAAGATACAAGTCCACGGATTTCATCCTTACTTGTGGGATATTATCCTCCTGCTAACAGGAAGTGGCAAAGAGCACCACAGCAGAGCTCTATATATATAGCTCCTCCCTTCCCCTCCACCTCCAGTCATTCTCTTTGCCTGTGTTATACTAGGAAGCGGTAAAGCGAGGTGTTAGTTTTAGTTTCTTCAATCAAGCTATTTTTTATTTTAAATGGTACCGGTGTGTACTATTTTTTGCTCAGGGATACATGGAAGAAGATTCTGCCCTGAGGTGAATGATCTTAGCACCTGTAACTAAGATCCATGTTGGTTCCCACAGAACTTCTGAAGGTAATCCAAGGTAAATCTTCAGTGTGAGGAACGGTTCATGCTATGAGCAGCATTGAGGTATGTGCAGCCCTTTATTTTCAGAAGAGACCTGATAGCTCAGAAACTGGCTGACATTTTTTTCCCTGCAGGGGAATGGGGTTAAGCAGTTACCAGTTATAAGAGGGATACTGAGAAACCTATCGTTATGTTTATGTGACATTTGGGCTAAAGATCATTGTTTATAGACTTAAGCAATGTGAAAGACACTGGGAGGCTTAACGGTTTTTATTGGTTGACAATACGGCCGTAGGTTGTGTGTTAAGGGGTGAAAGATTCCACATGGTTTTATACTCAGACCGCTTCTCCATGCGGTTGTTTGTGTTTTTTACATCGTCGTCCCGGTGGGCGGGGCCTATTTTTTCGCGCTCAGACGCGCTGTTCACTGTGACTGTAATAGAAGCAGGCATTAGCCCCGGTTGAGCCCAGACTACTATTTAGTATCCGGATCGTTGTTACGTCAGTTGATAGTACTCTGAGGGCAGATAGGCGCTACAGCAGAGCTGTGGTGAGTTGCAAGGGTTCTTTTTGTTACGTTTGTTCAAATTAACATGTTTTAGGCATAAATGTATCTTAAGGATGCAATATATTTGGGAACGTTTGCTTAAGAATTGCGAATTTTAAAGCTTTAATAACGTTTTTTGGAGCAGTTTGGAAAAATTGTGTACTTTTTATTTCTTAAAGGCACAGTACACGTTTTTCAAAAAATTGTTTAAATCAATAAATAAAGTGTTTAATGACTTTTGTGGTTATTAATAGTCTGTTCAACATGTCTGACATTGAGGCAGGCTTGGGCAAGGGATGTTCAGGACCCCTGGGCTTTGGAAATTGTGAGCCACGGGTATCAACTGGAATTCAAGGATTTCCTCCCAAGAGGGAGATTTCATCTTTCACGTTTGTCTGTAGACCAGATAAAAAGAGAGGCGTTCTTACGCTGTGTAAAAGACCTCTATACCATGGGAGTAATTTGTCCCGTTCCAAACTGGAACAGGGACAGGGGTTTTACTCAAATCTTTTCGTGGTTCCCAAAAAAGAAGGAACCTTCAGACCTATTTTAGATCTCAAATGTCTAAACAAATTTCTTAGATTCCCATCGTTCAAGATGGAGACTATACGAACAATCTTACCAATGATCCAGGAGGGTCAATACATGATTCCTATTCACAAGGATCATCATCAGTTCCTAAGGTTTGCCTTTCTGGACAAACATTACTAGTTTGTGGCCCTTCCCTTCGGGTTGGCCACAGCTCCCAGAATCTTCACAAGAGTACTAGGGTCTCTTCTAGCGGTTCTCAGAACGCGGGGCATAGCAGTGGCGCCCTATCTGGATGATATTCTGATCCAGGCGTCAACATATCATCTGGCCAAAATTCACACGGACATCGTGTTGTCGTTCCTAAGAACTCACGGTTGGAAAGTGAACATAGAAAAGAGTTCACTAGTTCCACAGACTAGGGACTTCTTGGGGACTCTGATAGACTCGGTAGACATGAAAATATTTCTGACAGAGGTCAGAAAATCAAAGCTTCTAAATACTTGCCGATCACTTCAGTCCATTCCTCGGCCATCAGTGGCTCAGTGTATGGAGGTCATTTGATTAATGGTAGCGGCAAAGGACATCATTCCGTTTGCTCGCTTTCATCTCAGACCACTGCAACTGTGCATGCTCAGACAGTGGAATGGGGACTATGCAAATTTATCTCCTCAGATAAATATGGATCAAGAGACCAGAGATTCTCTTCTTTGGTGGTTGTCGCCGGATCATCTGTCCCAGGGGACGTGCTTCCGCAGACCCTCATGGGTAATAGTGACAACAGACGCCAGCCTTCTGGGATGGGGCGCAGTCTGGAATTCCCTGAAGGCTCAGGGTGTTTGGACTCAGGTGGAGTCTCTACTTCCGATCAATATTCTGGAACTGAGAGCACTATTCAATGCGCTTCAGGCGTGGTCTCAGTTGGCTTCGGCCAAATTCATAAGATTCCAGTCGGACAACATCACGACTGTGGCATATATCAATCATCCGGGGGGAACAAGGAGTTCTTTAGCGATGATAGAGGTATCAAAGATAATCCAATGGGCGGAGGCTCACTCTTGCCATCTATCAGCGATCTACATCCCAGGAGTAGAGAACTGGGAAGAGGATTTTCTAAGTCATCCGGGGAGTGGAAACTCCATCCGGAGGTGTTTGCATCATTGATTCGTCAATGGGGCAGACCGGAATTGGATCTGATGGCATCTCGACAGAATGCCAAGCTTCCACGTTACAGATCCAGGTCAAGGGATCCCCAGGCCGCACTGATAGATGCTCTTGCAGTGCCTTGGTCGTTCAACCTAGCTTATGTGTTTCCACCGTTCCCTCTCCTGCCTCGTGTGATTGCACAAATCAAACAGGAGAGAGCTTCTGTAATATTGATAGCACCTGCGTGGCCACGCAGGACTTGGTATGCGGATCTAGTGGACATGTCCTCTCTGCCTCCGTGGAAACTTCCTTTGAGAAAGGATCTTCTCATTCAAGGTCCTTTCCAACATCCAAATCTAAATTCTCTGCAGCTGACTGCCTGGAGATTGAACACTTGATTTTATCTAAGCGGGGATTCTCTGAGTCGGTCATTGATACTTTGATTCAGGCACGTAAGCCTGTCACTAGGAAGATTTACCATAAGATATGGCGTAAATATCTTTATTGGTACGAATCCAAGGGCTACTCATGGAGTAGGGTTAGGATTCCTAGGATTTTGTCCTTTCTCCAAGAAGGATTGGAGAAGGGGTTATCGGCTAGTTCCTTAAAGGGACAAATTTCTGCTTTGTCAATTTTACTACACAAGCGTCTGGCGGATGTTCCAGACGTTCAGTCTTTTTGTCAGGCTTTAATCAGAATCAAGCCTGTGTTTAAACCTATTGCTCCGCCATGGAGTTTGAATTTAGTTCTCAATGTTCTTCAAGGGGTTCTGTTTAAACCCATGCATTCCATAGATATTAAGTTGTTATCTTGGAAAGTTTTGTTTTTGGTTGCTATCTCTTCTGCTCGAAGAGTTTCTGAGCTTTCTGCGTTACAATGTGATTTGTCTCATCTTATATTCCATTCTGATGAGGTGGTTTTGCGTACTAAACCTGGATTCCTTCCTAAGGTTGTTTCAAATAAGAATATTAATCAGGAAATTATTGTTCCTTCCTTGTGTCCTAATCCTTCTTTCTCCAACATAGGTGTGTCCGGTCCACGGCGTCATCCTTACTTGTGGGATATTCTCTTCCCCAACAGGAAATGGCAAAGAGCCCAGCAAAGCTGGTCACATGATCCCTCCTAGGCTCCGCCTTCCCCAGTCATTCTCTTTGCCGTTGTACAGGCAACATCTCCACGGAGATGGCTTAGAGTTTTTTGGTGTTTTAAATGTAGTTTTTATTCTTCAATCAAGAGTTTGTTATTTTAAAATAGTGCTGGTATGTACTATTTACTCTGAAACAGGAAAGAGATGAAGATTTCTGTTTGTAAGAGGAAAATGATTTTAGCAACCGTTACTAAAATCGATGGCTGTTTCCACACAGGACTGTTGAGAGGAATTAACTTCAGTTGGGGGAAACAGTGAGCAGACTTTTGCTGCTTGAGGTATGACACATTTCTAACAAGACTCGGTAATGCTGGAAGCTGTCATTTTCCCTATGGGAACCGGTAAGCCATTTTCTTTGTTTAAGTAAAAGAATAAAGGGCTTCATTAGGGCTTAAAAAACTGGTAGACATTTTTCTGGGCTAAAACGATTACTTTACTAAGTATATTTGGCAGATTATTACTTTTAATAGTTGTTAAATCTTGGGGATTGTTTTAATAAAAACGGCAGGCACTGTATTGGACACCTTTTTCACTGGGGGCCTTTTCTAGTCATAGACAGAGCCTCATTTTCGCGCCTCTAATGCGCAGTTGTTTTTGGAAAGCATGGCATGCAGATGCATGTGTGAGGAGCTAAGAACCACTGAAAAAGCTTATAGAAGGCATAATTTGGTATCGTATTCCCCTCTGGGCTTGGTTGGGTCTCAGCAAAGCAGATACCTGGGACTGTATAGGGGTTAAATGTAAAAACGGCTCCGGTTCCGTTATTTTAAGGGTTAAAGCTTTCAAATTTGGTGTGCAATACTTTTAAGGCTTTAAGTTACTGTGGTGAAATTTTGGTGAAATTTGAACAATTCCTTCATACTTTTTCACATATTCAGTAATAAAGTGTGTTCAGTTTGAAATTTAAAGGGACAGTAACGGTTTTATTGTAAAACGTTTTTTGTGCTTTGTTAACAAGTTTAAGCCTGTTTAACATGTCTGAACCATCAGATAACGATGTTCTATATGTATGAAAGCCAATGTGTCTCCCCATTTAAATATATGTGATATATTTGTGTCATAATGTCCAAACAAAGTAGGGATAATAATGCCATAGATATGATATTGCCCAAGATGATTCCTCTAATGAGGGGAGTAAGCATGGTACTGCATCATCCCCTTCTGTGTCTACACCAGTTTTGCCCACACAAGAGGCCCCTAGTACATCTAGTGCGCCAATACTTATTACCATACAACAATTAATGGCTGTAATGGATAATTCTATTGCATGCATTTTTTCCAAAATGCCTACTTATCAGAGAAAGCGTGATTGCTCTGTTTTAAACACTGAAGAGCAAGAGGACGCTGATGATATCTGTTCTGACATACCCTCACACCTATCTGAAGGGGCCAGGAGGGAGGTTTTGTCTGAGGGAGAAATTTCAGATTCAGGGAAAATTTCTCATCAAGCAGAACCTGATATTGTAACTTTTAAATTTAAATTTCAACATCTCCACGCACTACTTAAGGAGGTATTATCTACTCTGGATGATTGTGACAATTTGGTCATTCCAGAGAAATTAGGTAAGATGGACAAGTTCCTAGAGGTTCCGGTGCCCCCCGATGTTTGTCCTATACCCAAGCGGGTGGCGGACATAGTAAATAAGGAGTGGGAAAGGCCCGGCATACCTTTTGTCCTCCCCCTATATTTAAGAAATTAGTTCCTATAGTCGACCCCAGAAAGGACTTATAGCATACAGTCCCCAAGGTCGAGGGGGCGGTTTCTACTCTAAACAAACGCACTTCTATTCCTATAGAAGATAGTTGTGCTTTCAAGATCCTATGGATTAAAGGTTAGAGGGTTTGCTTAAAAAGATGTTTGTTCAGCAAGGTTACCTTCTACAACCAATTTCATGCATTGTTCCTGTCACTACAGCTGCGTGTTTCTGGTTCGAAGAACTAGAAAAGTCGCTCAATAAAGAATCTTCGTACGAGGAGGTTTTGGACAGAGTTCAAGCTCTTAAATTGGCTAACTCTTTTTTATTTTAGATGCCGCTTTGCAATTAGCTAGATTAGCGGCGAATAATTCAGGGTTTGCTATCGTGGCGCGCAGAGCGCTTTTGCTTAACATCCCTTTCAAGGGTAAAACACTGTTTGGCCCTGACTTGAAAGAGATTATTTCAGACATCACTGGGGGAAAGGGCCACGCCCTTCCTCTGGATAGGTCTTTTAAGGCTAAAAAGAAGCCAAATTTTCGTCCCTTTCGCTGAAACGGACCAGCCTCAAATTCTACACCCTCTAAGCAAGAGGGTAATACTTCTCAAACCAAGCCAGCCTGGAGGCCGATGCAAGGCTGGAACAAGGGTAAGCAGGCCAAGTCACCTGCCACTGCTACCAAAACAGCAGGAAGTGTTGGCCCCCGATCTGGGAAGGATCTGGTGGGGGGCAGACTTTCTCTCTTTGCTCAGGCTGGGGCAAGAGATGTTCAGGATCCTTGGGCGCTAGAAATAGTTTCTCAAGGTTATCTCCTGGAATTCAGGGAACTACCCCCAAGGGGAAGGTTCCACGGGTCTCAATTATCTTCGAACAGGCATTCTTACACTGTGTAGAAGACCTGTTAAGCATGGGAGTGATTCATCCTGTTCCATTAGGAGAACAAGGGATGGGTTTTTACTCCAACCTGTTCATAATTCCCAAAAAAGAGGGAACATTCAGACCTATTTTAGATCTCAAGATTCTAAACAAGTTTCTAAGGGTTTCATCATTCAAAATGGAAACCATTCGAACGATCCTTCCTACCATCCAGGAAGGTCAATTCATGACCACGGTGGACTTAAAGGATGCGTACCTACGTATTCCTATCCACAAGGAACATTTTCGGTTCCTAAGGTTCGCCTTTCTGGACAAGCATTACCTGTGGCACTTCCATTCGGATTAGCCACTGCTCCAAGGATTTTCACAAGGGTACTAGGGTCCCTTCTAGCGGTGCTAAGACCAAGGGGCATTGCAGTAGTACCTTACTTGGACGACATCCTGATTCAAGTGTCGTCTCTGTCAAAAGCAAGGGCTCATACGGACATTGTCCTAGCCTTTCTCAGATCTCACAGGTGGAAAGTGAACATAGAAAAAAGTTCTCTGTCCCCGTCAACAAGAGTTCCCTTCTTGGGAACAATAATAGTTTCCTTAGAAATGAAGGTTTTTCTGACAGAGGCCAGAAGATCAAAACTTCTAAGCTCTTGTCAGGTACTTCATTCTGTTCTTCTTCCTTCCATAGCGCAGTCCATGGAATTAATAGGTTTGATGGTTGCGGCAATGGACATAGTTCCTTTTGCACGAATTCATCTAAGACCATTGCACCTGTGCATGCTCAGACAGTGGAATGGGGATTATACAGACTTGTCTCCGACGATACAAGTAGATCAAATAACCAGAGATTCACTCCGTTGGTGGCTGACCCTGGACAACCTGTCACAGGGAATGAGCTTCCGCAGACCAGAATAGGTCATTGTCACGACCGACGCCAGTCTGGTGGGCTGGGGCGCGGTCTGGGAACCCCTGAAAACTCAGGGTCTATGGTTTCGGGAAGACTTTCTTCTCCCGATAAACATAATGGAACTGAGAGCGATATTCAATGCTCTCAAGGCTTGGCCTCGACTAGCAAAGGCCAAATTCATAAGGTTTCAATCAGACATCATGACGACTGTTACATATATCAACCATCAGGGGGTAACAAGGAGTTCCCTGGCGATGGAGGAGCATCCGGGGGAGTGGGAACTCCATCTGGAAATCTTTGCCCAAATAACTCAATTATGGGGCATTCCAGACATGGTTCTGATGGCCTCTCGTCAGAACTTCATGGTCCCTTGTTACGGGTCCAAATCCAGGGATCCCAAGGCGACTCTATTGGATACAATAGTAGCACCTTGGATCTTCAACCTAGCTTATGTATTCCCACCGTTTCCTCTCATTCCCAGGCTGGTAGCCAGGATCAATCTGGAGAGGGCTTCGGTGACCTTGATAGTTCCTGTGTGGCCACGCAGGACTTGGTATGCAGACCTGGTGAATGTGACATCGGCTCCACCATGGAAGCTACCTTTGAGACAGGACCTTCTTATTCAGGGTCCATTCGAACATCCGAATCTGGTTTTCCTCCAACTGACTGCTTGGAGTTTGAACGCTTGATTTTTTCAAAGCGTGGGTTTTCAGATTCTGTAATAGATACTCTTATTCAGGCTAGAAAGCCTGTAACTAGAAAAATTTACCATAATATATGGAAAAAATATATCTGTTGGTGTGAATCTAAAGGATTCCCATGGAACAAGATAAAAATTCCTAAGATTCTTTCCTTTCTACAAGAAGGTTTGTAGAAAGGATTTTCTGCGAGTTCTCTGAAGGGACAGATCTCTGCTTTATCTGTTTTACTTCACAAAAGGCTGGCAGCTGTGCCAGACGTTTAAGCGTTTGTTCAGGCTCTGGTTAGAATCAAGCCTGTTTACAGACCTTTGACTCTTCCCTGGAGTCTTAATCTAGTTCTTTCAGTTCTTCAAGGGGTTCCGTTTGAACCCTTACATTCCGTAGATATTAAGTTATTATCTTGGAAAGTTTTGTTTTAGGTTGCAATTTCTTCCGCTAGAAGAGTTTCTGAGTTATCTGCTCTGCAGTGTTCTCCGCCCTATCTGGTCCATGCAGATAAGGTGGTTTTACGTACTGAGCCTGGTTTTATTCCGAAGGTTGTTTCCAACAAAAATATTAACCAGGAGATAGTTGTACCTTCTTTGTGTCTGAATCCAGTTTCATAGAAGGAACGTTTATTACACAATTTGGACGTTGTCCGTGCTCTAAAATTCTATTTAGATGCTACAAAGGATTTCAGACAAACATCTTCCTTGTTTGTTGTTTATTCTGGTAAAAGGAGAGGTCAAAAAGCAACTTCTACCTCTCTATCTTTTTGGCTTAAAAGCATCATCAGATTGGCTTATGAGACTGCCGGACGGCAGCCTCCTGAAAGAATCACAGCTCATTCCACTAGGGCCGTGGCTTCCACATGGGCCCTTTAAGAACGAGGCTTCTGTTGATCAGATATGTAAGGCAGCGACTTGGTCTTCACTGCACACTTTTACCAAATTTTACAAATTTGATACTTTTGCTTCTTCTGAGGCTATTTTTGGGAGAAAGGTTTTGCAAACCGTGGTGCCTTCCATCTAGGTGACCTGATTTGCTCCCTCCCATCATCCGTGTCCTAAAGCTTTGGTATTGGTTCCCACAAGTAAGGATGACGCCGTGGACCGGACACACCTATGTTGGAGAAAACAGAATTTATGTTTACCTGATAAATTACTTTCTCCAACGGTGTGTCGGGCCCACGGCCCGCCCTGGTTTTTTAATCAGGTCTGATGATTTATTTTCTTTAACTACAGTCACCACGGTATCATATGATTTCTCCTATGCAAATATTCCTCCTTTACGTCGGTCGAATGACTGGGGAAGGCGGAGCCTAGGAGGGATCATGTGACCAGCTTTGCTGGGCTCTTTGCCATTTCCTGTTGGGGAAGAGAATATCCCACAAGTAAGGATGACGCCGTGGACCGGACACACCGTTGGAGAAAGTAATTTATCAGGTAAACATAAATTCTGTTTTTAAGAAGGAACGTCTGGATGTGGTTCGTGCTTTGAAGTTTTACTTGCAAGCGACCAATGATTTCCGTCAATCATCTTCTCTATTCATTGTTTATTCTGGAAAGCGTAGGGGTCAAAAAGCTACGGCTACCTCTCTTTCTTTTTGGCTGAAAAGCATCATCTGCCTGGCATACGAGACTGCTGAACAGCAGCCTCCTGAAAAGATTACGGCTCATTCTACTAGAGCTGTGGCTTCCACATGGGCTTTTAAAAATGATGCTTCTGTTGAACAGATGTGTAAGGCTGCAACTTGGTCCTTCCTTCATACTTTTTCCAAATTTTCCAAATTTGATACTTCTTCTGAGGCTGTTTTTGGGAGAAAAGTTCTTCAAGCAGTGGTGCCTTCCGTTTAGGTCTCTGTCTTGTCCCTCCCTTTCATCCGTGTCCTGTAGCTTTGGTATTGTATCCCACAAGGAAGGATGAAATCCGTGGACTCGTATCTTGTAGAAGAAAAGGAAATTTCTCCAACATAGGTGTGTCCGGTCCAC
The DNA here is from genome assembly GCF_027579735.1 of Bombina bombina. Classification (NCBI taxonomy): domain Eukaryota; kingdom Metazoa; phylum Chordata; class Amphibia; order Anura; family Bombinatoridae; genus Bombina; species Bombina bombina. Next base: position 551,832,680 of record NC_069503.1, on the reverse strand, counting down.
GGCGTCATCCTTACTTGTGGGATATTCTCTTCCCCAACAGGAAATGGCAAAGAGCCCAGCAAAGCTGGTCACATGATCCCTCCTAGGCTCCGCCTTCCCCAGTCATTCTCTTTGCCGTTGTACAGGCAACATCTCCACGGAGATGGCTTAGAGTTTTTTGGTGTTTAAATGTAGTTTTTATTCTTCAATCAAGAGTTTGTTATTTTAAAATAGTGCTGGTATGTACTATTTACTCTGAAACAGGAAAGAGATGAAGATTTCTGTTTGTAAGAGGAAAATGATTTTAGCAACCGTTACTAAAATCGATGGCTGTTTCCACACAGGACTGTTGAGAGGAATTAACTTCAGTTGGGGGAAGCAGTGAGCAGACTTTTGCTGCTTGAGGTATGACACATTTCTAACAAGACTCGGTAATGCTGGAAGCTGTCATTTTCCCTATGGGAACCGGTAAGCCATTTTCTTTGTTTAAGTAAAAGAATAAAGGGCTTCATTAGGGCTTAAAAAACTGGTAGACATTTTTCTGGGCTAAAACGATTACTTTACTAAGTATATTTGGCAGATTATTACTTTTAATAGTTGTTAAATCTTGGGGATTGTTTTAATAAAAACGGCAGGCACTGTATTGGACACCTTTTTCACTGGGGGCCTTTTCTAGTCATAGACAGAGCCTCATTTCCGCGCCTCTAATGCGCAGTTGTTTTGGAAAGCATGGCATGCAGATGCATGTGTGAGGAGCTAAGAACCACTGAAAAAGCTTATAGAAGGCATCATTTGGTATCGTATTCCCCTCTGGGCTTGGTTGGGTCTCAGCAAAGCAGATACCTGGGACTGTATAGGGGTTAAATGTAAAAACGGCTCCGGTTCCGTTATTTTAAGGGTTAAAGCTTTCAAATTTGGTGTGCAATACTTTTAAGGCTTTAAGTTACTGTGGTGAAATTTTGGTGAAATTTGAACAATTCCTTCATACTTTTTCACATATTCAGTAATAAAGTGTGTTCAGTTTAAAATTTAAAGGGACAGTAACTGTTTTATTGTAAAACGTTTTTTGTGCTTTGTTAACAAGTTTAAGCCTGTTTAACATGTCTGAACCATCAGATAACGATGTTCTATATGTATGAAAGCCAATGTGTCTCCCCATTTAAATATATGTGATATATTTGTGTCATAATGTCCAAACAAAGTAGGGATAATAATGCCATAGATATATTGCCCAAGATGATTCCTCTAATGAGGGGAGTAAGCATGGTACTGCATCATCCCCTTCTGTGTCTACACCAGTTTTGCCCACACAAGAGGCCCCTAGTACATCTAGTGCGCCAATACTTATTACCATACAACAATTAATGGCTGTAATGGATAATTCTATTGCATGCATTTTTTTCCAAAATGCCTACTTATCAGAAAGCGTGATTGCTCTGTTTTAAACACTGAGGAGCAAGAGGACGCTGATGATATCTTTTCTGACATACCCTCACACCTATCTGAAGGGGCCAGGAGGGAGGTTTTGTCTGAGGGAGAAATTTCAGATTCAGGGAAAATTTCTCAACAAGCAGAACCTGATATTGTAACTTTTAAATTTAAATTTCAACATCTCCACGCACTACTTAAGGAGGTATTATCTACTCTGGATGATTGTGACAATTTGGTCATTCCAGAGAAATTAGGTAAGATGGACAAGTTCCTAGAGGTTCCTGTGCCCCCCGATGTTTTTCCTATACCCAAGCGGGTGGCGGACATAGTAAATAAGGAGTGGGAAAGGCCCGGCATACCCTTTGTCCTCCCCCTATATTTAAGAAATTAGTTTCCTAAAGTCGACCCCAGAAAGGACTTATAGCATACAGTCCCCAAGGTCGAGGGGGCGGTTTCTACTCTAAACAAACGCACTTCTATTCCTATAGAAGATAGTTGTGCTTTCAAGATCCTATGGATTAAAGGTTAGAGGGTTTGCTTAAAAAGATGTTTGTTCAGCAAGGTTACCTTCTACAACCAATTTCATGCATTGTTCCTGTCACTACAGCTGCGTGTTTCTGGTTCGAAGAACTAGAAAAGTCGCTTAATAAAGAATCTTCGTACGAGGAGGTTTTGGACAGAGTTCAAGCTCTTAAATTGGCTAACTCTTTTTTATTTTAGATGCCGCTTTGCAATTAGCTAGATTAGCGGCGAATAATTCAGGGTTTGCTATCGTGGCGCGCAGAGCGCTTTTGCTTAACATCCCTTTCAAGGGTAAAACACTGTTTGGCCCTGACTTGAAAGAGATTATTTCAGACATCACTGGGGGAAAGGGCCATGCCCTCCCACAGGATAGGTCTTTTAAGGCTAAAAATAGGCCAAATTTTCGTCCCTTTCGCAGAAACGGACCAGCCTCAAATTCTACACCCTCTAAGCAAGAGGGTAATACTTCTCAAACCAAGCCAGCCTGGAGGCCGATGCAAGGCTGGAACAAGGGTAAGCAGGCCAAGTCACCTGCCACTGCTACCAAAACAGCATGAAGTGTTGGCCCCCGATCTGGGAAGGATCTGGTGGGGGGCAGACTTTCTCTCTTTGCTCAGGTTGGGGCAAGAGATGTTCAGGATCCTTGGGCGCTAGAAATAGTTTCTCAAGGTTATCTCCTGGAATTCAGGGAACTACTCCCAAGAGGAAGGTTCCACGGGTCTCAATTATCTTCGAACAGGCATTCTTACACTGTGTAGAAGACCTGTTAAGCATGGGTGTGATTCATCCTGTTCCATTAGGAGAACAAGGGATGGGTTTTTACTCCAACCTGTTCATAATTCCCAAATAAGAGGGAACATTCAGACCTATTTTAGATCTCAAGATTCTAAACAAGTTTCTAAGGGTTTCATCATTCAAAATGGAAACCATTCGAACGATCCTTTCTACCATCCAGGAAGGTCAATTCATGACCACGGTGGACTTAAAGGATGCGTACCTACGTATTCCTATCCACAAGGAACATTTTCGGTTCCTAAGGTTCGCCTTTCTGGACAAGCATTACCTATGGCACTTCCATTCGGATTAGCCACTGCTCCAAGGATTTTCACAAGGGTACTAGGGTCCCTTCTAGCGGTGCTAAGACCAAGGGGCTTTGCAGTAGTACCTTACTTGGACGACATCCTGATTCAGGTGTCGTCTCTGTCAAAAGCAAGGGCTCATACGGACATTGTCCTAGCCTTTCTCAGATCTCACAGGTGGAAAGTGAACATAGAAAAAAGTTCTCTGTCCCCGTCAACAAGAGTTCCCTTCTTGGGAACAATAATAGTTTCCTTAGAAATGAAGGTTTTTCTGACAGAGGCCAGAAAATCAAAACTTCTAAGCTCTTGTCAGGTACTTCATTCTGTTCTTATTCCTTCCATAGCGCAGTCCATGGAAGTAATAGGGTTGATGGTTGCGGCAATGGACATAGTTCCTTTTGCACGAATTCATCTAAGACCATTGCACCTGGGCATGCTCAGACAGTGGAATGGGGATTATACAGTCTTGTCTCCGACGATACAAGTAGATCAAATAACCAGAGATTCACTCCGTTGGTGGCTGACCCTGGACAACCTGTCACAGGGAATGAGCTTCCGCAGACCAGAATAGGTCATTGTCACGACCGACGCCAGTCTGGTGGGCTGGGGCGCGGTCTTGGAACCCCTGAAAACTCAGGGTCTATGGTTTCGGGAAGACTCTCTTCTCCCGATAAACATAATGGAACTGAGAGCGATATTCAATGCTCTCAAGGATTGGCCTAGACTAGCAAAGGCCAAATTCATAAGGTTTCAATCAGTCATCATGACGACTGTTACATATATCAACCATCAGGGGGTAACAAGGAGTTCCCTGGCGATGGAGGAGCATCCGGGGGAGTGGGAACTCCATCTGGAAATCTTTGCCCAAATAACTCAATTATGGGGCATTCCAGACTTGGTTCTGATGGCCTCTCGTCAGAACTTCATGGTCCCTTGTTACGGGTCCAAATCCAGGGATCCCAAGGCGACTCTATTGGATACAATAGTAGCACCTTGGATCTTCAACCTAGCTTATGTATTCCCACCGTTTCCTCTCATTCCCAGGCTCGTAGCCAGGATCAATCTGGAGAGGGCTTCGGTGACCTTGATAGTTCCTGTGTGGCCACGCAGGACTTGGTATGCAGACCTGGTGAATGTGTCATCGGCTCCACCATGGAAGCTACCTTTGAGACAGGACCTTCTTATTCAGGGTCCATTTGAACATCCGAATCTGGTTTTCCTCCAACTGACTGCTTGGAGTTTGAACGCTTGATTTTATCAAAGCGTGGGTTTTCAGATTCTGTAGTAGATACTCTTATTCAGGCTAGAAAGCCTGTAACTAGAAAAATTTACCATAATATATGGAAAAAATATATCTGTGGGTGTGAATCTAAAGGATTCCCATGGAACAAGATAAAAATTCCTAAGATTCTTTCCTTTCTACAAGAAGGTTTGGAAAAAGGATTTTCTGCGAGTTCTCTGAAGGGACAGATCTCTGCTTTATCTGTTTTACTTCACAAAAGGCTGGCAGCTGTGCCAGACGTTTAAGCGTTTGTTCAGGCTCTGGTTAGAATCAAGCCTGTTTACAGACCTTTGACTCTTCCCTGGAGTCTTAATCTAGTTCTTTCAGTTCTTCAAGGGGTTCCGTTTGAACCCTTACATTCCATAGATATTAAGTTATTATCTTGGAAAGTTTTGTTTTAGGTTGCAATTTCTTCTGCTAGAAGAGTTTCAGAGTTATCTGCTCTGCAGTGTTCTCCGCCCTATCTGGTCCATGCAGATAAGGTGGTTTTTACGTACTGAGCCTGGTTTTCTTCCGAAGGTTGTTTCCAACAAAAATATTAACCAGGAGATAGTTGTACCTTCTTTGTGTCCGAATCCAGTTTCATAGAAGGAACGTTTGTTACACAATTTGGACGTTGTCCGTGCTCTAAAATTCTATTTAGATGCTACAAAGGATTTCAGACAAACATCTTCCTTGTTTGTTGTTTATTCTGGTAAAAGGAGAGGTCAAAAAGCAACTTCTACCTCTCTATCTTTTTGGCTTAAAAGCATCATCAGATTGGCTTATGGGACTGCCGGACGGCAGCCTCCTGAAAGAATCACAGCTCATTCCACTAGGGCCGTGGCTTCCACATGGGCCTTTAAGAACGAGGCTTCTGTTGATCAGATATGTAAGGCAGCGACTTGGTCTTCACTGCACACTTTTACCAAATTTTACAAATTTGATACTTTTGCTTCTTCTGAGGCTATTTTTGGGAGAAAGGTTTTGCAAACCGTGGTGCCTTCCATCTAGGTGACCTGATTTGCTCCCTCCCATCATCCGTGTCCTAAAGCTTTGGTATTGGTTCCCACAGGTAAGGATGACGCCGTGGACCGGACACACCTATGTTGGAGAAAACAGAATTTATGTTTACCTGATAAATTACTTTCTCCAACGGTGTGTCCGGTCCACGGCCCGCCCTGGTTTTTTAATCAGGTCTGATGATTTATTTTCTTTAACTACAGTCACCACGGTATCATATGATTTCTCCTATGCAAATATTCCTCCTTTACGTCGGTCGAATGACTGGGGAAGGCGGAGCCTAGGAGGGATCATGTGACCAGCTTTGCTGGGCTCTTTGCCATTTCCTGTTGGGGAAGAGAATATCCCACAAGTAAGGATGACGCCGTGGACCGGACACACCGTTGGAGAAAGTAATTTATCAGGTAAACATAAATTCTGTTTTATGCTTACCTGATAAATTGATTTCTTCTACGATACGATGAGTCCACGGCCCTCCCTGTCAATTTAAGACAGATTATATTTTTTATTATTTACAACTTCAGTCACCTCTGCACCTTTTAGCTTTTCCTTTCTCTTCCTATAACCTTCGGTCGAATGACTGGAGGTGGAGGGGAAGGGAGGAGCTATATATACAGCTCTGCTGTGGTGCTCTTTGCCACTTCTTGTTAGCAGGAGGATAATATCCCACAAGTAAGGATGAAATCCGTGGACTCGTCGTATCGTAGAAGAAATCAATTTATCAGGTAAGCATAAATTTCCTTTTTTGTCAATCCACAACTTATAGCAAACCTCTTCTCAAGTTAAAGGGACAGTCTAGTCCAAAATAAATGTTCATGATTCAGATAGAGAATGTAATTTTAAACAATTTTCCAATTTACTTTTATCACCAATTTTGCTTTGTTCTCTTGGTATTCTTAGTTGAAAGCTAAACCTAGGATGTGCATATGCTAATTTCCAAGCCCTTGAAGGCCACCTCTTCTCTCAGGGCATTTTGACAGTTTTTCACCACTAGAGGGTGTTAGATCATGTGTGTCATATAGATAACACTGTGCTCACGCAAGTGAAGTTCCAGTGAGCGAGCACTGATTGGCTAAAATGGATGTCTGTCAAAAGAACTGACATAAGGGGCAGTCTGCAGAGGCTTAGATACAAGATAATCAGAGGTAAAAGTGTATTAATATAACTGTGTTGGTTATGCAAAACTAGGGAATGGGCAATAAAGGGATAATCTCTTTTAAAACAATAACAATTCTGGTGTAGACTGTCCCTTTAAGCTATTCTATATGATCCCCTGAAAATATCAAGTTATATAATGAGATATATATAGTGGCCACCTCATACACATCTGTAAAATAAAGGGGACTACCAGAGGATGGAAAACATAAAAGGATACTTTTGGACCAAGAGATATTAAAAGTATAATGTAATACCTGATTACTGTTCCTTGTGCTCAAGATGGTCAGGGCTGGACTAGGACCATAAATATACCCTGGCATTTTAAGGCAGAGAATCTCACCCACCCCCATTTGTTGTTTAACTATTTACAGGATTGAAAAATCATTCCAAGTATGTAACTTGTTCCTGTATGTTATACACAGTTGCATAAAGGCAAAAACTACCTTTTCGCAGCATCTATATATTGTGATTTTACTTCTTTTCTTGATTTTTTTTTTTAACAGTACACAATAAATTCTCTTTAAAAAAACTTTTGGGAGTTTTACAAAAAAAAAAATGTAAAATGGTGCCTAAGAACAGGTATTAAGCTTAATGCACATAGGGTAATATACATTTCAAGTCTCATGCATAGTTAACACTACATTCATACTTTCTTTTGCATGATGTACCGAGTCCACGGATTCATCCTTACTTGTGGGATATTCCCCTTCCTAACAGGAAGTGGCAAAGAGAGCACCACAGCAGAGCTGCCTATATAGCTCCCCCCTTAACTCCACCACCCAGTCATTCTCTTTGCCGGCTCTAAGCAGGAAGGGTAAAAGGAAAGAGGTGTTAAGCTGTTAGTTTATTTTTAACTACAATCAAGAGTTTATTTTTAAAATGGTACCGGTGTTGTATTATTTACTCTCAGGCAGGACATAGATGAAGATTTCTGCCTGGAGGATTATGATCTTAGCATTTGTAACTAAGGTCCACTGCTATTCCCACAGTAGCTGAGGAGTACAGGAAAACTTCAGTGTGAGGAACAGTTTCTTGCTATGCAGCAATAAGGTATGTTCAGTCATATTTTCTGCAGAGACTGTGTTAACTCAGAAAGGCTGACAGTATCCCCATTAGGGGAAGGGGAAGCAGTTATCCTAGTATGAATGAGCTTTTACTAGCTTGCATGAAGGGATAAGTTTCTTTTGGGCACTTAGTTTGTTTATTAAGAAAGTGACAAACGTGTGTGTGTTGGGAGTAACGTTTTTTTTTTTATGGGATCGTTTGCTTGAGGGGTCATTTGGCTTCTTTAGGGTTATTATAACCCACATGGTTCAAACTTAGTTTGCTAGATTTGTGTAGGCCCCAGCAACATCGAGTGAGGTGGGCGGGGCCTATTTTCGCGCCTCAGTTGCGCACTTACAGCTAGATTTAGAGTTCTGCGGCCAAAGGGGTGCGTTAGCTACGCATGCTTTTTTTCCCCCGCACCTTTTAAATACCGCTGGTATTTAGAGTTCACAGAAGGGCTGCGTTAGGCTCCAAAAAGGGAGCGTAGAGCATAATTTACCGCCACTGCAACTCTCAATACCAGCGGTGCTTACGGACGCGGCCAGCTTCAAAATCGTGCTCGTGCACGATTCTCCCATAGGAAACAATGGGCCAGTTTGAGCTGAAAAAACCTAACACCTGCAAAAAAGCAGTGTTTAGCTCCTAACGCAGCCCCATTGTTTCCTATGGGAAAACAATTTCTAAGTCTGCACCTAACACTCTAACATGTCCCCCGAGTCTAAACACCCCTAACCTTACACTTATTAACCCCTAATCTGCCGCCCCCGCTATCGCTGACACCTGCATATTATTTTTAATCTGCCGCTCCGTACACCGCCGCAACCTACGTTATCCCTATGAACCCCTAATCTGCTGTTCCTAACAGCTGCCGACCCCTATATTGTATTTATTACCCCCTAATCTGCCCCCCCAACATCGCCGCTACCTACTTACACTTATTAACCCCTAATCTGCCGACCGCACACCGCCGCAACCTACATTATCCCTATGTACCCCTAATCTGCTGCCCCTAACACCGCCGACCCCTACATAATATTTATTAACCCCTAATCTGCCCCCCCCCAACGTCGCCGCTACCCTAATCTGCCGACCGTACCTCACCGCTACTCTAATAAATGTATTAACCCCTAAAGCTAAGTCTAACCCTAACACGAACACCCCCCCCTAAATTAAATATAATTTTAATCTAACGAAATAAAATAAATCTTCTTAAATAAATTATTCCTATTTAAAGCTAAATACTTACCTGTAAAATAAACCCTAATATAGCTACAATATAAATTATAATTATATTGTAGCTATTTCTTTCATGTAATTGGCAAGAGTCCATGAGCTAGTGACATATGGGATATACAATCCTACCAGGAGGGGCAAAGTTTCCCAAACCTCAAAATGCATATAAATACACCCCTCACCACACCCACAATTCAGTTTTACAAACTTTGCCTCCTATGGAGGTGGTGAAGTAAGTTTGTGCTAAGATTTCTACGTTGATATGCGCTTCTCAGCATTGTTGAAGCCCGATTCCTCTCAGAGTACAGCGAATGTCAGAGGGAAGTGAAGGGAGTATCACCTATTGAATACGATGATTTCCCTAACGGGAGTCTTTTTCATGGGTTCTCTGTTATCGGTCGTAGAGATTCATCTCCTACCTCTCTTTTCAGATCGACGATATACTCTCAAATTTACCATTACCTCTACTAGAGAACTGTTTTAGTACTGGTTTGGCTATCTGCTATATGTGGATGGGTGTCTTTTGGTAAGTATGTTTTCATTTACTTAAGACACTTTCAGCTATGGTTTGGCACTTTATGCAAATTATATAAAGTTCTAAATATATGTATTGTACTTATATTTGCCATGAGTCAGGTTCATGTATTTCCTTCTGCAGACTGTCAGTTTCATATTTGGGAATATAAACACTTTAAGAAATTTGTTTCTTACCTGGGGTTTAGTCTTTTTTCAATTTGACTACTTTTGCATTTGCGGGTATTAGGCCCGCGGGTGCGTCAAATGTTAGACTTTATTGCGTCATATGTGACGTCGAGACCTTTCACACGGCGGCGTCATTAGTGACGCAAGTGTGTCATTTCCGGTCATTTTTGGCGCCAAAAAAGTTTACGTTACGTTGTGCGTCATACTTGGCGCCAATTTTTCTTCATTATTTCTATACCCCATTGTTGTTTGCCTCCTGCTTTCTTTTCTATCAAGAGGCCTATGCTTTTGCATTTTTTCCCATTCCTGAAACTGTCATTTAAGGAAATAGATAATTTTGCTTTATATGTTGTTTTTTCTTTTACATTGAGCAAGATGTCCCAATCCGATCCTGTCTCTGAAGTTTCTGCTGGAACATTGCTGCCTGACATGGGTTCTACAAAAGCTAAGTGCATTTGTTGTAAAATTGTAGAAATTATTCCACCGAATGTCATTTGTAATAGTTGTCATGATAAACTTTTACATGCAGATAGTGTTTCCATCAGTAATAGTACATTGCCAGTTGCAGTTCCTTCAACTTCTAATGTGCATGATATACCTGTAAATTTCAAAGAATTTGTTTCTGAATCTATTATGAAGGCTTTGTCTGCATTTCCACCTTCTAATAAACGTAAAAGGTCTTTTAAAACTTCTCATTTAGCTGATGAAATTTCAAATGACCAACAACATAATAATTCATCCTCTTCTGATGAGGATCTATCTGAAACAGAAGATCCTTCCTCAGATATTGACACTGACAAATCTACTTATTTATTTAAAATAGAGTATATGCGTTCTTTATTAAAAGAAGTGTTAATTACTTTGGATATTGAGGTAACCAGTCCTATTGACGTTCAGTCTAATAAACGTTTAAATGCTGTTTTTAAACCTCCTGTGGTTTCTCCAGGTGTTTTTCCTATTCCTGAGGCTATTTCTGATATGATTTCTAGGGAATGGAATAAGCCAGGTACTTCCTTTATTCCTTCTTCAAGGTTTAAGAGATTGTATCCTTTACCAGCAAAATCTGTAGAGTTTTGGGAAAAAATCCCCAAAGTTGATGGGGCTATTTCTACTCTTGCTAAACGTACTACTATTCCTATGGAAGATAGCACTTCCTTTAAGGATCCTTTAGATAGGAAGCTTGAATCTTATCTAAGGAAGGCCTATTTATATTCAGGTCATCTTCTCAGACCTGCTATTTCTTTGGGTGATGTTGCGGCTGCATCAACTTTCTGGTTGGAAAATTTAGCGCAACATGAATTGGATTCTGATATATCTAGCATTGTTCGCCTACTACAACATGCTAATCATTTTATTTGTGATTCCATTTTTGATATTATCAAAATTGATGTTAGATCCATGTCTTTAGCTGTATTAGCTAGAAGAGCTTTGTGGCTTAAATCTTGGAATGCTGATATGACATCTAAATCTAGATTACTATCTCTTTCTTTCCAAGGTAATAATTTATTTGGTTCTCAGTTGGATTCTATTATTTCAACTATCACTGGAGGAAAATTAGTTTTTTTTTGCCTCAGGATAAAAAAACCTAAGGGTAAATCTAAGCCTTCTCACCGTTTTCGTTCCTTTCGTCAGAATAAGGAACAAAAACTCAATCATCCTCCCAAGGAATCTGCTTCCAGTTGGAAGCCTTCCTCAAATTGGAATAAATCCAAGCCATTTAGGAAACCAAAGTCCACCCCTAAGTCCGCATGAAGGTGCGGCCCTCATTCCAGCTCAGCTGGTAGGGGGCAGATTAAGGTTTTTCAAGGATTTTGGATAAAATCTGTCCAAAATCATTGGGTTCAGAGCATTGTCTCTCAAGGGTATCGAATAGGATTCAAAGTAAGACCTCCTGTGAGAAGATTTTTTTTCTCACACATTCCTGTAAATCCAGTAAAAGCTCAGGCTTTTCTGAAGTGTGTTTCAGACCTGGAGTCTTCAGGGGTGATCATGCCAGTTCCTCCTCAGGAACAAGGTTTGGGGTTTTATTCGAACCTATTCATTGAACCAAAGAAAGAAAATTTGTTCAGACCAGTTCTGGATCTGAAAATTTTGAATCGTTATGTAAGAGTACCAACTTTCAAGATGGTGACTATAAGGACTATTCTGCCTTTTGTTCAGCAAGGACATTATATGTCCACAATAGACTTGCAGGATGCATACCTTCATATTCCGATTCAAACACTTTGTTTCTGAGATTCTCTTTTCTAGACTAGCATTACCAATTTGTTGCTCTTCCATTTGGCCTAGCAACAGCTCCAAGAATCTTTTCAAAGGTTCTGGGTGCCCTATTATCTGTAATCAGAGAACAGGGTATTGCGGTGTTTCCTTATTTGGACGATATCTTGGTACTAGCTCAGTCTTTACATACTGCAGAATCTCACACGAATCAACTAGTGTTGTTTCTTTGGAAACATGGTTGGAGGATCAATTTACCAAAAAGTTTGATTCCTCAGACAAGGGTCACCTTTTTAGGCTTCCAGATAGATTCAGTGTCCATGACTCTGTCTCTAACAGACAAGAGACGTTTAAGATTGGTCGCAGCATGTCGGCTCCTTCAGTCTGTTATTCCCTTCAGTGGCTATGTGCATGGAAGTTTTAGGTCTCATGACTGCAGCATCGGACGCAATCCCCTTTGCTCGTTTTCACATGAGACCTCTACAGCTTTGTATGCTGAATAAATGGTGCAGGGATTATACAAAGATATCACAATTAATATCCTTGAATCCCAATGTACGACACTCTCTGACATGGTGGATAGATCACCATCGTCTGGTTCAAGGGGCTTCTTTTGTTCGCCCAACCTGGACTGTGATCACAACAGATGCAAGTCTTTCAGGTTGGGGAGCTGTTTGGGGGTCTCTGACAGCACAAGGGGTTTGGAAATCTCAAGAGGCGAGATTACCAATAAATATTTTAGAACTCCGTGCAATTCTCAGGGCTCTTCAGTTCTGGCCTCTACTAAAGAGAGAACCGTTCATTTTTTTTCAGACAGACAATATCACAACTGTGGCTTATGTCAATCAGGGTGGGACTCACAGTCCCCAAGCTATGAAAGAAGTATCTCGGATACTTGCTTGGGCAGAATCCAGCTCCTGTCTAATCTCTGCGGTGCATATCCCAGGTGTAGACAATTGGGAGGCGGATTATCTCAGCCGCCAGACTTTACATCCAGGGGAGTGGTCTCTCCATCCAGATGTGTTTTCTCAGATTGTTCAGATGTGGGGTCTTCCAGAGATAGATCTCATGGCTTCTCATCTAAAGAAACTTCCCAGATACCTGTCCAGGTCCATGGATGTTCAGGCGGAAGCAGTGGATGCGCTGACACTTCCTTGGTGTTATCAACCTGCTTACATCTTCCCGCCTCTAGTTCTTCTTCCAAGAGTGCAGAAAGGAAAGAGAAGGGCGCCTCCTAGTGTAGCCAATTTTTATATATAGGAGATAATGCAAAAGTAAGCATACTCACAATGTGGAGAGGCAAAGGTAATGCCTAGATGAGCGGTCTGGGAACTTCACAGTGTCCCAGCTAACTGTGCACTATGCTTAGAGGGCTGCTCCTCCCAAACGCAGAAGGGATATCTGTATTCTGGAAATCAAAAGAAAAAACAAGAGGGCGACCCCTAGTGCAGATCAATGATGAACCAGTGGTGGAAATCTGTTAGTGCTGACGAATGGATACTCACAGAAAAAATTGCACCCTGTAGTGCAAATGTAGCATACTAGGAATATTATAGTGTCCTAGTGCACAAATCCACCCCAAAAGGAACTGTCGTGATGGCCAATGAAACAGATCAACAATGACATCTGTTGTGAATTTGCTACGCGTTTCTAAGCGTTAACCACGCTTTTTCCTCAGGCAAATGATCATTTGCCTGAGGAAAAAGCGTGGTTAACGCTTAGAAACGCGTAGCAAATTCACAACAGATGTCATTGTTGATCTGTTTCATTGGCCATCACGACAGTTCCTTTTGGGGTGGATTTGTGCACTAGGACACTATAATATTCCTAGTATGCTACATTTGCACTACAGGGTGCAATTTTTTCTGTGAGTATCCATTCGTCAGCACTAACAGATTTCCACCACTGGTTCATCATTGATCTGCACTAGGGGTCGCCCTCTTGTTTTTTCTTCCAAGAGTGATTTCCAAAATCATCATGGAACAGTCTTTTGTGTTGCTGGTGGCTCCAGCATGGCCACACAGGTTTTGGTATGCGGATCTGGTTCGGATGTCCAGTTGCCCGCTTTGGCCACTTCAGTTACGGCCGGACCTACTGTCTCAAGGTCCGTTTTTCCATCAGGATCTCAAATCATTAAATTTGAAGGTATGGAAATTGAACGCTTACTTCTAAGTTATAGAGGTTTCTCTGATTCAGTGATTAATACTATGTTACAAGCTCGTAAATCTGTCTCTAGAAAGATTTATTATAGAGTTTGGAAGACTTACATTTCATGGTGTTCTTCTCATAATTTCTCCTGGCTTTCTTTTAGTATTCCTAGAATTTTGCAGTTTCTTCAGGATGGTTTGGATAAGGGTTTGTCTGCAAGTTCCTTGAAAGGACAAATCTCCACTCTTTCTGTTTTATTTCACAGAAAAATTGCTATACTTCCTGATATACACTGTTTTATACAGGCTTTAGTTCGTATTAAGCCTGTCATTAAGGTAATTTCTCCTCCTTGGAGTCTTAATTTGGTTCTGAGGGCTTTACAGGCTCCTCCATTTGAACCTATGCATTCTTTGGACATTAAACTACTTTCTTGGAAAGTGTTGTTCCTTTTGGCTATCTCTTCTGCTAGAAGAGTTTCTGAGCTATCTGCTCTTTCTTGTGAGTCTCCTTTTCTGATTTTTCATCAGGATAAGGCAGTTTTGCGGACTTCTTTTCAATTTTTACCTAAGGTTGTGAATTCTAACAATATTAGTAGAGAAATTGTTGTCCCTTCTTTATGTCCTAATCCTAAGAATTCTTTGGAGAAATCCTTACATTCTTTGGATGTGGTAAGAGCTTTGAAATATTATGTGGAAGCTACTAAAAATTTCAGGAAGACTTCTAGTCTATTTGTTTTATTTTCTGGTCCTAGGAAAGGTCAGAAAGCTTCTGCTATTTCCTTGGCTTCTTGGTTGAAACTTTTGAATCATCAAGCTTATTTGGAGTCGGGTCAAACCCCGCCTCAGAGAATTACAGCTCATTCTACTAGATCAGTCTTCTACTTCATGGGCTTTTAAGAATGAAGCTTCAGTTGATCAGATTTGCAAAGCAGCCACTTTGTCCTCTTTGCATACATTTACTAAATTCTACCATTTTGATGTATTTGCTTCTTCGGAAGCAGTTTTTGGTAGAAAAGTTCTTCAGGCAGCTGTTTCAGTTTGATTCTTCTGCTTTTTGATTTAAGTTTTTTTCTTCAAAAGTGAAAATAACTTATTTTTGGGTTGTGGATTATTTTCTCAGCGGAATATGGCTGTTTTTTGTTTTATTCCCTCCCTTTCTAGTGACTCTTGAGTGGAAGACTCCACATCTTGGGTATTGATATCCCATATGTCACTAGCTCATGGACTCTTGCCAATTACATGAAAGAAAACATAATTTATGTAAGAACTTACCTGATAAATTCATTTATTTCATATTGGCAAGAGTCCATGAGGCCCACCCATTTTATGGTGGTTATGATTTTTTGTATAAAGCACAATTATTTCCAAATTTCCTTTGTTGATGCTTTCTACTCCTTTCTTTATCACCCCACTGCTTGGCTATTCGTTAAACTGAATTGTGGGTGTGGTGAGGGGTGTATTTATAGGCATTTTGAGGTTTGGGTAGGATTGTATATCCCATATGTCACTAGCTCATGGACTCTTGCCAATATGAAAGAAATGAATTTATCAGGTAAGTTCTTACATAAATTATGTTTTTAGGATTAATATTTAGTTTACAGGCAGCTTTGTATTTATTTTAACCAGGTACAATAGCTATTAAATAGTCAATAACTATTTAATAGCTACCTAGTTAAAATAATTACAAAATTACCTGTAAAATAAATCCTAACCTAAGTTACAATTAAACCTAACACCACACTATCAATAAATAAATTAAATACAAATACCTACAAATAAATACACTAACTAAAGTACAAAAAATAAAAAAAGAACTGTTACAAAAAATAATTTACAAACATTATAAAAATATTACAACAATTTTAAGCTAATTACACCTACTCTAAGCCCCCTAATAAAATAACAAAGCCCCCCAAAATTAAAAAAAATGCCCTACCCTATTCTAAAATAAAAATTGAAAAGCTCTTTTACCTTACCAGCCCTTAAAAGGGCTTTTTGCGGGGCATGCCCCAAAGAATTCTGCTCTTTTGCCTGTAAAAAAAAACATACAATACCCCCCCAACATTACAACCCACCACCCACATACCCCTAATCTAACCCAAACCCCCCTTAAATAAACCTAACACTAAGCCCCTGAAGATCTCTCTACCTTGTCTTCACCACGCCGGGTATCACCGATCCGTCCAGAAGAGGGTCCGAAGTCTTCCTCCCGACGAATGACGGTTCCTTTAAGGGACGTCATCCAAGATGGCGTCCCTCGAATTCCGATTGGCTGATAGGATTCTATCAGCCAATCGGAATTAAGGTAGGAAAATTCTGATTGGCTGTTCCGATCAGCCAATAGAATGCGAGCTCAATCTGATTGGCTGATCCTATCAGTCAGTCGGATTGAACTTGAATCTGATTGGCTGATTCAATCAGCCAATCAGAATTTTCCTACCTTAATTCCGATTGGCTGATAGAATCCTATCAGCCAATCGGAATTCGAGGGCCGCCATCTTGGATGACGTCCCTTAAAGCCCTGTTTTTCAACCAGTGTGCCGTGAGAGATCCTCAGGTGTGCCACGGCAGACTAACAGACAGTGTGACATATTTTTTAAAGTTTGCTTGTTTTTTACTCCCAGTGCAGGGGTAGTTTGTAGGAGGCATGGCATAACAGCACAATACATACAGTATGTGTGTTTGTGTGTGTATGTGTGTATATATATATATGCTGTATTAGGCTACAATGTGTTTTTTTTTTTTTTATTTTGGGATGGTGGTGTGCCACAGGATTTTTTAATGTAAAAAAGTGTGCCACGGCAAAAAAAAGGTTAAAAATCACTGCCTTAAAGGAACCGTCATTCGTCGGGAAGTCGTCGGCCAGGATGGATGTTCTGCGTCGGCGGGATGAAGATGGAGCCGGAAGAAAGAAGATTGAAGATGCCGCTTGATAGAAGACTTCAGCTGGATGATGGACCTCTTTAGCCCCTGCTTGGATGAAGACTTCAGCCGGATGATGGACCTCTTCAGCCCCCGCTTGGATGAAGACATCGCCCGGATAGGAGGAAGACTTCGGACCCTCTTCTGGACGGATCGGTGATACCCGGCGTGGTGAAGACAAGGTAGGGAGATCTTCAGGGGCTTAGTGTAAGGTTTATTTAAGGGGGGTTTGGGTTAGATTAGGGGTATGTGGGTGGTGGGTTGTAATGTTGGGGGGGTATTGTATGGTTTTTTTTACAGGCAAAAGAGCAGAATTCTTTGGGGCATGCCCCACAAAAAGCCCTTTTAAGGGCTGGTAAGGTAAAAGCTTTTCAATTTTTATTTTAGAATAGGGTAGGGCATTTTTTTATTTTGGGGGGCTTTGTTATTTTATTAGGGGGCTTAGAGTAGGTGTAATTAGCTTAAAATTGTTGTAATATTTTTATAATGTTTGTAAATTATTTTTTTATTTTTTGTAACAGTTCTTTTTTAATTTTTTGTATTTTAGTTAGTGTATTTATTTGTAGGTATTTGTATTTAATTTATTTATTGATAGTGTAGTGTTAGGTATAATTGTAGGTAGTTTATTTAATTTATTGATTAAATTATTGATTTAGTGTTAGGTTTAATTGTAACTTAGGTTAGGATTTATTTTACAGGTAATTTTGTAATTATTTTAACTAGGTAGCTATTAAATAGTTATTAACTATTTAATAGCTATTGTACCTGGTTAAAATAAATACAAAGTTGCCTGTAAAATAAATATTAATCCTAAAATAGCTACAATATAATTATAATTTATATTGTAGCTATATTAGGGTTTATTTTACAGGTAAGTATTTAGCTTTAAATAGGAATAATTTATTTAATAAGATTTATTTTATTTCGTTAGATTAAAATTATATTTAATTTAGGGGGGTGTTAGGGTTAGATTTATCTTTAGGGGTTAATACATTTATTAGAGTAGCGGTGAGGTCCTGTCGGCAGATTAGGGGTTAATAAGTGTAGGTAAGGTAGCGGCGACATTGGGGGGGGGGGCAGATTAGGGGTTAATAAATATTATGTAGGGGTCGGCGGTGTTAGGGGCAGCAGATTAGGGGTACATAGGGATAATGTAGGTTGCGGCGGTGTGCGGTCGGCAGATTAGGGGTTAATAAGTGTAAGTAGGTAGCGGCGACGTTGGGGGGGGCAGATTAGTTGTAATAAATATAATATAGGGGTCGGCGATGTTAGGGGCAGCAGATTAGGGTTACATAGGGATAATGTAGGTGGCGGCGGTGTGCGGTCGGCAGATTAGGGGGGGCCTCGGTTTAGGGTATTACATAGGTAGTTTATGGGTGTTAGTGTACTTTAGAGCACAGTAGTTAAGAGCTTTATTGCAAAAGGTAAGCATACATTTTGTTTTTTGCAGAGACACACACACAGGAAATTGACATATTGACATTGGCATTGTTGGGGAGGACAGGGAAATTTTATATAAATTAAACATTTTAGTAAAATGTAGGACCATTATTAATCTTTTAAATAAAACAGACTTTTCACAGTCTTATGGCACTACAGAAAGTAAATATTTCAAATCAGATCAGAAGCTTTATTCATACAGAAAATGTGAAAACTATACAGTATAGTGGCTCTGGAAAAGGAAGGGGGTTAAAAGCTCAATACAAACTTGTGTACATCTGCTCACTGAATATCTGAACAGTAAAACTGATTTATTAGCTTTGCTTTAACTCAATACAGGCTGCAAAGTAAAGTAACACGTTTGGTAGTGAAGGGTCACAACAGGCAGAGGATTTAGAGAATAATTTACTAGCTGCCAGAGCTGTACCATTTTGACTGTCCTGCAATGCTTAGGGTTGATTTAAAAGCTCACTGCCTTTCCCTAGATGTAACCCTCATGTCCTGTTACTTCTATAACATCTGCAGTGTGTAAATAAATGCCTGACTGTGGATTACCTGACCTCTATGACTACTCAACAAACTGCTGAGTGAGGGAGGAGTATGTTGCCCAGCTCAGCACATGACCAGCTTGTCACCCTCATACCATATCCCCTGTGCCCTAGTGGGAAATACTTTTGTGTGTTTCACTGCTCCTACTCTGAAATGTAAACTGCAAATGCCTCAATCCAATCAATCTAGCTGCATTTAAATTAAATCGATCTGCTCAGGGAGCCCTTCCTCTCAAGTCCCTATACCTCAGGGAGCCCTTTTCTTTCCAGGAGACATGTGCAGTACAGCAGGGAGTCTCTCGCTATTTCCCTCTTTAATTTGGGCGGGAGCTCCTCCAATTTGCAGGCTGGTAGCCCCTCCCCTTCCAATTTGCAGGCCATTGCTGCACAGCATTCTGGAACATGTAGTTTCCTGTCATCATGCAGCATACAAGGGCCTAGCCGCACCAGCACTAAATTTATGATGCAGTTTGCAGCAATGGTCAGGGGGGGGGCCCAGATCAGGATGCCAGGACAGGACCCTGTCAGGGGCCGGGCCCCTGACTGGAGTCACCCCTGTCACCTCCTAATAGTGTCCCTGCTTGTCCTAAATGGTAGAGCTATATCTTAGCACATGAACTTTCTTCTACCTCGGTTGATTCTAATAGTGATTCAGATTCCTCCTTGGAAATGTTCCTCAAACTGGGACTTTTTTTAACCCTTCGGGTAAACGGATGTACCATTACATCATGACAAAAGCAAAAAAAAATTCTATCATTACTGTGATTTTAAACAACTTTCCAATTTATCTAATTTTATTTTTTTTCTCTTGGTATCCTTTCTTCAAAAGTGTGTTTGGGGTCACGGTCATGTGATCACTGTGTTTTTGACTCAACAATCGCATGGTTACTGTATCCAAAACAGTAACTGCAAAGATGCAGCTCTGCCTCTCTCAAGCTCTGTGTGCCAGGGAGAGTTGAGAGAGACAGAACTGTTGATACATTGTACTAAACCATTGTTTAGCATCACTAGTGTCACACACACACAGTAAAATGTGTAAAACAGGCGACTTATCATCACAGTTAATATTTTTAACAATACATTAACTAGTTAATTAACTAGTTAATCATACTTGTGACGGTAAGGATTTGGGGTTTTATAGTAATGTTAACCCTTTGATCACAGACCCTTCACTGTGACTATTACTGCCAGCATTGAGATCTGTTGGTATCAGGGCTTTAAATAGTTAATACTATTAGTGTGAGGTTAAGGATTTGGGGTTTTAGGTTAACGTTAGACCTTGATCACAGACCCTTAACTTTGATTATATGATAGCCAGCATTGTAATCTGCCTATAGTTTGTTTGGCATAGCTGGATTCTGGATTTTGCTTTTACGAACTGTTAGACATTTATTTGCTCGTTTATTTGTTAAACGTCTATTTGCTCTGGTTTCCAAAGAAGCTGTCTGGCAGAAACAGTGGAAGTGCAAGTGGAGGACCATGGACCATCATCATTTTATGAAAGAAATTTAAAAAACGGAAGAGGTTTTGGGGGGTTGTATAAAGTTACAGTTTAAACCTGATAAAGGTTTAGTGGAAGGGAGCAAAATCTTTTTTAAAAAAAACAAACATTGCATATATTTATGTTTAGGAAGAAAAAAAATGTAAAAATACTATTTAAAAAATTGTCAGTAAAAATGGCTAAAACTAACACTGCGTCAGATGAGACGCTAACTGCTTCAGACATTGATGTGGATGACTTATCCGGGTTCTTTGATGCATTTGTAGCCTTCCAAGAGCTTGCATCAGAGGAATCAGTGTGGCTACCTCCAGATTTGGGAGTTCCTGATGTGCCCCCTTTCATAGTAACACCCGGCATCACCTGCAAGTTGCTTTCTGGTGAGCCAATTGATTATTTCAAAAACATTTTCTGCCAGAAAGCTTCTTTGAAAACTGACAGAGCAAATAGACGGTTAACAAATAAACAAGTAAATAAATGTCTAACAGTTCTTAGAAGCAAATCCAGAATCCAGCTATGCCAAACATAAGCTATGGCAAAGCACTGATAGGCAGAGATGAAACAAATTTGGGTGCCGTTACTTGTTATGGGCATTATAAAAAAAAAACATTCTGACTAGACCCTTTTCCCAGCTATCATGCCTAAGATCAGATATCAGATGCTCTTCCGGATTTTACATTTATTTTGTAAAATGATGGTCCACGGTCCTCCATAACATATGGGATACATTTCCCACCACTAGGAGGAGGTCAAGAACCCATCTCAGAGCTTGCACTCTCTCCCATCTCTCTCTTAGTTTTTTCTTGTCCTCCTAGGAGAAGGTTGAAAATAAAGGTGTTTCCAGCTACTTGCTTATGGATTTTAATTTGGGATCTCAAATTTGCGACCCATAATCTCTGGGAATTATCATTCACAAAGAAGAGAGACTTCACAGCATCTTAATGATACAGGGACATATGAATACCCTGTTATGTGCACAGTATTTTCCTCTAGGACTTCAGCCATAACTACTCTCAGGCATCGCAATGGCTCATCCTTAGCCTCCCCTGTGGGATACAAGAATTTCCTACAATATATCCTCTGCGGTACCCGTACGTGCACTGGGTGGGCTTTCTACTGGATTCTGCTGCAGCTACATACCTAGTAAGTCGGCACAGGGTTACTATTTAAGGTAATTGACTTGCCATAGTACACATACAGCCCAGAGGCTATTTGTAGGTACTCTAACACAGGTACAGCACAGCCAGGGGACTTAGTCTGCTTTTCTCATGACACACTTTTATCTCTCGTAAGATGAGGAGAGTCCATAGGTATCCATAACGTTAGGATATATTTCCTGCCACTAGGAGAAGGGTCAAGAACCTTCACAAGGGTTTTAATCCTTCCCATCTCCTCTCCTCACTCAGTTTGTTCTTGGGCTCTGAGGAGGGAGGTTGAGAGAAGTGCACTGCTAGCAGGATTTTATTATTTTCTATCTAATTATTTATTATGAACTTAGACCTGACCTGATGCCCAGTACCCCTCTTCCATTTTCACTCAGGGAAAACTTCAGGATAATTTCTCCAAGATTCTGAATTAAGCAAGGGAAAAGAAATACCTCAACTCTGGCATGTCAGTACTCTTATAGGTAGATCTCCCTCATGCAATCGGGGGGGGGGGGGGGGTTGTTGGTATACTTTGCAGTATATTTACTTGCACTGGATGGGCTCTCTACTGGATCAGCATTCTGTCAGGGAGAAAGGCCCCTTAGCAGCCCTCAATATATTTTAGTCCGGCGTTCACTAGATTTCCTCACAGAACAAAAAAAGCTACACTGTCTCTTTAAGAAAATCGCTATTTTCCTTATGCAGTTATTGGTTCAGGTCATGATTGACGAGGTTGGGGATACAAGGGGATCAAAGTTTTTTTGTTGTTGTTTTTTTTGTTTGTTTTTTTGTTTGTTTTTTTTTTTTGTTTTTTAATTCAATATAATATGTATGGTGTGTTTCAGTGTTTTATTCTCACAGGCCTTTAGCCTGCATATCATTCCAAACTTAGGCTCCACCCCCACCCCCCCTTTGGCTCCCTTTCTCTCTTCCTCACAGGATCTCCAAAATTTTCTCTGGGCCTGTCTCCAAACCTTACAAGCTGTCTGGGTCCAGTTTTAACTCTTTATATGTCTAAGAGGTGGGTGAGTACCCTCATAGGAGATGCTGAGGGGGTGGGTAATAAAAACTTTTTATAGAAAGAAAGAGGCAGCACACTTGGTCTTCAAAACACAGAAGTCGGATATTTATTCCAGGTTTACAGTCGCTGTACAAACATACCAAAACAGGAAGCGGGAAAAGGGGCGTGTCCTTACGCGTTTCGTGCTGTGCTGCACTTAGTCATAGGATAACAGATAAGTGTGAGCAAGGTAAGTTTATACCCCAACACCTCCAATCACAATTCAGAAAAAAATGGGAACAGGCAAGTGAAGGGATACTAAAAGGCATACGAAAGGATTACAAGAGGAATCAAATTGCACAGCAATGAAGATAAGATCTAATGAAAGACAATGGACTGGCAAGAGAAATACACAAGGTTAATCACAAAATAACTTAACTCACAAATAAATGCCCCATATGAACTAAAGTATATTCAAATATGCTACATTAATAAAATCTCTTATACAGTTTCAATTTGAATAGAAAGGGACAAAATACATGAGTAACGCTTAAGAATTAGTGACCAACTACATAGACACATGAAACTGCAGTATTTATACAAACGTGCTGCAAAGAACAATATTCCATAACAAGGCAAATTACAAAAGACAAAAAAGGGGGTATCCTTATACCTATTTATGGCATCAAGATAGTTATAAGCCAGTTATATGGAAACATATGTTATGTTGACAAAATATCAATTCATAATCTAAAAAACACACTAACCCTTATTGGGAATGATCTCAGAAGGAGAAATAATACATATATTATTGCCTTGTACATCAAAATCTATACTATTAAACTAATACACATTTAAAGAGAGAGAAACTATTTTTTCACCTTTCATAGTATGTATGTAAGTTCCCAGCAGCACAAGAAGCTCTAATTGTATATATATTATTCAATAAAGAGACTAATGTCCCATTCTTTATTTAAACCATGGGGTTCTCTAGTATTAAGTGCCAAAATCCAAAATAGCTCCTTTTTCCTGAGGATCTTATATTTGTTGCCACATCTAGGTGGCCGAGTTACAATGTCAATTACTTTCACATTAAAATTGGATAAGTGCGTGAGGTGATAACCATTAAAGTGCCTCGCTATGGACGAATCCTTTGAATAATTCTTAACGTCCCTTTTGTGCTCTCCAACTCTTGTTCTTAATGAGCGTGAGGTTTGACCTACATATTGGATCTTGCAAAAATTGCACTCCAAAAGGTAAACCACAAAAGTGGAAGCACAGTTGGCATAATGATCTATTTCTCTTGTAAGATGTATCGAGTCCACGGATTCATCCTTACTTGTGGGATATTCTCCTTCCCTACAGGAAGTGGCAAAGAGAGCATCCACAGCAGAGCTGTCTATATAGCTCCTCCCTTAGCTCCACCCCCTAGTCATTCTCTTTGCCTACTCTAAGTACTAGGAAGGGCAGAACGAGTGTGGTGACAAAAATGTTAGTTTTTTATTTCTCAAGCAAAAGTTTGTTATTTTAAATGGTACCGGTGTGTACTATTTACTCTGGCAGAAAAGGGATTAAGATTTCTGCAAGGAGGAGGATGATCTTAGCACTTTGTAACTAAGATCCACTGCTGTTCTCACAAGGGCTGAAGAGTACAGGAAAACTAAAGTTGGGGGAACGGTTTGCATGCTAAGCTGCATATGAGGTATGTTTAGTCTATATTTTTCTAGAAAGACTGTGTTAATTCTAGAAAAGGCTGGCAATATTCCCATGAGGGAAGGGTAAGCTGTATTCAGACACTTGGATAGGAATTTCAGCTTGCATGAAGGGCTCATTTGTTACTGGTGACACTGTTAGGAAAAAACGTTTTTGTTTATTCAGTAAATTATGCAATTATAACGTTTTTTGAAGGGTCATTGTGGCTTGTTTTTGGGTTTAACCCACATGGTTAATTAAGAGACACTCTGGTGTTTGTTTGATAGGCCTCAAAACATCGAGTGAGGTGGGAGGGGCCTATTTTCGCGCCTCAGTTGCGCAGTTTCTTTTCCTCAGAGACATCTAACTGCTTCTCCAGAGGTTCCTGCTGTGTTTGAGGGCTGTAAAATAAGTTTTTCCCCCACAAATTGTTCTGAAGGGCAGGTAGCAGCCACAGCAGAGCTGTGGCAAGGTGCTGAAAGTCCTTTTTACCGGTTTTGACGTTTTTTCAATCCGGTTTTGCCATTAAGGGGTTAATTGTTTATTTGCATAGCTGTACAAAGTTACTAAGTCTTTATGATGCTACTGTAAAAATTTCGTTAAGTTTACTGCTTTTTTTACACTGTTTTGCAGAATTTGTGCAGCTTTTTTTCTCTTAAAGGCACAGTACCGTTTTAATTCTAAGTGTTATTTACTTTGATTACAGTGTTTTCCAAGCTTGCTTGTTACATTACTAGCCTGTTTAACATGTCTGACACCAAGGAAAATCCTTGTTCAATATGTTTGGAAGCCATTGTGAAACCCCCTCTTAGAATGTGTCCCAATTGTACTGATATGTCTATAAACTATAAAGAACATATATTAGCACTTAAAAATACAGCAATAGATGATTCTCAGTACCTCTACTGCGTCAAATTCTTTTACTTTACAAGACATGGCCACAGTTATGAATACAACCCTCACAGAGGTTTTATCTAAACTGCCTGGTTTACAAGGAAAGCGGGACAGCTCTGGGTTTAGGAAAAATGCTGAGCCATCTGACGCTTTAGTAGCCGTATCTGATATGCCCTCACAATGCTCTGAAGTAGGGGTGAGGGACTTGTTATCTGAGGGAGAAATTTCTGACTCAGGAAAGACGCTTCCTCAGACAGATTCTGATATGACAGCCTTTAAATTTAAGCTTGAACACCTCCGCTTATTGCTCAGGGAGGTATTGTGACGCTATAGTGGTTCCAGAGAAATTGTGTAAAATGGATAAATACTTAGAGGTTCCTGTTTACACTGATGTTTTTCCAGTCCCTAAGAGGATTGTGAATATTATTACTAAGGAGTGGGATAGACCAGGTATTCCGTTCACTCCCCCTCCTGTTTTTAAGAAAATGTTTCCCATATCTGACACCATGCGGGACTCGTGGCAGACAGTCCCTAAGGTGGAGGGAGCTATTTCTATTCTGTCTAAGTGTACAACTATGCCTATCGAAGACAGTTGTGCTTTCAAAGATCCTATGGATAAAAAATTAGAGGGTGGGGGATGCTTCCGGGCGGCGGCCATGATGGCTGCTTATTTTAGAGGCTGAAGAGTCTGGCTAATATATCTGCTGCATATCGCCTGACTATGGCACCATCTATGATCTTAATCACTATATATTAAAACTGTAGCTCCTGCTGAATCTTTTGATCTAGATTGCGACGCCAACTTCTGTCCTGAAGTACCGGAACGGTGAGGTACGCAGTGGCGGCCTAGAAGCGGGCCAGACCTCCACCTAACCCCCCCGGTAATCCGGGTATAGCAGCGTTATACGCTGTCCCTTTTCCTTCCCCTCCCAAAGCAAGTTTGTCAAGCTATCTTCTGACACCCTTAAATTCATTGTCGGTGGAATTATGGCATCCGACTGGCAAATTCTAGAGGATACAATTTGCCATATCTTAGAAGAGCACTTTCAGAGACTGTCTCACCTAATTGCTAACAGCTTCAGCACTCGACCGCAACTTCGGCTAGATGATGGGGATACTCGGCTGCCTATGCTACCCTTGAAAGCGCATTTACCAGCGGAGGATTTAACTTACCCTAAACCTACAGCTCAGACAGTTGCAGAACCAGTGGACTCCAGAAACGGGATTCACTGGACATCTGAGGTGCCTATATCTGGAGCGGTGAGAAACATCGGGCATAGATCTGAGATTGACCAGAGAGGTACTCTGAGAGGTGTGGGACTACCCTCCACAGATCAACCCGTACCGGCTAATGCCTGCAGGCCCGGAGCCAACCAGACAAGTAACAAGGCAAGATACCGCAACATGAGGGGGAGACATTCTGACCTGAGTCGCCCTTGCGTGACAGCTGACCGGCCCTCTGAGCAGGCTTCCCGGCGATCTCCTCAACTTCGTAGACCGGCAGTTCACGGTACCCCCCCTTCAGTTAGTGTCTCTCACGCTAGAGGGGAGCTGCTTACCCCCTCAAAGACTGTTCATCATGTCGAGACGAGACACGCTGCTGCAGGACGTAACATAACAGGAGTGGGTCTGCACACAGACGCACTGATCATCATTGGCACGGTGCTGTTATGTTGGCTCTTAACACCGGGTCACATTGCAATATTTGGTTTATCAATTCTGGACCCGGTGGGTATAGGCTAGGTGCTGACTTACTTTAGTGATTTTGTGATCACTCATAACTCTGTGGGACTCCTCCATATGAACGCTACGCTTTTCCTTCAAAGGATGTTCTCCTGAGTCTAGTATGGCATCACAGTAGGACTATATCAAGATATGCCATATGAGAGTTTTCTAGTATACTGTGGGACAATCTGTTGTTGTTTTCTCCAACATAGGTGTGTCCGGTCCACGGCGTCATCCTTACTTGTGGGATATTCTCCTCCCCAACAGGAAATGGCAAAGAGCCCAGCAAAGCTGGTCACATGATCCCTCCTAGGCTCCGCCTTCCCCAGTCATTCTCTTTGCCGTTGTACAGGCAACATCTCCACGGAGATGGCTTAGAGTTTTTTAGTGTTTAACTGTAGTTTTTATTATTCAATCAAGAGTTTGTTATTTTAAAATAGTGCTGGTATGTACTATTTACTCTGAAACAGAAAAGAGATGAAGATTTCTGTTTGTAAGAGGAAAATGATTTTAGCAACCGTTACTAAAATCGATGGCTGTTTCCACACAGGACTGTTGAGAGGAATTAACTTCAGTTGGGGGAACAGTGAGCAGACTTTTGCTGCTTGAGGTATGACACATTCTAACAAGACGATGTAATGCTGGAAGCTGTCATTTTCCCTATGGGATCCGGTAAGCCATTTTTATTACAGACAGAAAAAAAGGGCTTCACAAGGGCTTTTTAAGACTGTAGACATTTTCTGGGCTAAATCGATTTATATATAAACATATTTTATACTCCATAGCCTTGAGGAATTATTTTAATCTTGGGAATTTTGTAAAATAACCGGCAGGCACTGTATTGGACACCTTATTCTCTAGGGGCTTTCCCTAATCATAGGCAGAGTCTCATTTTCGCTCCTGTATTGCGCACTTGTTTTTGAGAAGCATGACATGCAGATGCATGTGTGAGGAGCTCTGATACATAGAAAAGACTTTCTGAAGGCGTCATTTGGTATCGTATTCCCCTTTGGGCTTGGTTGGGTCTCAGCAAAGCAGATACCAGGGACTGTAAAGGGGTTAAATATAAAAACGGCTCCGGTTCCGTTATTTTAAGGGTTAAAGCTTCCAAATTTGGTGTGCAATACTTTTAAGGCTTTAAGACACTGTGGTGAAATTTTGGTGAATTTTGAACAATTCCTTCATACTTTTTCGCAATTGCAGTAATAAAGTGTGTTCAGTTTAAAATTTAAAGCGACAGTAACGGTTTTATTTTAAAACGTTTTTTGTACTTTGTTATCAAGTTTATGCCTGTTTAACATGTCTGAACTACCAGATAGACTGTGTTCTGAATGTGGGGAAGCCAAGGTTCCTTCTCATTTAAATAGATGTGATTTATGTGACACAAAATTTAGAGAAAATGATGCCCAAGATGATTCCTCAAGTGAGGGGAGTAAGCATGGTACTGCATCATCCCCTCCTTCGTCTACACCAGTCTTGCCCACACAGGAGGCCCCTAGTACATCTAGCGCGCCAATACTCCTTACTATGCAACAATTAACGGCTGTAATGGATAATTCTATCAAAAACATTTTAGCCAAAATGCCCACTTATCAGCGAAAGCGCGACTGCTCTGTTTTAGAAAATACTGAAGAGCATGAGGACGCTGATGATATTGGTTCTGAAGGGCCCCTACACCAGTCTGAGGGGGCCAGGGAGGTTTTGTCTGAGGGAGAAATTTCAGATTCAGGGAAAATTTCTCAACAAGCTGAACCTGATGTGATTACATTTAAATTTAAGTTGGAACATCTCCGCGCTCTGCTTAAGGAGGTGTTATCCACTCTGGATGATTGTGAGAATTTGGTCATTCCAGAGAAACTATGTAAAATGGACAAGTTCCTAGAGGTCCCGGGGCCCCCCGAAGCTTTTCCTATACCCAAGCGGGTGGCGGACATTGTAAATAAAGAATGGGAAAGGCCCGGTATACCTTTCGTCCCTCCCCCCATATTTAAAAAATTGTTTCCTATGGTCGACCCCAGAAAGGACTTATGGCAGACAGTCCCCAAGGTCGAGGGGGCGGTTTCTACTCTAAACAAACGCACCACTATACCCATAGAAGATAGTTGTGCTTTCAAAGATCCTATGGATAAAAAATTAGAAGGTTTGCTTAAAAAGATGTTTGTTCAGCAAGGTTACCTTCTACAACCAATTTCATGCATTGTCCCTGTCACTACAGCCGCGTGTTTCTGGTTCGATGAGCTAGAAAAGGCGATCAATAATAATTCTTCTTCTTATGAGGAGATTATGGACAGAATTCGTGCTCTCAGGATTAGCCACTGCTCCAAGGATTTTCACAAAGGTACTAGGGTCCCTTCTAGCGGTGCTAAGACCAAGGGGCATTGCAGTAGTACCTTACTTGGACGACATTCTGATTCAAGCGTCGTCCCTTCCTCAAGCAAAGGCTCACACGGACATTGTCCTGGCCTTTCTCAGATCTCACGGATGGAAAGTGAACGTAGAAAAGAGTTCTCTATCTCCGTCAACAAGGGTTCCCTTCTTGGGAACAATAATAGACTCCTTAGAAATGAGGATTTTTCTGACAGAGGCCAGAAAAACAAAACTTCTGAACTCTTGTCAAATACTTCATTCTGTTCCTCTTCCTTCCATAGCGCAGTGCATGGAAGTAATAGGTTTGATGGTAGCGGCAATGGACATAGTTCCTTTTGCGCGCATTCATCTAAGACCATTACAACTGTGCATGCTCAGTCAGTGGAATGGGGACTATACAGACTTGTCTCAGACGATACAAGTAAATCAGAAGACCAGAGATTCACTCCGTTGGTGGCTGTCCCTGGACAACCTGTCACAGGGGATGAGCTTCCGCAGACCAGAGTGGGTCATTGTCACGACCGACGCCAGTCTGGTGGGCTGGGGCGCGGTCTGGGGACCCCTGAAAGCTCAGGGTCTTTGGTCTCGGGAAGAATCTCTTCTACCGATAAATATTCTGGAACTGAGAGCGATATTCAATGCTCTCAAGGCTTGGCCTCAGCTAGCAAAGACCAAGTTCATACGGTTTCAATCAGACAACATGACAACTGTTGCGTACATCAACCATCAGGGGGGAACAAGGAGTTCCCTGGCGATGGAAGAAGTGACCAAAATCATTCAATGGGCGGAGACTCACTCCTGCCACTTGTCTGCAATCCACATCCCAGGAGTGGAAAATTGGGAAGCGGATTTTCTGAGTCGTCAGACATTTCATCCGGGGGAGTGGGAACTCCATCCGGAAATCTTTGCCCAAATTACTCAATTGTGGGGCATTCCAGACATGGATCTGATGGCCTCTCGTCAGAACTTCAAGGTTCCTTGCTACGGGTCCAGATCCAGGGATCCCAAGGCGACTCTAGTAGATGCACTAGTAGCACCTTGGACCTTCAAACTAGCTTATGTATTCCCGCCGTTTCCTCTCATCCCCAGGCTGGTAGCCAGGATCAATCAGGAGAGGGCATCGGTGATCTTGATAGCTCCTGCGTGGCCACGCAGGACTTGGTATGCAGACCTGGTGAATATGTCATCGGCTCCACCATGGAAGCTACCTTTGAGACGAGACCTTCTTGTTCAAGGTCCGTTCGAACATCCGAATCTGGTCTCACTCCAACTGACTGCTTGGAGATTGAACGCTTGATCTTATCAAAGCGAGGATTCTCAGATTCTGTCATTGATACTCTTGTTCAGGCCAGAAAGCCTGTAACTAGAAAAATTTACCACAAAATATGGAAAAAATATATCTGTTGGTGTGAATCTAAAGGATTCCCTTGGGACAAGGTAAAAATTCCTAAGATTCTATCCTTTCTTCAAGAAGGTTTGGAGAAAGGATTATCTGCAAGTTCCTTGAAGGGACAGATTTCTGCCTTGTCTGTGTTACTTCACAAAAAGCTGGCAGCTGTGCCAGATGTTCAAGCCTTTGTTCAGGCTCTGGTTAGAATCAAGCCTGTTTACAAACCTTTGACTCCTCCTTGGAGTCTCAATTTAGTTCTTTCAGTTCTTCAGGGGGTTCCGTTTGAACCCTTACATTCCGTTGATATTAAGTTATTATCTTGGAAAGTTTTGTTTTTGGTTGCAATTTCTTCTGCTAGAAGAGTTTCAGAATTATCTGCTCTGCAGTGTTCTCCTCCTTATCTGGTGTTCCATGCAGATAAGGTGGTTTTACGTACTAAACCTGGTTTTCTTCCGAAAGTTGTTTCTACAAAAACATTAACCAGGAGATAGTCGTGCCTTCTTTGTGTCCGAATCCAGTTTCAAAGAAGGAACGTTTGTTGCACAATTTGGATGTTGTTCGTGCTCTAAAATTCTATTTAGATGCTACAAAGGATTTTAGGCAAACATCTTCCTTGTTTGTTGTTTATTCTGGTAAAAGGAGAGGTCAAAAAGCAACTTCTACCTCTCTCTCTTTTTGGATTAAAAGCATCATCAGATTGGCTTACGAGACTGCCGGACGGCAGCCTCCTGACAGAATCACAGCTCATTCCACTAGGGCTGTGGCTTCCACATGGGCCTTCAAGAACGAGGCTTCTGTTGATCAGATATGTAAGGCAGCGACTTGGTCTTCACTGCACACTTTTACTAAATTTTACAAGTTTGATACTTTTGCTTCTTCTGAGGCTATTTTTGGGAGAAAGGTTTTGCAAGCCGTGGTGCCTTCCATCTAGGTGACCTGATTTGCTCCCTCCCTTCATCCGTGTCCTAAAGCTTTGGTATTGGTTCCCACAAGTAAGGATGACGCCGTGGACCGGACACACCTATGTTGGAGAAAACAGAATTTATGTTTACCTGATAAATTACTTTCTCCAACGGTGTGTCCGGTCCACGGCCCGCCCTGGTTTTTTAATCAGGTCTGATAATTTATTTTCTTTAACTACAGTCACCACGGTATCATATGGTTTCTCCTATGCAAATATTCCTCCTTTACGTCGGTCGAATGACTGGGGAAGGCGGAGCCTAGGAGGGATCATGTGACCAGCTTTGCTGGGCTCTTTGCCATTTCCTGTTGGGGAGGAGAATATCCCACAAGTAAGGATGACGCCGTGGACCGGACACACCGTTGGAGAAAGTAATTTATCAGGTAAACATAAATTCTGTTTTTCTTTTTATTATATGTTGCTTGTCAGTGAGTTAAAGATAGTGGCCGTTTTAAAACGCATATCATTAGCTAGATAGTGCAAATGTTAATACTACTACTGATTTGTGGATCCTTATTTTTGTCATTTACCGCCCCCATTGCTCCACTAGCTAGGAGAATCTGCCAGATAGCTTACTATGCTTACCACATTGTTTATAGCTATATCCTTTTAAATTCCCTTTTTATATTTGATAGCTACTCCTGCTTTAAAGTTCTATGTCTAGCCATGCGAGAAATTTGTACCATTCCAGGCCCCCCTGTTTTTTAAATACTAAGCTATACCAGCTTTTGCCTTTATTCTGCTACATATATGTGGGTGACTAATTTCTTATCTAACTTAAAATTTTGTATTGACGCAGGACCTATCTAGTGTAAGTCAGTGAGAGAATAGGTATACAGTTTCTTTCAAGTCCTACTAAAGAGCCTCAAGGGGGAAATAATAAGATAATTTATCCCCACATGTAACATGCTATTCGCCCCTCTCATTTTTAGAGAAATAGCGTAATGATTCGCTAGATAATATATAAAGGATAACATTTATATCTTCAGTCTCTGACTCATACAAAAGACATTAAGGTAACACACTGGTATGTTCTTGCATTCTAACTATGCACTGATTAGTTGTTTCTCGGCCGCAAACTGTTTGCCTATTCTAACGTGTTTGTTGATGTAGCACATCTGAGGATCCCAAACTCACTGCCTTCCAGGTAACATTACGTTTTGTTAGTATCACTGAGCCTTCTTATGCTGTCTCGCCCCATATATATATTCTAGCTGAAGCATGAGAGATCCTTATTGTTTATTATATAGGAACAATGTTTGATATCTAGTAGTTGTTAACATACAATTTAATAAGTTTAGTTATCCCTTTATTCTATGCATTTTTACAATTTATCATACATAGTCCTCATAAAATATTCCCACTCAGTAACACTTGGACTAATAGTGGCCTCTAGATCTCTTTATCCAAGTTCTTGGTCTAGTCATCTGTAACTGTGGTTAATTACTGAGTCATATTAATTTATGTTACAAATCAAAATATGTGTGGCTCACAACCCCCTAGGAAGTGTCAAGCATTGTTTATATTATCAGGTCCCCTGTTAGCTTGTACCCCTATATATAGTCTAGTTAGGTTGGGTTCAAATAGTTATCTAAATAAAAAATGAGGTTAGATATTTGGGATCCATAAGCGGTCTCCTTTGATCACTATATGTGTATCACTTAATGACCAACTTGGATATTTTATTTACTATGGAAAGAGTGTGATAATATTGTGGTTCTATATGCTCTTCTGCCACCATGAAGCTTCTCTAACATAATATTATCCTTTGCCCTGTATCTCTTATGTAATCCGTTTTGACACTACTACATAAAATATCTTGGGTCCAAGAGTGACCCGGTTTGATACTTTATTCCCTTTCCCCAAAACTTCCCCCACTATCTCATCAATCTAGTCTAGGAGGTCCAAAAGAGGCCCCCTTATATCTTTGGGGGAAATTTCAATTTTATTTCATAATTTACTATATGCTAAGGGGATACACCTTAATAGAAAAAATGAGGTTCTCTTTTTATTTGTTTTCATAGGCAATATATGTTTTTCTATTTTGATAAGTTATGTTTATGTCAGTGACTTCTCTTGTATGTTTGGAGCTATGTGTTCCGATTTGCCTGTTGTTTTTATTTTACAACCTCAATAAAAATTAAATAAAAAAAATAAAAAAATTAGAGGGTCTCCTGAAGAAAAGTTTTGTTCATCAGGGTTTTTCTCTCCAACCTATTGCGTGCATTGTTCCTGTAACTACTGCAGCTGCTTTCTGGTTTGAGGCTCTAGAAGAGGCTCTTCAGATGAAGACTCCATTAGAGGAGATTATGGACAGAATTAAGACCCTTAAGTTGGCTAATTCTTTTATTACAGATGCCACATTTCAACTGGCTAAATTAGCGGCAAAGAATTCAGGTTTTGCCATTTTAGCACGTAGGGCGTTATGGCTTAAGTCCTGGTCTGCTGATGTGTCATCTAAATCTAAACTTTTGAACATCCCTTTCAAAGGAAAGACCCTATTCGGGCCTGAACTGAAAGAGATTATTTCAGACATCACTGGAGGGAAAGGTCATGCCCTCCCTCAGGATAGATCAAATGAGATGAGGACCAAACAAAATAATTTTCGTTCCTTTCGGAACTTTAAGAGTGGTCCCGCTTCAGCTTCCTCTGCTGCAAAGCAAGAGGGGAATTTTGACCAATCCAAGTCAGTCTGGAGACCTAACCTGGCTTGGAACAAGGGTAAACAGGCCAAGAAGCCTGCAGCTGCCTCTAAGACAGCATGAAGGGGTAGCCCCCGATCCGGGACCGGATCTATTAGGGGGCAGACTCTCTCTCTTCACTCAGGCTTGGGCAAGAGATGTTCACGATCCCTGGGCTTTAGAAATTGTGTCCCAGGGATATCTTCTGGAATTCAAAGACTCCCTTCCAAGGGGGAGATTTCACATTTCTCAATTGTCTGTAAACCCGACAAAGAGAGAGGCGTTCTTACGCTGTGTAGAAGACCTACATACCATGGGGGTGATCCGCCCAGTCCCAAAAGAGGAACAGGGGCTAGGGTTTTACTCAAACCTGTTTGTGGTTCCCAAAAAAGAGGGAACTTTCAGACCAATCTTGGATCTCAAAATTCTAAACAAGTTCCTCAAAGTTCCATCATTCAAGATGGAGACTATTCGGACTATTCTACCTCTGATCCAGGAGGGTCAATATATGACTACCGTGGACTTAAAGGATGCGTATCTTCACATCCCTATTCACAGAAATCATCATCAATTTCTCAGATTCGCCTTTCTAAACAGGCATTACCAGTTTGTGGCCCTTCCCTTCGGGTTGGCCACGACTCCCAGAATTTTCACAAAGGTGCTAGGCTCCCTTCTGGCGGTTCTACGACCATGGGGCATAGCAGTGGCGCCTTATCTAGACGACATCTTAATTCAGGCGTCGACTTTCCAGCTAGCCAAGTCTCACACGGACATTGTGTTGGCTTTTCTGAGATCTCATGGGTGGAAGGTGAACATAAAAAAAGAGTTCTCTCTTCCCTCTTACAAGAGTTTCCTTTCTAGGGACTCTGATAGATTCGGTAGAAATGAAAATATTTCTGACGGAGGTCAGAAAATCAAAACTCTTAACCACTTGCCAAGCTCTTCATTCCATTCCTCGGCCATCAGTGGCTCAGTGTATGGAGGTAATCGGACTCATGGTAGCAGCAATGGACATAGTTCCTTTTGCCCGCCTACACCTCAGACCACTGCAACTATGCATGCTCAAATAGTGGAATGGGGCTTATGCAGATTTATCTCAACTGCATCTGGACCAGGAGACCAGAGATTCTCTTCTCTGGTGGTTGTCTCAGGACCACCTGTCTCAGGGAATGTTCTTCCGCAGGCCAGAGTGGCTCATTGTACCGACAGATGCCAGCCTGCTAGGCTGGGGTGCAGTCTGGAACTCCCTGAAAGCACAGGGCTTATGGTCTCGGGAGGAATCTCTTCTTCCGATAAAAGCGCATTGAATGATATTCAATGTGCTTCAGGCATGGCCTCAGCTTGCTGCGGCCAAATTCATCAGGTTTCAGTCGGCCATCACCACGACTGTAGCTTATATCAATCATCAAGGAGGAACAAGGAGTTCTCTAGCGATGATGGAGGTAACCAAAATAATCCGATGGGCAGAGGATCACTCTTGCCATCTCTCAGCAATCCACATCCCAGGAGTAGAGAACTGGGAGGCGGATTTCCTAAGTCAGACTTTTCATCCGGGGGAGTGGGAACTCCATCCGGAGGTATTTGCTCAGCTGATTCAGCTATGGGGCACACCAGAATTGGATCTGATGGCGTCCCGTCAGAATGCCAAACTTCCTCGTTACGGGTCCAGATCCCGGGATCCCAAGGTGGTACTGAAAGATGCCCTATCAGTGCCTTGGTCCTTCAATCTGGCCTATATATTTCCACCGTTTCCTCTCCTCCCACGTCTGGTTGCCAGAATCAAGCTTCAGTGATTCTGATAGCACCTGCGTGGCCACGCAGGACTTGGTATGCAGACCTTGTGGACATGTCCTCGGTTCCACCGTGGAATCTGCCAATGAGGCGGGACCTTCTAATCCAAGGTCAGTTCACACATCCAAATATAGTTTCTCTGCGTCTGACTGCTTGGAGATTGAACGCCTGATTCTATCAAAGCGTGGTTTCTCTGAGTTGGTCATTGATACCCTGATTCAGGCTAGAAAGCCTGTCACCAGGAAGATCTATCATAAGATTTGGCGCAAATATCTTTATTGGTGTGAATCCAAAGGTTACTCATGGAGTAAGATTAGGATTCCTAGAATATTGTCTTTTCTCCAAGAAGGTTTGGAGAAGGGATTATCAGCTAGTTCCCTAAAAGGGCAAATTTCTGCTTTGTCTATTCTACTACACAAACGTCTGGCAGATGTCCCAGACGTTCAAGCATTTAGTCAGGCTTTGGTCAGAATTAAGCCTGTATTTAAGCCTGTTGCTCCGCCTTGGAGCCTGAACTTAGTCCGTAAAGTTCTTCAAGGGGTTCTGTTTGAACCTATGCATTCCATAGATATTAAGCTTCTATCTTGGAAAGTTTTGTTTTTAGTAGCTATCTCTTCGGCTCGAAGAGTTTCTGAGCTATCTGCTTTACAATGTGATTCCCCTTACCTTGTTTTCCATGCAGATAAGGTGGTTTTGCGTACCAAACCTGGGTTTCTTCCTAAGGTTGTTTCTAATAAGAATATCAATCAAGAGATTGTTGTTCCTTCTCTGTGTCCTAATCCTTCATCAAAGAAGGAACGTCTGTTACACAATCTTGATGTGGTTCATGCTTTAAAGTTCTACTTACAAGCAACTAAAGATTTCCGTCAAACATCTTCATTGTTTGTTGTTTATTCTGGTAAACGGGGAGGTCAAAGGGCTATGGCTACCTCTCTTTCCTTTTGGCTGAAGAGCATCATCCATTTGGCCAATGAGACTGCTGGACAGCAGCCTCCTGAAAGAATTACTGCTCATTCTACTAGAGCTGTGGCTTCCATATGGGCTTTTAAAATGAGGCTTCTGTTGAACAGGTTTGTAAGGCGGCGACTTGGTCTTCGCTTCATAATTTATCCAAATTTTACAAATTCGATACTTTTGCTACTTCGGACGCTATTTTTGGGAGAAAGGTTCTACAAGCAGTGGTGCCTTCCGTTTAAGGTCCCTGTCTTGTCCCTCCCTTCATCCGTGTCCTTTGGTATTGGTATCCCACAAGTAAGGATGAATCCGTGGACTCTATACATCTTACAAGAGAAAACATAATTTATACTTACCTGATAAATTTATTTCTCTTGTGATGTATCGAGTCCACGGCCCGCCCTGTTTATTAAGACAGGCATATATATTTTTATTTTAAAACTTTCAGTCACCACTGCACCCTATAGTTTCTCCTTTTTCTTCCTAGCCTTCGGTCGAATTACTAGGGGGTGGAGCTAAGGGAGGAGCTATATAGACAGCTCTGCTGTGGGTGCTCTCTTTGCCACTTCCTGTAGGGAAGGAGAATATCCCACAAGTAAGGATGAATCCGTGGACTCGATACATCACAAGAGAAATAAATTTATCAGGTAAGCATAAATTATGTTTTTATATTCACTCCCTGAGTGCGAGCTGTT
Organism: Bombina bombina; assembly: GCF_027579735.1. Classification (NCBI taxonomy): domain Eukaryota; kingdom Metazoa; phylum Chordata; class Amphibia; order Anura; family Bombinatoridae; genus Bombina; species Bombina bombina. The sequence continues at coordinate 551,795,178 of NC_069503.1, read as the reverse complement.
AAACGTGTCACCCCTTGAGACAACTTCACAGGTACCACAGTTGAAGGCTAAGCATTGAAAGGTTCCTTTTTTTTCAGCCATGTCATTTGGCTTTTAGTATTAGTGGAACCGACCATACTCGGGGCTAGTTTATTGCCCAGGGTAGGTGCTTTCCTAGAAACAAATTTCACATGATCCACATAGTTTGAAAGTATATCATCACCTTTTAAAAAATTGAGATTACGCTTAATAATTTTGCAAATATCTCTATATTGTGATGAGTATTCAGTGGAAAAAAATAACAGAATCACTAGTGAAACTACCTGTTCTCTTGATAGCTTTCTTCTTGACACAATCTAATGGTTTATCTGTCACTTCTTTTAATGCCCTGGCTAATAGACCAGGGTCATAACCTTGTGTCAGTAATCTTTCTGTGAGCAAATCCGCCTGTTTTTTAAATAGAAGATGAGAAGAAGCATTTCTTCTAAATCTAAGATATTGGCTCTTAGGTATAGCCTTAATCAGGTGTCTTGGATGACACGATCTTGCATGTAAGATCGTGTTCCCAGCTGACAGTTTGCGAAAGGTGTCTGTCATGATAGTATTGGCAGATCCTGATAAACTGAGGTCCAAAAATTGGTCCTCATGTTTATTTACCATTCCTGTGAAACTTAAATTTAAATCGTTACAGTTTACATATCTCAGGAAATCATCAAATACAAAATCACCCTTAAATATAAAAATATGGTTGGGGTGAACACTTGAGAAATCTAAAAAAGCCACTAATGAACCATAGTATACCAAGACACAAAAATACACATCATATAGATGAACCTGATATTTTTAAAATTATCCCCATTGAATTTATAGACTTACATATTTACGACAGAGAAACATATTGGATATGGAAATTAAAGACCCTTAATCCAGACGGTCTCAACGAAAATCTTGATATGGCTGCTTTCAATTAATATATGCCCTTTTTTGTATTTATATATTTTTAGTTTTAGTTTTTGAGTATGTTTGCCTATTAGGTTCATTATACTATAATATTACTACATATTAATATTACTATAAAACTGTAATATTACTATTTAATCATTGGTTTGTTTGGGAAGTTTAGACATTCTCCAATACATACTATGTGTAACAGTCACTAGTAGTTGATCACCATATTTGATATCACTTCACATATGCTCCCTAGTAGCTCGGGTTCATGGTGGTCCTGTGGTTAGACACATTGTTTCCCATTCTTAAGGTTGCGAGTTCTAGCCCGACTAGAGCGGTATGTCTGGGATTTATTATATTTAGTAATATTATTTTGGTTTAGTTTGGAATTAATTCGATGAAGAATTGTTTTAAGATATGGTCTTGTATTTTTCTTTTATTTTGTATCTATTAATATTTAATAATTATATTTTTGGTGACAATAGGAATTGAGGATCGATATCATCTCCCTCCGGTTATATTTACCATTTTACTATTTTATTTGACAAATGAGTGCCTTCTCATATGGGAGTCATTTGACTGATGGGATGATGTATATTGGTGCATCTAATTCCTTTTGTTAGTCTACACAAATTTGTTCTTTTTATACTCATGGTTCCGTGAGATATAAAAGTATGCAGAGTGATGTTTGTTGATGTTTTTTACAGTTTCACTGCAATTGAAAGCTTTTTTATATGTATGCAATTGACAGATGTTTTATGTATGTTAGAATGATTATTTGCTATGTTGTTACAGTTTGTGTGTGTCGATGTTGGTAACGACCAACTCCCACTGTTGTGCACCATTCAGTATGGAGTCACCAATCTCTGTATTTGTATTGGTTCATATATGTGGGTGTGAACACATCTAGTAATGCTATATGCTGGGTTTGACAATATATATATATATATATATATATATATATACACACACACACCCTCGGTTTTGACAAATAAGAGTCATGCCGACTTTTATCATGTACTGATTGGTTGGTTATTTTTGTACGCAGGCGCATTCAATGTTGTTAGACGCCGACTAATCATTTATAAGCTGTGATGTCTTTTAATATGTATACACCTGATGAAACGGTCGGAGGACCGGGAAACGCGTTGTGTTTCAACAATAAACTAAGTTGATTTTATACAGATATCACAAGCTTTATTTTATCCTTATATTGTGTTGCATTTGCAAATACCACATTACGGTGATCCAGGACTGACAACTGCGAGGCTGTCATCAACTTGTACGAAAAGGAAGCTCACTGAACAGCTTGAATAGTTCAGCACCCACCTGTGGCACTTCTCAAGTGCTTTGGATCTCGTAAGTTTGCATTTGACTTGTGCGTGATTGTTTTATCCTATTCATAGAGCACTATTGTGGCGCCTTCTTCTCTGCTTTTTCCACTATTTGCAGATCCTGATAAACTGAGGTCCAAAAATCAGTCCTCATGTTTATTCACCATTCCTGTAAAACTTAAATTTAAATCGTTACAGTTTACATATCTCAGGAAATCATCAAATACAAAATCACCCTTAAATATAAAAATAAGGTTGTCTATATACCTCATATAGAACTGTATAGACTCCCTAAAAGGATTTGCATCACTGTAGATGAAGTTGAGCTCCCACCATCCCATAAATAATTTGGCAAAAGAGGGGGCACATTTTGCCCCCATTGCCGTACCACGAGTTTGTAAATAATAATTTTTGTCAAACATAAAAAAATTATGGGACAGTAGGAGCTCAACACATTTACAAATAAATTCTCTGTACTCTGCTGAATAACTTGTTCAATGCTGTAGGAAAAAATCAATTGCACTAACTCCCAAATTATGAGGGATATTGGAGTACAAAGAAACAACATCAACCACCACCCATTCAGATTCATTAGACCATCCAGTACTACTCAGCAGTGAGGTAAGATGTCCTGAGTCCCTCAAATAGCTGCTCAGGCCTTGAACTAAAGGTTGTAGAATAGAGTCAACCCACTCTGACAAAGGTTCAAATAGTGAGCCTATCCCAGATATAATTGGGCGGCCAGGTGGGTTGACCATACTCTTGTGGGTCTTAGGTAGGTGGTGGAAGATGGGTATGATAGGGTTCGAATGAATCAAAAAATATTTTACATTATGTGTAAAGATACCCAAACTGACTGCCTCATCTAGTAACTTTTCAACTTTTCGTCAGAAAATATTAGTTGGATTAGAAGGTAACTGTCTATATGTTACACCATCACTTAGCTGTCTCTTAGCTTCATTGATATAATCAACTTTATTTAAAACCACGACATTGCCACCTTTGTCTGAGGACCTGATGACAATGTCGTGGTTATCCCCCAACTGTTTTAGGGCTTGTCTTTAATAGAAAGATTGTTAAACTTGTTCCTGTCACTGGATGTCTTTACATCAGCATTTAATTTTAAAATCTCGTGTTCAACCTTTTTCTGAAACAGATTAATGTGTAAACCCCTAGATTGTATAGGGTGAAAATCTGTTGATGATTTCTTGGGCCTCTGGATATTAGCATCGTCCAATCGCCCATCACCCTGATCCAAATCCCTCAAAATTTCTAAGGTGGCAATGTCATCAAAACCCAAAATGGAAACAGGATGTACATTATCCATTTCAACCTGATAAATACATTGGTTTTGTTTAGAGAGCTCATTATCTGATTCATGAAAAAAACTTTTAAGGGCCAGCTTCCGAACAAATTTATTTACATCCAATAAAGTGGAAAAAAACTGAAAATGAATGTGTAGGTGCAAAACCCAAACCCTTAGAAAGGACTTTAACATGGTCATCATTCAATGTAAAGTCAGGTTAAGAACTGCATGTTTTAGTCCTTCTTTTGTCTTCTTTTGGAGGACCTTCTGCATTCTTCTTTCTCCAACATAGGTGTGTCCGGTCCACGGCGTCATCCTTACTTGTGGGATATTCTCTTCCCCAACAGGAAATGGCAAAGAGCCCAGCAAAGCTGGTCACATGATCCCTCCTAGGCTCCGCCTTCCCCAGTCATTCTCTTTGCCGTTGTACAGGCAACATCTCCACGGAGATGGCTTAGAGTTTTTTGGTGTTTAAATGTAGTTTTTATTCTTCAATCAAGAGTTTGTTATTTTAAAATAGTGCTGGTATGTACTATTTACTCTGAAACAGAAAAGAGATGAAGATTTCTGTTTGTAAGAGGAAAATGATTTTAGCAACCGTTACTAAAATCGATGGCTGTTTCCACACAGGACTGTTGAGAGGAATTAACTTCAGTTGGGGGAACAGTGAGCAGACTTTTGCTGCTTGAGGTATGACACATTTCTAACAAGACTTGGTAATGCTGGAAGCTGTAATTTTCCCTATGGGATCCGGTAAGCCATTTTTATTAAATAAGAATAAAGGGCTTCACAAGGGCTTTTAAGACTGGTAGACATTTTCTGGGCTAAAACGATTGATATATAAGCATTTTTAATACTTCATAGCTTTGAGGAGTTATTTTATTCTTGGGAATTATGTAAAAAAAACCGGCAGGCACTGTATTGGACACCTTTTTCACTGGGGGCCTTCTCTAATCATAGGCAGAGCCTCATTTTCGCGCCTCTATTGCGCAGTTGTTTTTGGGAAGCAAGACATGCAGATGCATGTGGGAGGAGCTCAGATACATAGAAAAAGCTTACTGAAGGCGTCATTTGGTATCGTATTCCCCTTTGGGCTTGGTTGGGTCTCAGCAAAGCAGATACCAGGGACTGTATAGGGGTTAAATATAAAAACGGCTCCGGTTCCGTTATTTTAAGAGTTAAAGCTTTCAAATTTGGTGTGCAATACTTTTAAGGCTTTAAGACACTGTGGTGAAATTTTGGTGAAATTTGAACAATTCCTTCATACTTTTTCACATTTTCAGTAATAAAGTGTGTTCAGTTTAAAATTTAAAGTGACAGTAACGGTTTTATTTTAAAACGTTTTTTGTACTTTGTTATCAAGTTTATGCCTGTTTAACATGTCTGAACTATCAGATAGACTGTGTTCTGTATGTGGGGAAGCCAAGGTTCCTTCTCATTTAAATAGATGTGATTTATGTGACACAAAATTTAGAGAAAATGATGCCCAAGATGATTCCTCAAGTGAGGGGAGTAAGCATGGTACTGCATCATCCCCTCCTTCGTCTACGCCAGTCTTGCCCACTCAGGAGGCCCCTAGTACATCTAGTGCGCCAATACTCCTTACTATGCAACAATTAACGGCTGTAATGGATAATTCTATCAAAAACATTTTAGCCAAAATGCCCACTTATCAGCGAAAGCGCGACTGCTCTGTTTTAGAAAATACTGAAGAGCATGAGGACGCTGATGATATTGGTTCTGAAGTGCCCCTACACCAGTCTGAGGGGGCCAGGGAGGTTTTGTCTGAGGGAGAAATTTCAGATTCAGGGAAAATTTCTCAACAAGCTGAACCTGATGTGATTACATTCAAATTTAAATTGGAACATCTCTGCGCTCTGCTTAAGGAGGTGTTATCTACTCTGGATGATTGTGAGAATTTGGTCATTCCAGAGAAATTATGTAAGATGGACAAGTTCCTAGAGGTCCCGGGGCCCCCAGAAGCTTTTCCTATACCCAAGCGGGTGGCGGACATTGTAAACAAAGAATGGGAAAGGCCCGGCATACCTTTTGTCCCTCCCCCTATATTTAAGAAATTGTTTCCTATGGTCGACCCCAGAAAGGACTTATGGCAGACAGTCCCCAAGGTCGAGGGGGCGGTTTCTACCCTAAACAAACGCACTACTATCCCTATAGAAGATAGTTGTGCTTTCAAAGATCCTATGGATAAAAAATTAGAGGGTTTGCTTAAAAAGATGTTTGTTCAGCAAGGTTACCTTCTACAACCAATTTCATGCATTGTTCCTGTCACTACAGCAGCGTGTTTCTGGTTCGATGAACTAGAAAAGTCGCTCAATAAAGATTCTTCTTATGAGGAGATTATGGACAGAATTCATGCTCTCAAATTGGCTAACTCTTTTACTTTAGACGCCACTTTGCAATTGGCTAGATTAGCGGCGAAAAATTCTGGGTTTGCTATTGTGGCGTGCAGAGCGCTTTGGCTAAAATCTTGGTCAGCGGATGCGTCTTCCAAGAACAAATTGCTTAACATTCCTTTCAAGGGGAAAACGCTGTTTGGCCCTGACTTGAAAGAGATTATTTCTGATATCACTGGGGGTAAGGGCCACGCCCTTCCTCAGGATAGGTCTTTCAAGGCTAAAAATAAACAAAATTTCTTCTGTTAAGTGTGATCAGTCCACGGGTCATCATTACTTCTGGGATATTAACTGCTCCCCTACAGGAAGTGCAAGAGGATTCACCCAGCAGAGCTGCATATAGCTCCTCCCCTCTACGTCACTCCCAGTCATTCTCTTGCACCCAGCAACTAGATAGGTCGTGTGAGAGACTATGGTGATTATACTTAGTTTTATATCTTCAATCAAAAGTTTGTTATTTTAAAATAGCACCGGAGTGTGTTATTACCTCTCTGGCAGAGTTTGAGGAAGAATCTACCAGAGTTTTGCTATGATTTTAGCCGGAGTAGTTAAGATCATATTGCTGTTCTCGGCCATCTGAGGAGTGAGGTAAACTTCAGATCAGGGGACAGCGGGCAGATGAATCTGCATAGAGGTATGTAGCAGTTTTTATTTTCTGACAATGGAATTGATGAGAAAATCCTGCCATACCGATATAATGTCATGTATGTATACTTTACACTTCAGTATTCTGGGAGAATGGTACTTCACTAGAATTACACTGTAAGAAGGACATAAAGCTGTTTAATAACTAGAGATTATGTTTAACGTTTTTGCTGGAATGTAAAATCGTTTTCATTTGCTGAGGTACTGAGTGAATAAATGTTTGGGCACCATTTTTCCACTTGGCAGTTGCTTAAATCTGTTTTTTCTGTCAGTTTCTGTTCTCCCTCACTGCTGTGTGTGTGGGGGAGGGGCGCTTTTACTATGCATCAAATATTTCAGTCAGCAACTCATTGTATTCCCTGCATGATCTGGTTCATCTCTACAGAGCTCAGGGGTCTTCAAAACTTATTTTGAGGGAGGTAATTTCTCTCAGCAGAGCTGTGAGAATTATAGTTTGACTGAAATAAAAACTTTTATTCTGTAATTTGTTTCCTGCTTTCAGAAATTGTTATCTTTGCTAATGGGATTAAACCTTTGCTAAAGTTGTGTTGTTTACAAGGATTGAGGCTATAACTGTTTCAATTTATTAATTTTTAACTGTCATAGATCTTCTGTGCTTCTTAAAGGCACAGTACGTTTTAATATTATTCTATTTGAATTGTATTTCCAAGTTGCAAGTTTATTTGCTAGTGTGTTAAACATGTCTGATTCAGAAGATGATACCTGTGTCATTTGTTGCAATGCCAAAGTGGAGCCCAATAGAAATTTATGTACTAACTGTATTGATGCTACTTTAAATAAAAATCAATCTGTACAAATTGAACAAATTTCACCAAACAACGAGGGGAGAGTTATGCCGACTAACTCGCCTCACGTGTCAGTACCTACATCTCCCGCTCAGAGGGAGGTGCGTGATATTGTAGCGCCGAGTACAGCTGGGCGGCCATTACAAATCACATTACAGGATATGGCTACTGTTATGACTGAAGTTTTGGCTAAATTACCAGAACTAAAAGGTAAGCGTGATCACTCTGGGGTGAGAACAGAGTGCGCTGATAATATTAGGGCCATGTCAGACACTGCGTCACAGGTGGCAGAACATGAGGACGGAGAACTTCATTCTGTGGGTGACGGTTCTGATCCAAACAGACTGGATTCAGATATTTCAAATTTTAAATTTAAACTGGAAAACCTCCGTGTATTACTAGGGGAGGTGTTAGCGGCTCTGAATGATTGTAACACAGTTGCAATACCAGAGAAAATGTGTAGGTTGGATAAATATTTTGCGGTACCGACGAGTACTGAGGTTTTTCCTATACCTAAGAGACTTACTGAAATTGTTACTAAGGAGTGGGATAGACCCGGTGTGCCGTTCTCACCCCCTTCGATATTTAGAAAAATGTTTCCAATAGACGCCACCACAAGGGACTTATGGCAAACGGTCCCTAAGGTGGAGGGAGCAGTTTCTACTTTAGCTAAGCGTACCACTATCCCGGTGGAGGATAGCTGTGCTTTTTCAGATCCAATGGATAAAAAGTTAGAGGGTTACCTTAAGAAAATGTTTGTTCAACAAGGTTTTATATTGCAACCCCTTGCATGCATTGCGCCGATCACGGCTGCAGCGGCATTCTGGATTGAGTCTCTGGAAGAGAACATTGGTTCAGCTACTCTGGACGACATTACGGACAGGCTTAGAGTCCTTAAACTAGCTAATTAATTCATTTCGGAGGCCGTAGTACATCTTACTAAACTTACGGCGAAGAATTCAGGATTCGCCATTCAGGCACGCAGGGCGCTGTGGCTAAAATCCTGGTCAGCTGATGTTACTTCTAAGTCTAAATTGCTTAATATACCTTTCAAAGGGCAGACCTTATTCGGGCCCGGGTTGAAAGAGATTATCGCTGACATTACAGGAGGTAAAGGCCATGCCCTGCCTCAGGACAAAGCCAAGACTAGACAGTCTAGTTATCGTTCCTTTCGTAATTTCAAAGCAGGAGCAGCATCAACTTCCTCTGCACCAAAACAGGAAGGAGCTGTTGCTCGCTACAGACAAGGCTGGAAACCTAACCAGTCCTGGAACAAGGGCAAGCAAACTAGGAAACCTGCTGCTGCCCCCAAAACAGCATGAATTGAGGGCCCCCGATCCGGGATCGGATCTAGTGGGGGGCAGACTTTCTCTCTTCGCCCAGGCTTGGGCAAGAGATGTTCAGGATCCCTGGGCGCTAGAGATAATATCTCAGGGATACCTTCTGGACTTCAAATACTCTCCTCCAAGAGAGAGATTTCATCTGTCAAGATTGTCAACAATCCAGACAAAGAAAGAGGCTTTTCTACGCTGCGTACAAGAGCTCTTGTTAATGGGAGTAATCCATCCAGTTCCACGATCGGAACAGGGACAGGGGTTTTACTCAAATCTGTTTGTGGTTCCCAAAAAAGAGGGAACTTTCAGACCAATCCTGGACTTAAAGATCCTAAACAAATTCCTAAGAGTTCCATCGTTCAAGATGGAGACTATTCGGACAATTTTACCTATGATCCAAGAGGGTCAGTACATGACCACTGTAGATTTAAAAGATGCTTACCTGCACATACCGATTCACAAAGATCATTACCGGTACCTAAGGTTTGCCTTCCTAGACAGGCATTACCAGTTTGTGGCTCTTCCATTCGGATTGGCTACAGCGCCAAGAATCTTCACAAAGGTTCTGGGTGCTCTTCTGGCGGTACTAAGACCGCGGGGAATCTCGGTAGCTCCATACCTAGACGACATTCTGATACAAGCTTCAAGCTTTCAAACTGCCAAATCTCATACAGAGTTAGTGCTGGCATTTCTAAGGTCACATGGATGGAAGGTGAAAGAAAAGAAAAGTTCACTCGTTCCACTCACAAGAGTTCCCTTCCTGGGGACTCTTATAGATTCTGTAGAAATGAAGATTTACCTGACAGAGGACAGGCTAACAAGACTTCAAAGTGCTTGCCGCACTCTTCATTCCATTCAACACCCGTCAGTGGCTCAATGTATGGAGGTAATCGGCTTAATGGTAGCGGCAATGGACATAGTACCCTTTGCACGCTTACACCTCAGACCACTGCAACTGTGCATGCTAGGTCAGTGGAATGGGGATTACTCAGACTTATCCCCTTCTCTGAATCTGGATCAAGAGACCAGAAATTCTCTTCTATGGTGGCTTTCTCGGCCACACCTGTCCAGGGGGATGCCATTCAGCAGACCAGACTGGACAATTGTAACAACAGACGCCAGCCTTCTAGGTTGGGGTGCCGTCTGGAATTCCCTGAAGGCTCAGGGACTATGGAGTCAGGAGGAGAGTCTCCTGCCAATAAACATTCTGGAATTGAGAGCAGTTCTCAATGCCCTCCTGGCTTGGCCCCAGTTGACAACTCGGGGGTTCATCAGGTTTCAGTCGGACAACATCACGACTGTAGCTTACATCAACCATCAGGGAGGGACAAGAAGCTCCCTAGCTATGATGGAAGTATCAAAGATAATTCGCTGGGCAGAGTCTCACTCTTGCCACCTGTCAGCAATCCACATCCCGGGAGTGGAGAACTGGAAGGCGGATTTCTTAAGTCGTCAGACTTTTCATCCGGGGGAGTGGGAACTTCATCCGGAGGTCTTTGCCCAAATACTTCGACGTTGGGGCAAACCAGAGATAGATCTCATGGCGTCTCGACAGAACGCCAAGCTTCCTCGTTACGGGTCCAGATCCAGGGATCCAGGAGCAGTCCTGATAGATGCTCTGACAGCACCTTGGGACTTCAGGATGGCTTACGTGTTTCCACCCTTCCCGTTGCTTCCTCGATTGATAGCCAGAATCAAACAAGAGAGAGCATCAGTGATTCTAATAGCACCTGCGTGGCCACGCAGGACTTGGTATGCAGACCTGGTGGACATGTCATCCTGTCCGCCTTGGTCTCTACCTCTGAAACAGGACCTTCTGATACAGGGTCCCTTCAAACATCAAAATCTAACTTCTCTGAAGCTGACTGCTTGGAAATTGAACGCTTAATTTTATCAAGACGTGGGTTTTCTGAGTCAGTTATTAGTACCTTAATACAGACTAGGAAACCTGTTACCAGAAAGATTTACCATAAGATATGGCGTAAATACCTACATTGGTGTGAATC